>NC_044983.1:106596252-106914347 GCF_008728515.1 Papio anubis
AATAGTTATCAACAATATCTAGAAAATAAAATAAGAATCTCTTAGTTTGAATTCCAAGCCTCTATTTTTCTGCTCAATTTGGGCCAAATTCTGTCTTCTCACTATAATTGAGCATCTTTACACAGGAAAGTACCACAATGAGCCATTTATTCTCAAATTGCCTATTTTTCTTCTTCAAGTGTCTCTTCAGTTCCCTTTAAAAATTACTTTTTGCTTATCACCTTATTGATGTTACTCTTGTTAAATTATCAGTGACCAGTGTCAATTGTAATCTTACTTTACTTTTTGTGTTTAAATATGTTGACTCCCTCTTTCTTTTAAAATATCCTTTCCTCTCATATTGTAACCATTATATCCAAGTTATCTGCATATATGTAATTTTTTTAAATTTGTTTTCTCTGTAAATTGTTTCCTGGATAATTTAAGACACATTATTAACATTTTTATAATCAACATTTCATTATCAGTTGATGCTTTACAATAAGATCATTGAACATTTCTTAGAATTTTAATATAGTTTCAATTCTATTAGTGTCTGCACATGATTAGGAATCATAACTTCTTTTGGTCAAAAATTATGGTTTATCAATTTAATTCTTAAAGTTTTATTTTTAAAACCATGTATACTAATGATGACATTTTATATACTGTAGAATTCAGGGATACTGGAAGTGTAATGAAGGAGTTGAATGTATCCTACATGTTTCTTGTTCAAACTCAGTACACAAATACTAATTTAAAACCATACAGAGGCCAGATGCAATGTATCACACCTAAAATTCCAACACTTTGGGAGCCTGAGGTGGGAAGAATGCTTGAGGCCAGGAGTTTGAGACCAACCTGGTCAACAGGTTTTCTCCATGCCCCATACCTTTCTCTCTACCTCTCTTTCTCCTTTTTCTTTTTAAAATATTTGGATTCGTAATGCATATGGTCTTTACTTGCTCTTTAATATAGCAACAGCAACATATGTTGAAAATATTTTTTGTCACATGACAGTAAAATAACTATAAAGAATGTATAACATTCATCTTTTGCATAAGTGATTTAATCAGTCTCCTAATATTTGTTATTTATGTCTTTTCATTATTTACTATAAATAGCACCATAATGAATATCTATGAATAGAAATTGTTAAATGCATAAATGATTTCTTAAAATTTATTCCTAGATATCAAGTTATTTGGTGAAAACATTACAAAAAGTTCATAATTTTCATACATGTAAAAAAGCATCAAAATTCACAAACTGATTTCTGTTCAAATTCCAAAATTAAGGTTAAATTTAAAAAGAAAATACCTTTTTATTTTGGTAAGTTAATAATTTGAGCTTGAATAACTTTATCTTTACAGAATAAGGTAGTTGCTTGAGAATTTCATAGTAAAAAGTCATAGGATACGTTCTAGTAACACTATTACTTCCTAATGGAAATCAAGTGGAGTGAACTGCAAAGTTTTGGATGGAATCTACACCTGAGTAACTATCTTTGCAACTGCGATTATCTGGATAATTCATGCAGATAGAATGTGATTTTCTACATTGCCAACTAAGAGAGTTTCATATCTTTTAATAAAATTCTGTCATATTATGTATTATAACTTTATAAAGTTGTAGACACATAAAACACATAAAATTTTCAAATACAGTCTCACACATAATAGCTATTGATAATAGGTTTAGGGCATTTTAGCCTGTTATTAAAAAGTGTGACTTTATTTTGATGATATTCCTAGCCCTTTTATCATCTGAAATTTGTAATCTTTACTATGTGCTTTTTGGCTTTCACAGAACAACTTGTAGCAAACAAAGTGCAATAGGAAATAATGTGAAGGAAAAGTACGGACTTAGGGACCAACACAAAATAAATAGATTTAAGTCTTAATAATTTTGTCTATAATTATTTAAAAAGTCACTTGAAATTACTGTATCAATAGTTATAATTATATATTTATGCTAATTCTTTTTTTTTTTTTTTTTGAGACGGAGTCTCGCTCTGTCGCCCAGGCTGGAGTGCAGTGGCCGGATCTTATTTATGCTAATTCTTAATTATAGAGTTGTTGAATCAATACCGTGAGTTAAACAGAAGTACTAGTGGTAGATTTTTTTCACTTATTCCGTTGTACAGTGTGTGCATTTCTATCATAGGGCTAAATAGTACTTACCAATTCATAAACAAATCTCTCCAAGATATGGAAAATTACTTAAGGACAAGTCCAATGTATCAGTAATTTTTATTTCTCCAGAATCTAATATATTTGGGAATATAGGAAAAAGGGTAATTAGTAGTTCATTAATGAATAAGTAAAAGTTTGGAACCTAGTTGAAATGTCATTGCAAGGCCATCTGGACTGAGATTCTTAGTAGCATTGTGAAAATGTAAGATTTTAGAGGACTTATTGTACTGGGTATGTTTTTTACCATAATGACAAACAAGACCTCATCTAGAGCTTTTTTATTATTACGACTGAAAAGATAAGCAAAGGACAGAAAGATGTTAAAAGTGACCCCTAATTAATTCTTATGGAGAGAAGTCATGAAGAACATAAATTATCAAGAAAACAATTTTGGACAATGGTTATAAAGCAATGTGAGGATGTAATAAATTCATTTATTATTATCATTGCAGCACATTAGTGTGAAAACAAAAATGTGAGCTTCAATAAACAAGCTGGAACTTATTAAGTTTTTCAAAAAGAAGCGTCTGATTTTTCATTACTGATAATTATACTGTATATGCAGTTGATGGTCCAATCTCTGTTTTTATCAGCCATCAATATAAATTATAATAAAATTTTGTTGAATATTGATTGAAAAAGTGGCCTTAATTCTTAGCCCCTCTCTATGCCTAAGACCTTTTCAGTGTTTCTTGTTTTATGCAATGGACTTAATCAGAAGAAATAATGTGCTGCACTGAATCAAAACTTCAAAGACATTGTACCCTTAACCTCTTTTTCTTAATTCCAGCTTCTGCCATGAGAACCTAGTGGGCTAGTCTGCTGAAGTGTAGAGTTATCCATGTGGAGGACATACTATTAGCATCACAATTTTATCTGCCAAAATTATCCCAAATTATGATTGCAAATGCTTGAAAAATATCATCGGGATCAACCAAGTCTAGCTCGGGTCAGCAGAACCACCCAGCAGAAATACCCACATCCTTTGAGCTTAGTTAGAGAATGCAGCCAAGAATGGAGACAACTCTTCATGCACTTTGCAATTCAGTTTGCATATCTTCAACTAATGGGTTGTGAACATTTTCTTAAAACTTTAAAGTAGCCTAACTAGTCTTTTTTAAAACCCTATGTTTTCTTGACAGTACCATATATGGTTTTTGTAGATGTTTTAAAGAAAAATGTTATAACGGTTTTGTTATATAGCAATAGAAATCTACAGAAGTCACTTCATTTTCCAGCAAGAAGAATTGACAGTATAGAGACAACGTTTCTTAGAACTAAGTTTGAACTATTAGATCAAATAATCAATGAACCTATTATAAAATTCTTATGTTGTTAGCATTTTTCAATTGGGCTAACTAAAATCAGATTTTTCAAAAAATAAATATGTAACATATAAAATTACATCTAGAGTAAGTCTTGGACTTGCTAGTATATGCCTTTTTATTTCATACTTCTATTTTGAGATTATTTTGGTTGTTATATAGATCTAACTTTGCATATTATTATCATTAATAATATTTTTTGAGACAGGATCTCACTCTGTCACTCAGGCTGAAGTTTAGTGGCGAGATCTCGGCTCACTGCAATCTCAGCCTCCCAGACTCAAGTAATCCTCTCACCTCAGCCTTCTGAGTAGCTGAGACTACAGTCACACACCATCACACTCAGCTAACTTTTTTGTTTGTTTGTTTGTTTGTTTGTTTGTAGAGATGAGGTCTCACTATGTCGCCCAAGCTAGTTTGGAACTCCTGGACTCAGGTGATACTCCTGTCTTAGCCTCCCAAAGTGCTGAAATTACAGGCATCAGCCACCATGTCTAGCCTTCATATAAATTTTATGTAATACTATTCAATCATTACAAAGGAAAACTCTGTTGTAATTTTTATATCAATTCCATTGAAACTAAACTAAATTCAGGATAATTAATAGCTAGCAATATTAACTCTTTCAGCTCAATAACATGTTATATATATCTCCTCCATTTAGGTCTTTAATTTTTCTCAGGAATTCACTGTAGTTTTGCATATTAATGTCTTTTGGTAAATTTATTCTTAATTATTTTTGATTCTTGATGCTATTGTATGTAAAATAATTTTTAATTTTTCAGTTTTTAAATTTCTTGTATGATGAAATAAAATGAATTTTAATGACTACATCTTGCCTTAAAAATTCATGGAATAATTTCATAAGGTTTTCAAAAAATTTTTGGAAGTTTCTGTGTAAATCATACTGTCCTGTCACTGGTAAATAGAGATGATGTTGTCTCTTCTATTTCAACTGTATAGTCTTCGTGTGTGTGTGTATTTTTGTTTGTTTGTTTCTCTGGCCAGGCCCTTTGATATAGTGCCAAACAAAAATTATAAGAAAAGACCTTGCATTTTTCCTTACCGTAGGTAAAAGACTTTCCATATTTTTTTCATTAAACGTAATGTATGCTGTAGGTCAGTCCTTTGCAGTTGCATTTCATCAGATTGAGAAAATTCCTTTATATGCATGGTTTTCTGAGAAGTTTCATCATGATTGGGAGTTTAATTATTTTTTGGAATGTGTTTCTGTTTCTGATGAGAAGATTATAAGACTTTTCTCAAATATTCAATTAATATGGTTAAGTAATTTGACTTTCAATTGTTGAACCAACTATACAATTCTATGAGAATCCTACTTGGCATTTTAAGGTTGCTTAAATATTACATTACTCATCCAAAACCTTTTAACTATGAATACACACACACACACACACACACACATTTGTATATAAAGGGTTGATACAATATATATATACCATAATAACAGCAATGCTCACATTTTCAACATTGTTTACACATTGGTCTAAATTCACTTATATTTTTCCTACTCAATTCTAATATCTGCCATCTCACCGAGTTGCTGTGGTTCCTTTTAGTAGGAAATGGCATTTAGAAATCAAAACATACCATGTACTTTGGCTGATAATGATGTGTCAACACAGGTTCACCAACTCTAACAACTGTACTACTCTGGTGGAGGATGCTGATAATGGGGTAGTCTGTGAGTTTTGGGAGGCAAGAGATAAATGTGAACTCTATATTTTCCACTCAATTTTGGTTTTGACCTAAAACTGCTCTAAAAAAGTCTATTCAAAAATAAGTGTATGTTCTATACAATATTTGGCATAACTATATTGTTTTCTTATTTCTTCTAAATGCCATTTTTTAAAATGCACTTTATATTCTGAGTATATTTTGTGTCTTTAAAAAATAGCATTATGCTTCTTGTCAAGATTAAGTTTCAATAGACTATTTCAACTTATTTTACTGATGTCATCATGGATGCATAGGTCAAATGTGTAAGAAAATATTTTTTGTAGCCTTATAAGTTACAGAAATTTCTCACCTGTTGAAGTACCTTCCATTCCAATTTATGAGATATTTTGCAGTGAATATTTTATATTTAGAATGTAATTGTTTTAGGTGACATAGTGTTTCAAGAAATTGAGAAAGAGGAAGGTCAAAACTTTTAGCTTTTCTTTTACTTTGTGTTTCAAAACCATCTGCCACAGAAAGTACAAATAATTTTATTTTAACCACACAATTTAAGAATAGGTGCTAAATATAAAGGTATTAGAGGAGGATATTTAAATAGCAGCACATTTCAAATAGATGAAGTCATCTATATAATAAGGCATGCTGCTGTAGGGCAAAATGCATAATGTCAATTTTCAGATTTATCTTCAGTATCATGGGATTTTGAGCCACAGGCTTGAAATGTACTACTCTTGTCAGAATGTCCTAAGCTCATAAAAGGTAGACATTTGATGGATTTTTTTCCAGCTCTTTTTATTTCCAGGCAGGTAATTATATAAATTTGTGACAATCACTGTGGTGCTTTAGGGAGAAAATGCTGAAGCAAAGCTGTAATAGTTTGAGCATCTTGTTACTATCATCCAGCAACTTGGCTCTGCTTTCAGATTAAAAATATTCTCATTAAAGAATTAATATTGTGAAGCCAGACCAGTAATAGTTGGAGTTTAAACAAATTACATTTATTTTATTTGCTGTGCTTATGTCTCATGGATTCAATTAGGCATAATTAATTAAGAACGTAGCTTTATATCTCATTTTCCTGGGTTGAAATCCTGGCTTCCCCACTTTCTAGCTTGGAATTATTAACTAGTTACTTCTCTACAAGCTCAGTCTCCTCATGTTGAAAAAAGAGTTATTAATAAATAGTGACTTCCTCAAAGTAATGTTGTAAAATTAAATTATTTAAGTTTTATAAACTTATTGAATCAGTGTTCAGCATAGTAATTACTCAAGGTTAGCTATGTTAATAATACCAATTTCCTGCTTATTAAGCAATATCTAGTAATATTATCATTTCACCACTTACTTTAAAAGAAATCCATCAATCCTTGAGAAAATAAAAGATGTCAAGAATTGTAATAGCTCCCATTTTCTTTCTAAGTAGCTGTCTGTTTACATAAATTGATATCTCCAATGGAAGTGGAATTAAATAAACTTAATCATAAACTAAACTATTCAATAACTTATTTTGCATACAGATTTTATCTGTTCTGCAATATTTCATGTTCTCAATAACATTAAAATAATATATTGCTTATTAGAAACGCTTAGCATGTCTATCAAATTGTTAATACTTTCATAATTAATATTTACACTGTAAAATATAGTATTTATAAAAACATTTTAATCAATTATTAATTTTTTCAAAACTCTTAAAAATTTTCCCAAACTTTTATCATGAACAGCTTTAAATGCTTTTCTAGTTGAAGGCAAAATAGAAATATGAGATTTATATTTTTATATATCAAATGTCTTTCAAAGAGGCTAAAAATGTGAAAAAAATCTGCCATTTGTAGAAGTTTTTAAGCATATCCTGCAGGAAAATATATCATTCTGATCCAAATGACTCCAGATTGACATATTCATGTCTAATTCACCTCCCATTACTGAAAGCAAATATTCCAAATTATCACACTTTCTTCCAGACTTGTACTCTTTTGCTGCCCTAAATCTTTAAAAAATGAACTTACCTCCTAGACGTCATACCTCACAGGTAAATTGAAGTTTATATATATGAATTCTAGAAATCATACTGATAGAAATCCAAATATTCAAAATAAAATAAGCAATAAATTATAAATATATAGGTAAATATAAAACATTGTTATGTGGCTTTTCAAAAGTATTCCAAGATAACTGGTTACCTACATTAAAAATAAATTATGTTTATAGATTTCGTGTCTTACAGAAAATATAGAAAAATATTTGCAAAAGTAATACCACAAAGACAGAGACAGAAAAACATACACATTTACAGTTTTAAGGATTGTTATAAAAACCTGATAGTGGTGTAAAATATTTGAAGATAAATTAAGTTGGTTGTATAAAATGCATTTCTTTTTCAATTTTTAACAATGTTATTGAGGTATAATTTGCATATTGTGGACTGCACAAATTTAATATGCACAAACTGATGGCTTATAAAACATCACCAAAATCAAGACATTGAACACATCCATAAACTCATAAATCTCTTATTCTCCTCTGTAATTCTTCCCTCCTGCCCCTCATGACCCTTTCCCTACTAAACTTTAGATCTACTTTCAGTACACATTAGTTTCACTTTGCTAGGATTTCATGCAATTTGAATCATACCATATGTAATTTTATGTTGTTGTTGTTGCTGTTGGTGGGGGCAGTCTGCCTTCTAACACTCAGCAGGACATTTTGAGATTCATATATTTATTGTAGACATGAATAATCCCCTTCTTTTTGTTTATGAATAATATTCCTTTGTGTATATATACCAGTATTTATTTGTTTATCTGTTCACCAATTGATGGGCATCTGTTACTTTCCAGTTTTCACATATTGCAGTAAAGCAGATTTGACTATTCATGTAATAGTTTGTGTAGAAAAATACTCCATCATTTTTCTTGGGTAATACCTATACAGGGAATGGCTAGGTTGTATGAAAGATTAGTGTTTAATTTTTTATGAAATTGTTGGATTTCCAAAGCGTTTGTGTCATATTAAATCCCTAGCAACAGTGAATGGGAAAAATACTCCACATTCTTGCCTAGACTTGATATGGTCAGACTTTGTAATTTTAGTCATTCTAGTAGGTGTATAGTGTTATCTTAACATAGTTTGGCTTTGCAGTGCCGTAGTAATTAGTAATGTTGAGTATATGATGATATGTTTATTTACCATCCATATATATTTTCTGGTAAAGCATCTGTTCAAAAACCTTTTTTGCATTTAAAAAAAAATTAAATTGTTTGGGCCGGGCATGGTGGCTCATGCCTGTAATCTCAGCACTTTGGGAGACCGAGGCAGGTGGATCACGAGGTCAGGAGATCGAGACCATCCTGGCTAACACGGTGAAACCCCGTCTCTACTAAAAATTAAAAAAAAAAAATTAGCCAGGCGTGGTGGCGGGCGCCTGTAGTCCCAGCTATTTGGGAGACTGAGGCAGGAGAATGGCGTGAACCCAGGAGGCAGAGCTTGCCCAGATCATGCCATTGCACTGCAGCCTGGGCAACAGAGCGAGACTCCATCTCAAATAATAATAATAATAATAATAATAATAAAATAAATTGTTTAAGAGTTATTTACATGTTCTGTGTGATAGGCAATTTATTGATCCTGAAATAAATTATTGAGGACTGTCTAGTAGGGTTAATCTGAACACATACACCCTAAAACTGAGAGTTTTCTCAAGCTAGTGGCACAAGTCAGTGGGATGTGAAGAATAAGAAAGAATGAATGCACCATTGCTGATTTATAAATGGAAGAAACTTTATGAGAAAGAATGCGAATGACCATAAGGAGGTAAAAGATGTCCTTGTTTAAGAGTCTGCAAAGAAATGAGACACGACATCAGTCCTACATCTGCAAGGAAATAAATTCTGGCATTTATTGTACTGTGAATGTGAGCCTAGGAGTGAATTTTTCACTAGGACCACAATCTGAAGTGTCCAGCCCAGACATTACCTTGATTAATGCCTTATAACCTTGAGCATAAAACCCATATCAGTTCAGTTGGACTTCTGACCTACAGAATTGTGAGATGATAAATGGATATTGTTTTAAGCTGCTAAATTTATGGTAATATGTTATGCAACAATAGAAAACGAGTATGTTCTGTGTAAAAGTTTCTGATTAGATATATTTTGAAAATACATTATCTATGTCTGTGCCTTTTCATTTCAATCCTTTAAGAGAAAAACTCAAAAGGAAAGTTTTAATTTTGAGGAAGTCAAAGCTCTCATTTTATATGAATTATCATTTGGAGGCCATATCTAAGAGATTTTTACCAAACCTTCATTTGCCTTTTTTGTTTTCTCTAGATCTTTTCATAACTTTAGGAAACATAAGTTCATTGCCAATTTTAAGTGAATTTTGGTTATTGTTAGAGATATGAATCAAACTGTTTTCTTTTTCATGTACATACCCAATTATTTTAATCACCATTTATTGAAAAGAGTGTCCTTTCTCCACTGCTTGCATTTTTAAAAAGACTTTTCATCAATCAGTTCTTTTAATCCATTTTCTGTTGCTATAACAGAACCTTAGACTAGGTAATTTACAAAGAAAATAGGTTTGTTTGGTTCATGGTTTTACAGGCTGGGAATTTCAAGGGCATGACCCTATCTTCTGGCCAGGGCTTTCATGCTGTATCATAACATATTGGAGACATTCAAAGGGGAATCAGCCACGTACACATGAGAAGAAGGACCAAACAAGAGGAAAAACTCACTTTATAACAATCTTCTCTCCTGGAAACTAATCTATTCACAGAGACTTAATCCTGTCTTGGGAGTGTAAGAACTCACTACTGTGAGAACAGCACCAAACCATTCATGAGGGATCTGCCTCCATGACCCAAACACGTCTCACTAGGCCCCACTTCCCAACACTGCCACACTGATGATCATATCCCAACCATAACAGTTGTCTATATATATGTAGGTCTGTTTCTGGGTTCTCTATTCTATTGTTCTGAATATGTGTATATAGCATATATATAATATATATAGTAGTCAATACCAAACTATTTGATCACCATAACTTTATACCATGTCTTGAAATCAATTGGTGCTGAACCTCTAACTTTATTTTTTATTTGCAAAGTTGTGTTAACTATTCTAGTGATCTCATTGTACAGTTTCCACCTATTAATTGTAGAACATGTGGAGTTTGGTTTAATGTTCTTACAAAAATTCTGCTAAAATGTTTGTTATATAATTTATAGATAATAATGTCAAAAAATAAGTCTGACAAATGATTAAGCTATATATCTCCATTTATTTATGTATTTTCAATTTGTCTTATTTGTAGATCTGTCAGCTGATGGACATTTGGGTATTATTCCAAGTCTTTTGCCATATGTGAATAGTTCCTCAATAAATATTTCTTAATTTTTGAAGTGCTTGTATGTGATATTTTGAAATTTCAATTTCCAAGTTTTCATTGCTCTTATATAAATATTATTATGTATGCATGTTGACATTATATCCTAAAAACTTATCCAAATTCACTTAATGCATTTATTAAATTTAAAAATATATATATTCCACTATATTTTCTAATTGAAATAATGCAAACTAGATGTTTTATCAACATAATCACTTTAATTGGGATTCTGGACTCGTGTATACCTTATTTGTCGTAGGGAGCAATCCTGTGTATCATAGCATGTTTAGCACCATCCTGATCCTCTATTTATTAGACGCCAAGAGCACCTCACTTGTGGTAATTAAAAATATCTCCAGATATTAACATATTTAATAGAAATGAAGCTACTCAGTTTATTTCCTAATTAGTGAATGACTTTGGTAATTTGTGTCTGTAAGGGAATTTCTTTATTTCATGTTGTAGAATTACTGGCATATGGTTATTCATAGTGTTTCCTTATTATCCTTTTGACAGCTATAAAAATCTGCATTGATGTTACCTCTTTCATTCCTCACATTAGTAATTTTTGTTTGCTGACTTTTTTTCTCTTCAGTCTGGCAATGGATTTATAAATTTTATTGAATGTATGAAATAACCAGGTTTGGGATTTTTAAATTTTATCTATTGTCTTTTTGTTATGTATTTCATTGATTTCTGTTCTCATCTTCATTATTTAATTTCTTCTATTTACTTGAGATTAGGTTTACTTTTTCTCTAGATTCTTTTGCTGTAAGTTGAGATCACTGATGTAAAACCATTTCTCTTCTCTAGTATTGATGTTTACTTCTGTAAATTTTCCATTACGTCATCATTCTTTAGTGGCATCTCTCAATATTTTACATGTGTTTTTATGTTCATTCAATTCAAAATGATTTCTAAATTCATTTTATCTCCTGTTCACCTTCATTAAATAAACATATTTTATAATTTTAAAAAACATCTTATTTGACTCATGCATTATTTTTAAAAGTTGCTAGTTTGTTTCAAATTATTTGGAGATTTTTCCAGATATCCTTCTGTTATTGACTTCTAATATAAATTTATTATAGTGAAATAACTACACTTTGTATGACTTGAATCATTTTTAACTTATTCAAACTTATTTTATGGCTCAGAATATTGTCTATTTTGGTAAATCTTTTTTGTACACTTTGAAGACAGTAAATTATTTTGTTGTTGGGTAGACTGTTGTGCATGTGTCAATTAAGTTAAGTTGGTTGATAGAATTATTTAACTCTTCTATATTCTTATTACTTTTGTCTCACTGATCAATTATTAAGAGGTGAGTATTAATATTTTTGGCCATACTTATGAATTTTTCACTTTTTACTTTTAATTTTTTTATTGGCTTAATATCTAGCTTGAATTCTTTATATCTCTTGCTATTTTTATCAAATCAGATAATCTCTAAATTGAAATTAAAAAGCTAGGACACTCACATTTCATGTCATTATTTATATTAGGTAAACCTATCATGTCGTTATTTCTTTTCAAAATATTCCTACTGAGGATAAGAGAGCTTGGTAAGCAACAGAGGAATTAATCAAATGCTGACTGTATTCTAAAACACATGCCTTATATCCAAACACAAATTCATAGTACTATGAAGGAGACAAGTATTATTCATGCATACAATCATTCATTCTACAAATGTTTATTGATTATCCCACATTATCTTTGTCTTTCAAGGTGATTATATCCAGTAGGTAGTAGTAACAATGAAAAACTAACCAGTTTTATGGGATTAATTTTTACACTTGTCTCCATAAAACTACTATTCTTAGGGCTTTAACCTCCTATACCACCAACAACTTGCTCTTTGTCAAAGCCCCCTACCTTCTCCATGAAAGGACATATGAAGTACCTTGGCCCTTTAATAAGCTACTGCATGTAAGATGCAGTGGAAAGAGGGTAGTATTGCATGCACAGAATATGTTGCATGGTACTCAGCAAGGTTCTGGGCCAAAGGGAATATCCTGCAGTTGGATGAACTTCAGGCTTTTGTTCACATAACTATTTTCCTAAATTTTGGTTGTGCTCGGTCCACACTCAAAATTCTGAGTGATCATTGTTTCCTGTTCTTCTTTTTCTTTTTTTTTTTTTCCCCAGTGGAGACAAATTCTACAGATTTGGTGTAGTTCTTTTTCTTCTCTCTATTTCATTTGTTAGAATTCTAATTTCTTGGGATGCCTCCCTCAGATCTTCCTTTTTCATTCCCAAATGCCTTGGTTGTGTCCCAAAACAATGAATGCTAACTGATCCTTGTTCTTCTAATTCCTATATAAAAATATTCTTTCTCTCTTACTAGTATGGTTGCCTCTTTTTAGGAGAAAAGTCACTTACAAGGGGGACAGAAGTTGCTAAGATTAATATTCAAACTACAAAAAGTAGTTGTGGGGTCCAGTGAATGAATGTTGCCAAATGCATGTGTGTATATGTATATATGTATATATACACACACACATATATTCTATATATACACATATATATCATGTATGTATTACATATATATGAAGAGATATATGAGATATATGAACAGAGAGACTAGAATGAAGAGAGAGACAGGAATACATACATATATGTATGTATGTGTATATATATGTATATGTGTGTGTGTATATATACACACATATATAACATTACATTACACAGTTATAATTTTAATCATACTTGCGTGGGACTTGCTTCTAGAAATATTTCTTCACCCAGTTTTTAGATGTGCATTGAAAAGTTTATGTGCTTTAGCACCTCAAAAAAGAAGGATGAAGACTCTGTAGAATAACTAAAATGTGACATGATCACAGGCAGGAGGCAGCTAGCGGAAAACATTTACATTCATAAGGCTGCAAAATCGTAAGTGAAGATCTAGTTCTCATTAATGCCTAGTTAAAATGGAAGTTCTCATCAGAAACTGACAATGCGGCACACAAAATTATAAACATAGAATTTGTTATTTTTTGTTTTGATTAGCATACCTGAAATTAAAATAATCAGAATCCGTGTTTGTAAAGTACCAACCAGAATGTTTGTTTGTAAATAGCTTAGACATCAAACAATACATAATAAATATCACATGATGTGAGGCTGAATTATCTTTCTACTTTCCCTTTAGAAAATTATATTCTAATTATGATATGAAGACACAATTAGAGATTCCACCAGTAAAGCACAGTAAAAAATACTACAGAATAATTCAACCGGTTAACTAATAATAATATTGTCTTGTTTTTCTGTATTTTGTGATATTCTTAGAATTTGCAAGTTTTTAAACATTTGTAGTCTGTTATGATTTGTTTATTCATTCTAAATTAGTATTATGTTCATATATAATTTTATTTTCAATATTTTTGTGTTCTGTATTATTTTTAAAAGATTTGCAATACATGACTCCACCCTGACTTTACGTCAAAAGCCTGCACAGAAATGGAAGAGCATTAGGAAATGGTCTTTGAAAGCTAGTGCAAAGCCAGATTCTGGTGGACTTTTAGGCAATAGGAAGAATTGAAATGGTATCTTTACTGTATATCAGGCTTGTATAAAAAAAAAATGTTACTCTGGTTCCTGTGCGAAGAGGAGATTAGAGAAAGGAAGCCGGCATAGAATCAGATATGAGCTGGAAATCAATTTTATTATTCAGGCTTAAACCGATGGTGACTCAGGCCAGAATTTCATGGTTAGGCAAAAGATACTGAAAAGCTTAGAGAAAGTGTAAAAACAAGGTGCTATATGCAGCAGTAGGTTCTTTTGTGTGTTTTGTTGTTATTGTTCTTGTTGTTTCTTTGTAATACATTAAATGTTGGGAATACAAAGAAAGAGAAAATGATTTACGTCTCATGGGTATTTCTCTCAAGGTTGTGCATAAATGGTTGCTACACTTACTCATAAAGAAGAAAGAAAACTAAAAGAAATATGTAGGGCTTGTGCAAAGATACATATCAGTGTAAACAGTAAAAGAAAAAAAAATAGAAATGGCCCAAATGGTTTACAGACATAAAAATTCAAAGGCTAATGTTCACAAAAAATAGGGTGTATTCAATAACATCAAATTTTATTGCGATTTTGACATCAGTGAAGACAGAGATGTATTTATTGGCTTTAAAAATACAGTTACTTTGGTATGAACACATGTAGTACTCTGGAGGGGTTAGAGCCTTTTGCTGGATTGGAGTGAGTTGAAGAGTACGATGTGAGGAGGTGGTTCTTTACAAGAAATACTATCAAGAAGTATTTACTGAAGGTGAGCAGAGAAAAGAGTAAATAGAGAGTGAAAAGAGTAAATAGAGAGTCTTTATAAGAAAATGAATGATGTAGCTATTGTAGCTCATTATTATTAGAATAGAGAAATTAATTTCTCTTGAGAATAAAAAGAAACACGAATATTTTGTGATTCAGGAGAGAGAACAGTAAGAGAATAATACCAGCAAGTTAACTGATGAATTTTATACTTTGGATTCCTCCAGCAGCCACCCATGAAAAAATAATTCAAGTCTAAGTAGTTTATTTTGGAGGTACAGAAATACTAGTAGTTCAGTCAGAAATTAAAACTGGATAGAGAAGGCAGCTAATAAGGTTGTGTTATCAGGTCAGCCAGCACCATAAGAAATAGCATAGAACACATATTTGTTACTCCATCTTAGAGACAGGAATTTGGGATAAATTTATTTGAGACATTCTCCCAGATTGAATGGCAGGCTCTGATGGCATCCAGTAGCCTTCCCTAGAGAAAGCCCTCAGGCAGAGATAGAGATAGTGGTAGCTGGTCATTGTCCAGGACATCAGAATTATGAAAGCCTGAGGGCTATAGATGGAGCATTTATAACATCATACACATCCAAACACGTTAAGTTACAAAACTGAGTATTATATTAATAAATTCCAGGTTAAAGTACATATTTTTACTTAAGAATGTAAATGTTACATTTTTTATATGTTGTCTCATTTGAACAACTTTTAAATAGTTTTTACTGTAATGAAAACAAATTCCCTCAGTTGAATGTTTGGACAGAACAGATTGAAGAAGAAAAGCATTGGTTATTCATATAAATGGAAAAATAATTTGCCACTCATTTTAAATTTTGATATGTAATGACATTTGAAATTTATTAAAGCAGTTCTGTCATTTTCCTAATGCAATGCCTGATGTTGAAGCTAACATGACAAAACTGGAAGAGACAGGAAATCTTCCTTTGTTCCATTGAAATTAATAACAATAATAATAAATCTTTTAGATAAAATGACTCTAATTGTTCTCTGGTCATTAATGCTTAAACTGAAGATATATTTAAGCAGAAATTATTTTATAAAATCTAGCTTTAAGGAAAGGAATACACTGATTATATTCACAGTTATAATGGTTTTGCTCAGCATAAAACAATCAACTAACTCAATTCACAGGAATATAAAAGGTGAAGGCAACAGTTTTAAATATTAATTACATCCACTGAAAAGGTAACAGTGCTTTTGAACAGTGCTTCTTTAAACTGTTATATCACTGTCCCAGTTGGTGGTTGATGATTCTGACAAACTGTGATGCTAGCTACTTAACAAAAGCCCAGAGCTTTCAAACTGTTATACAACAGTGATTTTCTGATATGCTTGCTATGAGTATAAGGTTTTATTTCAATAATGTTCTCTGGAAACTCTAGCACCACTGTAGTCTTAGAGAAGAATATGACAGTCACTAGGCCCACTGAGAATCACTTTGTTTAAAATGTTAAATATTAGCGTCTGTTGAAAGAAAATGGGATGACTATTTAGATGGCTGAAAATAACTAGGAATCTCTTCCATACCTTAAAAAAAAACTAAAGAAAACTGCTTTACATTAAGGATAATAACATTTTTACTTAAATCATATTCTATTTAGATTTCTAGTATGATAGGTGAATGTTTCATGCTGCAGCTATAAGCATTCCTCAAATATTAAGTTGCAAATTTATTTTTACTTCTTGGCCTTTTTTCATCATTTAATACCTTGTTAGATATTATTTACTATTTTGATTAGATAATAAATTATATTCTTCCTCATTAAGCTAACAGTCATGAAGAAACAAGAAACAGTAGTCTACTGCTTAGAAAAGGGCAAGAATGTAAATGTGGTCTTCATAATATAGCTGTAAGAGAATAGCTGACAACTAAGAGACAATGTGTTAAGTTCAAGGACTCATCAAGGAAAACAAATGACCATGAGAAAACAGTGTTGAACAAGTTTTACTGGGTGTCCAACCACTTGGACAGAGTTTCATGAAACAGGAAGTCATTCTCAGTAGGTGACTTTCCAAGATGGAAGTGCAGGCCTCTCTCACAGAAACAGAAAGGGCAAGGGAACTACCAGGGAACAGAGGAATTAGTGGGAACTTACATTTCTAGGTAATGTTGCTCAAGGTTGGGAGTCTGAATCAGAGAGCTCAAAGGACAACAGCAGGTTAAGGACTTGCCTAGTTTAGGATGGGTCTTTTCTGTAGTTAGGGAAGAACTTATACACAGTATGGAAATCAGACAAGCTCTAAATGGCTAAAAGTTTGTTGATATTGGCTATTTTTCAAATAATTGGATGTTGAAAAATTAGAATTTTCTGCCTGATATGGTTTGGCTCTTTGTTCCCACTCAAATATCATCTTCAGCTGTAATACCCATGAGGGAGGGACCTGGTGGGAAGTAATTGTATATGGGGATGGTTCCTCCATGCTGTTCTCCTGAGTGAGTGAGTTCTCACAAGAGCTTATGATTTTAAAAGTGTTTGGCAGGGCCCAATTTGCTCTTCTCGCTCTCTGCTGCTGCTTTGTGAAGAAGGTGCCTGCTTTCCCTTCACCTTCAGCCATGATTGTATGTTACCTGAGGCCTCCCCAGCCATGCAGAGCTGTGAGTCAATTAAAACTTTTTTGTTTATAAATAACTCAGTCTCAGGTAGTATCTTTATAGCTGTGTGAGAACGAACTAATACACTGCCTCAAATTAAACCTTTGAGCCAATGATCCTAGCTTGTAATGAAGAAGTAAACAACATAGGGGCCAATATAGAGGTGCCATTTTTAGCCCATTTATATATAAATCCATTCTTTTTAGCTCCAAATCATTTAAGAATCCAAGTTGTATTGTATTTCATAATATCTGAATTTGGAGCCAATGACATACCATTCTAAAGACAAAGAATCCTACAAGGGACCACAGCAGGATTTCAAAGCCTCTTCACAGCTAGCCTGCCCTCAGAAAAAGCCAGAAGAGTAGATCAGAAAATAAGATTTTAATTTGCTCAGTCTGTTTGGTTAATAGTGTGACATTATTTGGTACATGCCACTTGCTATCCAAAAAACTTGCTGAGTGTTATCTAGCTAAGTACAGCAAGATATGTTAGCAAGTGCACAGACCTCCCATTAAGAAGTCAATAGTTACTTAGGACTATATGGTTATAGCCCTTAAAATATGAGGAGATTAAGTCCTTGGGCCATTTGTTTAATTTGTGTGGATAATTCCTTGGATATGATTATTTGTGTTTCTTTTCACTTTTGTGTAATGTCTTGCACATGTTTTCATCACCGCCTCAAAAATTATTGTTCCTAGAGTGGTTAGTACAAAGGGACAATTAGGAAAGACCTTTTTTTTTTTTTTTGTGGCATTAGAGAGTTGCAGCCAGTATTGTTTTGAGGACAAGTATTTGGAGAGGAGTTTCTACTTGAAAAAAATCAACTGGAATTTTCAATCTGACCAAGGAATTTTGACCAAACACAATGAATGTAGAATATGTTGCCAAAGGTCAGATGAGGGGAAGCTTATGATAGGGGAAGCCATTTGACTTTCATAGGGGTCAACCAATCTCTCTGCTGTTTGTATTCTCTGCACTCCTATGAAGATAAATTTTTATGGTTTAGTGCTATTCTAAGTCATGCTAATAGTGGAACATAATAATACAGTCAAAGAAACTTGGTTGTTATCTGCCTTGCATACAGAACCTAGGCCAAATAAATTGGTTATAAACTCAGCCCACTATTTCCCATGGATTTATGGGAGATTAGCCTCTGGTTATTGTTCTTGGGTGTCAGTGATTAGGACAAGAAGCTTATCTTGATAAATGAGATTTACAGGGTGGATTGGCCAGAGGAGAGATATTACGCTATGTGTATTAAATTCAGGTTGGAAATGTCCTGTGTCTGTAGTATGCAATATGGTAGCCACAGCCACATAAGGCTATTTAAAAATAATTGACATCTTTACTATGTTTATTCTTTCAAATTACAAACATGGTATGTCTCCCTGTGTAGAAAGATCACTTTTATTTATTTCCTCACCACTTTGCAATATTCATGGTAAATTTTTCATTCATGGTTTGGTTTGTTTTATGTTACACGAAATATTTTATTTTCTTTTTAAGAAGTATAAATAACTTGTGTTTCCATCTGAAATTTGGTTTCCACTTGTTAGTTGCCAGTGTGCAGACATTTTAGTTATTTTTATAAGTTGATTTTTTAACTTGTGTGATTGCTGAACTTATTCATTAGTACAGAAGAATTATTTATAAATTTGCTGAAATTTTCAATGCAGAAAATTATGTTGTCCGCAAAAAAAAAAAAAAAAAAAAAAAAAATTGTGGTTGTATTTTTCACTTCCAATATATGTACCTTTCAAAATGTCTTTTGTTCTTTTCCAGTGACTAGAAGTTCCAGAACTATTTTGAATAGGAGCTAACATGCTTGCCTTGATCTTGAACTTAGGGGGAAAGCATTAGGTCTCTCAATGGTAAGTAAGCTATAAACAACAGTTATATTTAGATGCTGCCTATCAAGTTTATATGGTTTCTCTCTATTTTCAGTTAATTGACGGTTTTGTTTATTGGATTTTGTGAAATGCTATTTTTTAGCCAATTGATATAGTCTTATAATTTTTCTGTCTTAGCTTGTTGCTAGAGTGTATTATATTCATCGGTTTTCTAATGTTGAAATAACCTTGCATACCCACAATACATTCCAATTGTCATTGCATATAAATTATACATTGCTGAATTTGATTTGCTAATATTTTCTTAATGAATTATGCATGGAGGTTCGTGAGTGATATTGGTTTGGAGTTTTATTTTTTTAAATAATGATTTGCTTAGTTTTGGTGTTGGGGTAATAACAGGCTCATAACCAGAGATGGGCAGTATTTCCCTTTATTTTATGTTTTTGAAAAAATATTGTGTAAACTTGGTATTAATTTTTTTTAATGCTTGATGAAATTCTCAAGTGAAAACTTTTGGACCTGGACATTTCTTTGTTTGAGACCTTATTTTGTGAAGAATAATTCTGATAGCTATGACGTGTATATTTTCCTCAGGATCACAAAAATGACACTGTAATTTTCTGGCTTTTATCCTAGTTTCTTTTTTTTTTTTTTGAGAAGTAAGCTATCAAGCTGTCTTTTCTTCTCCAAGTATGACTTGTCAGATATTTTAATAATTTGTATTTTTCTAATTACTAATTTACATACTTTCTAAAACCCACATCATACATTCTTATGTCTTATAACTAGTGGTATTTACTGAAAAATATTGGATAGACTAATTAATTAGAATATGCTTAGTATTCCTAGTGAATTTCTATGTTTTGAGAGAAGAGTCTAAGATGTATTTTTTTGATTGTATTCGGTCTTCACAATTCCTTTTTTAAAATTGTGAACTTGCGTGTTAAATATATAAGGTTAATTTTATGATTTTGATATTCAAAATCACACTTAAGTAATCGAGAATTATATATGTAAATGAAAATTCATATATCATAACATCTTACATTTGTCATGGCACATTTATAACTTTTATTTTTATGTGAGAATTTCTTAGAGAGGTCACCAAGAAAATACTGTTCAATTGAAACACAGTTGGTGAGTGGTAAAAAAATAGTAATGAAATTTATCACCATATGGATTCAACTTTAGAAATGGTGGCAAAGAAGAACAATTGAGGAGTTTATGTAAGAGTACATCATTGCAATCATTTAGATGTGTGGTTGTGTGCATGTGTGTGCATGCCACATGTGCACATGTGTATTTGTAAAAATAACTGAAAATAATGCTGAAACTGAAGTGAAGCCATTCTATGTTAAAAGAGATAAGGAGTCATAGAATAGTTCAGGCAAGAAATAACGTGATTTTGATTTTATAATTATATATTCAAAGTAAGAGATGTGATGGCTAACTAAGCTGTTCTTACATATCAACTATTTTTTATGAATATCATTATCATTTTGACATGTGTTAATATACCCTATTTTATAAGAAGAGATGTTAATCATATTGATATTGGATTAATTTTTTACATTATTTAAAATGTTTTCAGTGACTTCCATTCAAACAATATAGATGTATCTCATTTGTCAAAATTGTCCTCAGCATTAATTTCAACGTTTACTCATGTAATTTCTGTCAATTTTATGATAAATTTATTAAATTTATTCGTAAGTAATTTTATTTTCTCTTGCTAATACAGTTTAGGTTATTACTTTAAATATAAACTTTAATATTCTATATATATGATATTATTAATTTTCTTATTTAATTGCATAAGAAATTGTTACCAAATTCAATTATATTTTGTAATAAATTTTTAATTACACTTTTTTTTCTAGGCATGAAATGATGTCACATTTCTTTTCTACATAATTTCTGTTTATATCTGTAAGACTGGAGTTAAAGGAAGTAACTTAAAAATATTTATTATTTGAAGGCATGGACAAGATTTAAAGATATTGTCACTATATAAAGGGGAAGCCTGGAATGTGCAACTTCTTTTCATTCTATTTATTGTTATTTTTATTGGTACATAATGATTATACATATTTATGGAAATACCTGTGATATTTCAATACAGACATACAATATGTAATGATCAAATGAGTATGATTGGAATATCCAGACATCACCTTAAACTTTTATTATTGCTTCGTGTTAGGAACATTACAAGTTGTCTCTTCTGGCCGACTTGAAATTGACAATTAAAAAAAAAAAAAAATTCTAGCAAACTGAATCCAACATCACACAGAAAATATCATTTAGCATGATCAAGTGGGATTCATCGTATGTATGCAATAATAATTTAGCATATGAAAACCAGTAAATGTGGTACATCATGTCAACAGAAGCAAGGACAAAAGCTCAAAATTATTTAAATAGATGTTGAAAAAACACTTGGTAAATTAATATTGTTAAAATGTACATGCTATCCAAAGTGATATACAGATTCAATGCAATGTCTCTCAAAACAGCAATGACATTTTCATAGTAATAGAAAAAAAAAGTATAAAATTTGTATAATACTGCAAAAGACTACAACTAGACAAAGCAATTCTGGCCTTGTAGAATAAGTTTGGAAATACTCTATCTTCTTCTTTTTTTGAGTAGAATTGGTGTTAATTCTTCTCTAAATGTTCAGTAGAATTCAGAAGTAAATTTATCAGGTCCTAAACTTTGTTGATGCCAGAATTTTCATTACTGCTTTGATCTTGTTACTCATTATTGAAGAATTAAATAAAAATCTGCAGTTTTTATACTTCTTCATGGTTCAATCTTGGAAAACTATATGTGTTCAGAAATTTATACACTTCTAGATTTTCCAATTTGTGGGCATATAATTTATAATAGTGTCTAATGATTCTTTGTATTTCTGTGGTATCAGTTGTTCCCCTTTCTTTGCTGATTTTATTTATTTTGGTCTTCTCTCTTTCTCTCTAGTTAATCTAGCTAAAATTTGTTAATTTTGTTCATCTTTTCTAAAAAGAAAAATTATATGGGAACTAAAGAAAAGCTGATCTCATTGAGGTGTAAAGTAGAAAAGTTGTTAACAGAGGCGGGGAACGATAGGGAGAAAAAGGAATGAGAGAAGTTAGTTAATGGGTATCAGAAGAGAGTGACATCAAAGGAATAAAATGTTTAATAGCACAGTAGGGTAACCATAGATAAAAAGAGCAAAAAGAACCAAACTGGAAAAATCACAGTACTTGACTTCAAAATATACTTCAAAGCTATAGTAACCAAAACAGCATAGTACTGACATAAAACAGAAACTTATACCAATGGATCAAAATTAAGAACCCAGAGATAAAACCTATACAGTGACAGCCAACTTATTTTCAACAAAGCCTGCAAGAACATACATTGGTGAAAAGGACAGTCTGTTTAATAAATGGTGCTGGTAAAACAGTATATCCATATGAAGAAGAAAAGTGCATTCCTACTTCTTGTCATATGCAAAAATGAATTCATAACGAATTAAAAACTTAAATGTATGGCCTGAAACTATGAAACTACTAGGAGAAAACTTTGGGGAAATGCTTCAGAGCATTGATCTGTGCAAATAATTTTTTTACTAAGACCTCCAAAATCACAGTCAACAAAAGCAAAAATAAACAAATGGGATTAAATTAAGCTAAAAACTTCCACATAGCAAAGGAAACATTCCACAGAGTGAAGAAACAACCTGTAGAACAAGAGAAAATATTAGCAAAGTATCCATCCAACAAGAGATTGGTAAACAGAATATATAAAAAACTCAAACAACTCAATGGTTAACAAAATAATAACCTGATTAAAAACAGACAAAAGATTTGAATAGACATTTCTCAGAAGAAGACATAAAATTGATGAACAGGTATATGAAAAAAATGCTCAGCATCACTAATCATCAGGGAAACACAAACCAAAACCGCAATAAAATATCATCTTACCCCAGTTAAAATGGCTATCAAAAAGACAAAAATAACAGTTACCACCAGGAATGTAAAGAAAAATGTACACTCATATACTGCTGGTGAGAATGTAAATTACTACAGCCACTATGGAAAACAATATGAAAGCACTGTAAAATACAAAATGCATACGTTTTGAGAGAGAGAGAAAAAGACTAAAAGTTACACGGAGCATTCTTTGGAACTTAGATGGTGTATTAGTCTGCTCTCACTCTGCTATAAATACATACCCAAGACTGGGTAATTTATAAAGGAAAGACCTTTAATTCACTCACCGTTCAACATACCTGGAGAGGCCTCAGGAAACTTACAATCGTGGCAGAAGGTGAAGCAAACATGTTCTTCTTCACACAGCGGCAGCAAGGAGAAGTGCCGAGCAAAAGGGAGAAATTCCCTTACAAAACCATCAGGTTTTATGAAAACTCATTCACTATCATAAGAACAGGATGAGGGCAACTGTCCCCATGATTAAATTACACCCCATTGGGACCCTCCCATGACACGTGGGGATTATGGGAACTACAAATCAAGATGAGATCTGGGTGGGGATACAGACAAACCATATCAGATGGGGAAAAAGGTAAAACAAAATGTTAGGATCCTGCAAAACAAAAGAGCAGCACAAAATCAGATAATTCAAATCTCCAAACTCATCATCTACTATTAATATTTTCAGTTTGTGTCTAATTGTATTACTTAACAGTTAATATTTACATTTTATAATGTAAATAAAATGATGCCTTATTTGCATCTCCATTGAACTCAATCATATTTAGGAAACATTTGCAATTAAAATTAAATACACCTTCATAACTTTTACAAAAACAGATAATATTGTACTTAGTACTGAAAAAATAATCTGAAAATAATGGGAGAAACAAACTAATTAATTACATGTAAAACTTACCTTCCATGGTAATCCATAACATTTTTATTTTAAATCCCTAATGAAATTTTAATAATTTATTTTTGAAATTTATGAAAATATTATAACTTTATTTGAATGAATGGCTACAATAAAAAGTCAAAAACTGCTTTTAAATATAGAATAATAAAAAGAAACATGTCTTGTAATGAAAATAGAAGAGCAAATTCATGCAGAATCAGGTTTAATGCCAGCATAGGCAAATAAATATTAATAATAAAATGCAAGAAATTTCAAGTGTTCATATGAACTTAGCACAATATAAACACTACATCTAATATTACCCAATCTGGGTTTCTGAATTTCATAGTGAGTTGACACCTTCAGATGCATTTTATCCCAAAAAACAGGATTTGTCATAAGGTTTACCACTTTCCTATCTTTAAAATAGCAGCATCCATGTTAGCACAGCATTTATCTCTGTTTTACCATCCACAGTATATCCAAACATTATAAGAATGTCATGCACATTTTAAGAGTCAGTATCAGTGAGGCAAGGATGGAGATGAAAAGTCTGAGAAATATTCAAAAATGTGTTAAAACACTTGAGGGGAATTAATACGTGTTGGTGTTTGAAACAAGCATTACATTAAAAAAAAATCCAATGAAGACCTAATTACATAACATATTCAAGCTTTATACTTAAAATGCTTTTGTTGTATTTTTAAGATGCCTTTTTGTATCTTAAGCAGTAAAAATTAATTAGTAAATTATGAGTAGCAAAATATAATCAGTGTTAAGAGTGATGTTAAAATGTTAGCAAGAGGATTATCAGTATTGACAGAACAATGGAAACCAGAGCCCAAATTTATTCAATCGTATCTAGAAGATATAAAGTCATGTAACTAAAAAAAATGCCTGCCATTTTCTAATAAATTTGTCTTCTAGCACTTTGTAGAACTACAGACCATTTAGTTTATGCATTCTGAATAAGTGGACTCAGTGGATTCAGTGTTTAGAAGAGAATGATTATTTAAATGTGAAAGTCAGGGCTTTCTATCTATTTTTTTCCTCATCTGAAAGTTCGCCTTTTCTAGGAAAAGCAATTGGTTCTTTAAGATAACATAGGCATGCAGATTGAAATCATATTTAGAGAGTTCTGTTTAAACTATAAAAAGATGTGCTGTATAAGCTCAAATCTGAAGTTATTAGAACTAAAAAAGAGAATTACACGAAACTATTTAGTAAAGATGAAACAGCATAATTTCATGTCACGAAAATGAATTAGGTTCTATTTTAGTTGGCATTAGTTGTATATTCTACTGATGTTCTCTTATTTAAAACATTTTCTTACTGATTCCTTTTAATTACTTACACATTTCAGAATGTTATTGGATACCAGAGCTGAGCTAAAAAAACAGAAAAAAAGTCATCAGTAAATATTTTTAAAAATATCTTAAAACATATTTTCTAACTTCATGGGAATGGAAAAAAACCTGTATTTTCAGAATGAAACACTCATGTAGTATGTGATAAACATAGGGAGTAATAACCTCAAACTGGAAAATAATAATGACAGATATATTTTGAGTATTCAGATATCAAATGACTGGACTTATGTAATTCTGATACCATTCAAAATAGAGTATTTATGGAGACAATAAAAATGCTTCCTACATACAATAAATTATGCACACCATGGCAGTTGCTTCTGACCTTTCATTCTGTTTGAGAAAAGATTTGGACAGATTACTTAACCTCTATGAATTTATATTCTCATTTATAAAATTAGTGCAGTATATAACAGTTATACAAATGCCATCAGCAGGCATTTTTGTTACTTCTTTTATCTTCTTGTGGATGAAATGTATTAAGCTATGATGTTTACCTAATGAGTCTTTTTACTTCTTTATAATAATGCATTTTGCTTCCAATTTTTCTTTAAAGTTTAAAATTTTTAGTTTATTTTTATACTTAGTTGACTTCTCTAGTATCATATATCAAATAAGTTAAATAAAATTTTTCTTCCTGAAGTATGTTATTAGCCTATATTATTATTATTATTGACTGTATTACTTTCCTTTATTTTTCAATCCAGTTCTTCCATATATACTGTTCTATGTCCTGTTTTTAAACTTCTTTATGTATGTTTTTCTCTATATCACCCCTCTCCTCCTCAACCTAACCCCATTCCTTCGTTTTCTTTCTCTTATGAAAAGCCTTAAAGAATTGTTCACATACCTGTAGTTTGTTCAAATATCATTTTAGCCAGTTAATATTAATATTTTATGTTAATAATAGCAACTATTTGTATTTTAATATTTATTTTTCTTATTTCTTCTACATGTGTGTTTCTAATGTTCTTCACTTCTATTCATGTATTATTCCAAAAACTGTTTCTTTCCAGTTTGATATGTCTTCTAATCTCAAATTCTGTAAGATCTTTAGATAAAATTGTTTCTAAATCCTGGAATCTAATAAAATATATTCTGCCTAGGGCATTTGATGGGTCTACAAATGGCCAGACTCATTTGTTTCTTGACCTCAAAGATTGATGTTTAATATGTGTTTGAGTAAACAAACTAATCAACTTTTCAAACTAAATGAAAATGTCTATTCTTCTCTATTCCTTGAAAAATAACAATTAATATTCTTTATTTGAAGACTCCAAAGTCTAATAGGATTTAAGAAAACTACAACACAAAGCTTTGTGTTTTTTTCTTATATATTTAATTGCATTTATTCAAATAATTCATTTTACAGTTGATTTATATTGGCCTCGGCTCTCCTGTATTCATTTAAAATAAAAAAAATACTATTTCAGGATCACATATGATGGCGAGGATGGAAAGAAAAGAAACTTACATTTTTATAGCAAGTAATTTGCAAATGCAGAGTATATATTAGAAAGTGCCTTAGTAGGCATACACAATTGTTTTACGAGAAGTCATTCTGCATATTAAAGCGCCAGCATTAGCGAAAAGGACACAAGGGAGCAGGAGTGTCTGGTTGATGATAATGAAGTGGAGCGCCATTCTTAATCTTTTCAAATTATTTTTTTAGGAAGAAGACAACTGAATGAATAAAGAATAATCCAACTGGGGCTGTGTTCTTGTCAAAATATAAAGGGAAATGTTGAAGCTGATAGCTTAAAATACGTTGCGCACCGTTTCTCTATTTTCTAGTTATTGTTTGGGGACCCTAGTTTTTATAAAGGCTAATTAACATTATAGTCCTACGTACTAGTCCATTTTGCCAAAAAGGAGACTGAGATTCAAATTTTCCACCCTCTTTGCACACATATTTTTCTTAGCATTTATTTTAAACCCGTTATTTATATTAAAATGTTTTGCCTGTATTAAAAGGAAAAAGTGGTCACTTTGAGAAAATTCTTATTCTTTTATTAAATGTGAATATAGAACTTTTCTTCACATGTATCATTATTTTAATTGCTGTAGCATACTGTAATGCCATTGATGGACATCGAGTATAAAATACACTTCATTTTCACATTTATTCTGTGGTATTTAAGTATAATAGATTATGTATATGTTAGATATTACTTTTAATACCAATAGGTAATATATGGTGTAATCTTACTTTTTCTGAAGTAACCTGCCATATTCTCATGGAAATCACTTAAATTTGTTACTGGAAGTAATGATGACAAGCAAGATTGAGATGGTACTAGTTATTATGAATTGAGAATTATTCCTGAGATTATTCCATGTGACCCACTTGTACCTTACCAGTTAATTTTCTCCACAACCATGTGTATTAGGTACTAATAATATCTGTTTTTATGCAGGTAAAGTTACTGAATCATAAAAGCTTTAATTTGTTTTACTCACCCCTCATAGATGATGGAGTTTAGACTTAAACCATGTAGACGTAGTCACCAACACTGAATTCTAACTCACGATGGAAAAGTGGTGAAATCTACATCTAGGAATTGGGAAATCCAAGTTAAAAGATCAAACCACACTATTTGAATGGTCTGAGAGTGTTCTTAACATTAAAAGAAGGATGGGGTTCATTTTCAAGGAGACAACAGATCAAAATTTTCAACAATCAGATAAATAGAGATGATTTAACACTAAACAATTACCTTACTGGAATAAAAGTGCCTTAAGGCAGAGGCCTTTTTAAACCCCTAGAATATTACGTGTTTAGTGGCAGATAGACCACCCTACAAATTTCTGCTAAAGGAATACGTATCACAACATATTTACCAAACAAATATGTATCAGCTAGAAATGTAGCTAATTTCCCTGTCTTTGCTAGATAGTCATGAATTCCAACAAGTTAATATGTGGATGATTTGATATGTGTAAAACCATAAAAAATAGTCCTAAAGTTTTGTGCTTGAGAGGCAAAATTAAAAATTATCCAGAGTGGTATATTTCATCATATCTTCATTCAAAATAATTCAAATGATATATAACATTTATAGGAAATCATAGCATTTCATGGTCAAACTTCTTCTAAAATACAGATATTTTTTCTCTTAGATGAATATATTGGGAGAAAACATGGAGAGAATGGTATAGTCCAGGATGAGTGAAGGAATTTATAAAAGTGATTTATTTTCATGGAGAAATTCACTATGAAAAAATTTATTAGGTAACCTTATTCCTTTGAGTAATACAGGTTCAGGAAGTAATCTTGCCAGCAAAAGACTCTTCTGAATCAATGTAGAAAAGAGAGAAGAAACAATGTAATATTGGCATATACATTGGAGGTGACATAAAGTGACTATGAAGTCTGAACAGAATTTTACACATATATATACAGTAAAGTAAAAGAAGGAACAATTAAAACTTCTATCTACTTGAGTTACAAATGGTTATGCCTTGTGATTATCTCCTTTATACTCTAAGAGAAACCTAAGTTAATTTCAGACATACGTGTTTCTGGTTCCAAGTGTCAGAAGATCTGCAATGTTGCACTGTAAAATAAAAAGGCCAGGCCTTTATTGGGCCTACTGCATTACAAACGAGACACACTAAGGAAGAGAGGGCAGGGAGGAATTCTTTCTCTACTCACAGAAGATTCTATCATTTTATCTTTGTGTATGTCTTTATTGTAGTTCTTCCAATGCAGGCAAATATTGATTCTTATTAAGCATGTTCTCATATAGGCAGCCACATCAATGACATAGGACAGAAAACCACAATTAGCTTTGCTAGGAGAGGTGATGGTAAACAGGGCAAGAGGGGAGGAACACCAGGGTAATGCTGATGAGTATGTTGGACAAAACTTCTGGTGATGCCAAAGTAAATTTTTACCACATTCTTCAGAAGACAGGAATCCTACATGAACTAGAGATAAGCAGAGTTAGGAAATTTAGGGTTATAACTACATTCATTTTTTTATTTAGACATTTAGCATGGTTTGTGAGTGTGCAATTGTTCAAAAAAAAAAAAAAAAAAAAAAAACACCCACACACACAAATGCACATACAGACGTAATCTGGATCCTTTAGGACGGGAAAGGAAGACTTCATTCAAAATAAATTTGAAACTTTGTTCTATGTGGCAAGTTATCTATTCATTTCACATGTTTAAAAATATTTAGTATTTCACTATGGTATCGTCAATATTGCTGAAAATATTAAGAATAAGACTTGTAAGTAAATGATAAAACAAACAAGATTTAAATGCCTGACATTTTCTGAAATCTATAGAGTTTTGAAAGATAATATTTTTTGAAAGTATCCTATTATTTATTTTAATTTACTTGATTTACTTATTAAACTTTAACTTTTATTTTAGATTCAAGAGGTACATGGGCAGGTGTGTTGCATAATGCTGGGGTTTGGGGTTACAACTGATCTCATTATCTAGGTAGTAAGCATAGTATCCAACCAACAGGCATACAGGCATAATAGTTTTTCAACACTTCCCCTTCACTCTCTCTACACTGGGTATACATGGACATAAATATGGGAACAATAGACATTGAAAGATAATATTTTGAAGTTAACTGAAAATGTACTTACCTTGTTTTGAATTACTAAACTATATGAAGAATTTGATTATATATTAGTTGTCTTATTCTGAAGCTCTTACTATCTACTTTTACCCTAATAACTAAGTTAAACATCAAACCTTATAGAAAAGTGATGAACTGGTAGAAATTTTATTAACTTCAATCAAGTTTAGAGAAAAATGGAACCAATGAAAATGGAATGAAAATAGTTTTATACTTGTACTTCATTTGTCAATTCCAATAATACAGTTGATAAGACATGTTATTATAATTTCTCCTGCTGGTATTTTCTAGGTAACCAATATTTTAGAAAATATAATTAAAACTCTGTACAATAATTGTATTATTTTAACATCTATACTAGAAGTTCTGAATTTCTTTTCTATTCTAAAGAATGGGATGCAGGGAGCAAAGATGATCGAATGAAGGATAGTAGATGAGAGCCAAAAAAAAGATAATGCTGGTGAAGGAACAGTTATTTCTGCTATGGTCTCTAACAACATTTTTCGATGGTCATTTAAAAATAATGCATTAATGCTTATGGAATTTTTTTTCAGAATATTCGTAATCTTAATTTGTGTGTGTGTATATGTGTGTTTGCGTATGCGTGATCTCACGTTTAGACTAACACAGTTTTTTTCAAAAGGCACTACAAATGGAATGGAAGCAGAAACCCAAAGGGAAGAAAGACTCTAAAGGATATAAGCCTCTATTAATTGAATTTCAACTTTTGTCAACATTTTTAGGGATCTTTGGAAGTGCTTACATTTCTGAAGTTCATAGAATTGTGGAGTTCAAATCAAGGACAGGGAGGTCCACCTGACATTTAAGCAACTTAAGGAACTGGATAAAATAAGTGGTGAAGAAAAATAATTATATATATTTTCCATACTATAAAGTTAGATTATTTTATATCTAGAGATTTGTCATATTTGTCACTTTGCAATATAACATGGAGTCTAAAAGAGATTTTGGTTAGTGCATGTGTGTTTTTGTTGTTTTCATATTTTGAATTGTGCAACTTTAGGCAAATTATTTGATATTTCTTAATCTTAGTTTCCTTATCTGAGAAACACCTAAACTTCAAAGAGTTTGATGAGAATTTAAGTATATAAGGCATTTAAGCACACAGAAAATTGCTGGCATATACCAAACTTCCGACACAGAATTACTGTTTTCATTGATATAGTAGTGCTCAAATTTAGATGTTCTCACTCACTTTCCACTTTAACTTACAAACAATGCTGCTTATCTTATACATTAATTGATAACGTTTACAAATCAGAGTTGTAGAGCCTGGCATGGTGACTCACACCCATAATCCAAACACTTTGAGAAGCTGAGGCGGGTGGATCACCTGAGGTCAGGAGTTCGAGACCAGCCTCGCCAACATAGTGACACCCCGTCTCTACTGAAAACACAAAAAGTTAACCGGGAGTAGTGGCAGGCGCCTGTAATCCCAGCTACTAGAGAGACTGAGGCAGAAGAACCACTTGAACCCAGGAGGCGGAGGTTGCAGTAAGCCAACATCGCACCATTGTACTGCAGCCTAGACAACAAAAGCAAACTGTCTCAAAAAAAAAAAAAAAAAGAAAGAAAAGAAATCAGAGTTGTATTCATTATCATCAGTATTATGCAAAATGTATATGTAACAAGCAAAAATATCTAGAAGAATAATATATAGATATTGCATATTTATATATTTAGGAGGTATATATTTATGATGTACAATATGCTAAGAATCATGCTACATGTTATAGAAATTATAAAGATAAACTTTTTTTTGGCTTTGAGGTTGACAAAAGGAAGATACGATTAAGGCTGATGTAAGGAAGATATGATTGCTTTCATCCCTGCAAAGGCACAATTCATGCTCAGGGGCAGAAAAAAAATTGCTTCTAGATGAGGGATAAGGGAGAATAACAGAGGAAGTGTCATTTGAATTAGCCTTTAGAAAAGGACTATGAATTTTACAGATGGAGATTACTTGGGACACAACATTAAAATGGAGAAAAGGAAGTCGGCAAATGTGCTATGTTCCAAATGTTTATTTACTCTTTTAAAAATTTTCTTCAACTGTTATTTTAATTTCAGGGGCACATGTGCTGGATGTGCAGGCTTGCTATTAATACACAGGTAAATGTGCATCATAGTGGTTTGCTTCACAGTCTGCCCATCACCTAGGTATTAAGACCAGCACCTATTAGCTATGCGTCCTGATGGTCTCCCTCTCCCCTCCATCCGTCCCTGGCAGACCCCAGTGTGTGTTGTTCCCCCACATGTGTTCATGTGTTCCCATCTTTCAGTTCTCACTTATAAGTGAGAATAGACGGTGTTTGGTTTTCTGTTCCTGCATTAGTTTGCTGAGGATAATGGGTTCCAACTCCATCCATGTCCTTGCAAAGGACATGATCTCGTTACTTTTTATGACTGTATGGTATTCCGTGGTGTATATGTACCACATATGTGTATGCGTATGCTCACATAGCATAAGTTTAAATAGTTTTGATAAGTATTTCCACTCATGAATTGAACTTAAAATATACACATGGTTTATGTTTGAAGAACGTTTGTAGAATAAGTTGTTAAATGTAAAATAACTGATACCCAGTCATAAAGGGAAACAATATGCAGTAGAAAAAAAGGTAGAATGGGGTGGAAACAAAATAAACATATGGAATGAAACATGTGGGACTGCAAAAGTCATTTAGTCGGAGGGTTTGTGTGCTCTGTCACATGTTTTATGTAAGTGGTAGGGATTTACAAGATAGTATGAATTCCATATATGTACATTACAGTGTGCTAAGATGCAACAGTGTGAGACTACCACAAACATGAGCATTTCCTTGAGTAAGACAATGTAGTTTGTTTTGATGTGTGTGGTATCAAGGTTGAATTAAGAAACAGGAAGAACAATGTAAAATAACGTTTCCAGGTTTGAAATGCAATTACTCTCATATGAATTTCTCATATTAATATATGAATCCCTGTTGCCACTTCAGGGATTTAGAGCAAAACCATTCATTTAACTTGCATTTCTGGTTTTATTTGTTTTTGTTTGTTTGTTTTGTGAGATGGAGTCTCACAGTGTCACCCAGGCTGGAGTGCCATGGCATGGTCTTGGCTCACTGCAACCTCCGCCTCCCAGGTTCAAGCAATTCTCCTGCCTCAGCCTCCTGAGTAGCTGGGATTACAGGTGCACACCACCATGCCCAGCTAATTTTTGTATTTTTAGTAAAGACGGGATTTCACCATATTGGTCAGGCTGGTCTTGAACTCCTAACCTCGTGATCCACCCACCTCGGCCTCCCAAAGGGCTGGAATTACAGGTGTGAGCCACCACAGCTGGCCTCCTGTCCTTAGATATACAGGATAACATGTTATGCTCCTTAAAGCCAGAAAGCTTCCTAGGCTCAGTTCACTTTTAGAATTAAAGAAATAACAATATAGAACTCCAATGCTTATTTCTTTGCTTTCCAGTATCCTCTCCACCACACCCCTCACCCCCTCACCCCCCTACACCCCACCCCAAGCTCCAAGGTCCTGGCGTTTTTCTGCAGATACAATTCTGGTTGAGCTGGAATATACATCAGAGAAGAAAATACACTTTGTAAATTTACTTCTTTCTACCGAAATCTGTTGATTTCCATGGCATACTTTGAATGTGTTTTTTCTTTATTTTAAAAAAGAATGTTAGATATTGTAAGTTTTGAGAAGTTCAGAGAGAATGGAAGAGGAAATAACATCTAACCTTATCTCAACGATGGGAAATGGGAGAATATATTTATAAAAGCCTCACAACGAGCTTGCAGTCTATTTATGGAAGCAGAAAGTCTAGAAGGAATCAATAAAAGGTTTCTATTTTGTTTTGTTTCTTTTTACAAACTAATATATAACAATTACAGATTAATAGATAATTCATTGGATACATGAGTTGAAGAGGAGATGAATGATTGAGGTCATTTTGGAGCTGTATATGAATAAGTGTATTCCTTCCTTATACTTGAGAAAACTAGAATCAAATATTTGATTAATGGGAATCTAGTACTCTTGAGAAAAATCAGTTGATATTAAGGGATGAAGCAAAAATTTGATGAACTGTGATTTGAAGAAAATTGTCATAACTGAATTGGCAAGGGAGTCAGGAGTAATCTGGTTTGTAAGATGAAGGATGCCTGCTGGTACAGAGTATTTAATATTTTAAAAAATGTTTTGATTAAGTAAAATTCATGTCTTTTGATTCACTAAAACTTGTAGTTGTTAAAAACCTTTTTTGGATTTTAAAATTTTGAGAATTATCTTAGGATCTATGGATGGGAGGGAAGTGAGGGTTGAAAAACTACCTGTTGGATTTTAGGTTCACTCTTTGTGTTATAGGTTCACTAGAATCCCAAACCTCAGCATTATGCAATATAATCATGTAATAAACTTGTGCATGTATCCTGTGAATTAAAATAAAGTAAAATTTTAGGAATAAAAAAAGAGTGGTGAAAGAGACATGGTACCCTGTGTTACCTTCTATATATGCAATAATACTATGCAAATTTTGGTAATATAAAGTTAAGGAATCAAGTAATGGATATAAGATATTTAATAAAAGAGGCTCAGGTTAAATCACTGAAAGTGTGTTACTGACACCAGTAAATGACCAGAGCATGGGTGCAGCATACCAACATGGCACATGTATACATATGTAACAAACCTGCACGTTGTGCACATGTACCCTAGAACATAAAGTGTGTATATATATATATATAAAAAGAAAGAAATCATTCAAAAAAGATGACAAGCTCTTATTAAGACCTAAAAAGAGCTGGCCTGTGAGTTCTATGCCTTGCACATCTGCACCAAAATGTTTTGAACCTTCTAATAAATTACTGTACTTTGTAGATCTATCCAATAAGCAAATTCCGATGCTGTTTTGTGCTTGACTATTAAATATACTCCTATATCAAGAAATTCTCATGTCTCCATTTAAAACACAGTCTATAAAATTGGCAGGATATTTGCACATTGAAATATAGCATCTGCCTACCTCTTACTAATTAAAACTTAAATGTTATACTCCTACTGTAATGTTTCTTGAATTGACATAATCATTATGTATTTTATTCATTATATGTTTCTGAACTTTCATTCTTGTAGAAAATCCAGCAAAAGATAATTTTGTAACACCCCCTCCTCTTTTATTTATGCTACACTATTTCACTGTATAACCTCCTACGAGAATTAACATATATATGTGTGTGAATATTTATATATGATGATTTACATCACATATAATGGATTTGTCATATAGAAAGTGAAAATCATACACAATGACACTGAGTTTTTTAGAATGATTTCCTGACATTAGATGTACTGATATTTATCATCAGAACATTTTATATTCTCTAAACTTAGTAACATTGGGTCTCACTCTTTTTTTAAATTAAATTAAAATTCATTTTTTAAAGAATTGATGTTACTATATATTTATATACACACACATAGTTCTACAAAATAAACTCATAGCACAGGTAAATACGTTACAGACAATTTAGAAATTTAATTCCTTTATTTGGGATTTTGAAATTGAGTTGTCTTTTACATCTGAAATGTACAATTTTTGTTGTGAATTATTTATTGTCAGATTGTTATGATTCTCTCTCAATGCGTGATTTTATTCTCACAAGGAAGCAGTGGGATATAGCAGAGTGAACTTGAGATTTGTATTAAGATGTGAATTTTTCCAGCTTTGGCACATAAGTTTCATGATCATAAGCAGAGCTCAAGTTCTCTGAAATTTATTTAAAAGTAAAATAAAAATAAGATATAAACTTTAAGAAAAACTGCATTGGTTAACATACATATTTGTGTATTTCCATTCATATGCCATGTCAGGCATATTACTGGGTGAGAGATCTCTGTTTACACAAGTTATCATTTTTCATAAACAACTTTGACATTGAAATGAGAAAGGGTCCCTTGTCCCCCTCGCAGGGAGTTCGATGGGGGTGTGGCTCGCTTCTTCAGTGTCCCGCTACTCAAACCTCTAGGGGAGCATACAGATGGGCAGGCTGTGGGCCTCTGACCCCAGGGCAGTGTCTAGGGGTGAATGTTTACAGCTCCTGAAACCCCAGTGGGTGGGTGTTACAGGGCGCTCTTTTAGTTTGCCGTCTACAGGTGGCTTGTGTTAGTCAGCTCAGTTAGACCCTCTACCTTGTGGCAAGGACAGAGGGCTTTCTTTATCCCGGGGTTTCTTGTCTAGGTGTACCTGAAGAATCGGATCACACGTGGGCTTGGAGAATGAGTTCAAGGTTTTATTGAGTGGAAGTAGCTCTCAGCAGGTGCGGGAGCCAGAAGGAAGATGGTTTTCCCCTGGAGTCAGGATGCTTGGAAGCCTGGGCTCTTCTCCAACTGCCCCAGCCAAACTCTGCGTCGTTCCACCTATCAATGGCTTGCCAGCCTGTCGGTGACTGTTGGTGTGTCCTCCACGACCAACCGCTTGTGTCTTCTTCCGCTGATGCGTTCCTCACGACGTTCAGCTGTTTGTGTCCGCCTGCTAGGGTCTCGGGTTTTTATAGGACCGGAATGGGGGCATGGCGAGCCAAGGTGGTCTTGGAAAATGCAACATTTGCATGAAGGCAGGAGTGCCTGTCCTCATCTAAGTCCGTGGGGGTGGAGCCCTAGCCAGGGACCTGCCTTTCTCTTCCCCACTTTCCTATCATTTAAAGGGACGACGCTCTCCCCTTCCCAGCACTATGGTGTCAACATTCATGTCCCCCTTCATATATTTGGACACTTAGATCCAAAATGATTGAAAACTAACTTTTCACCTGGAAAAACGGACCCAAGATGCAGATGCAAACAGGCATGCGTGTGTTTGATTTGGGTGTGTTGGAGAGATCATCCCTTGCGGAAAATAAAAGAAGCAAATTGGGCTGGGCAAAGGGAGGAGATGGGCTGGGAAACATCCAGCAAAGTTTTCATCTGACCCCCTCTGAAGCAAAAATGGACCTTCAGTGTTGCCTCAAATTGAGGCAAAGCGGTCAGGCCTTTATGTGTCTTGTCATTAGATACAGACTCCTCTGGGAAAGGGCATGATAGGGAGTAAGAAAAAACTTTCTAGCTGAGACAATTCCCAAAAAGGTCTGACAATTGAGGGATGTCTTCTGCCAGCACTTTCAGCAGCAGGCAAAATAATTATTTCAGTCCTGAAGGGGTAACTGGGTGACACATCACAGCATAATGTATTGCATAGTACTTAAAAAAAAAAAAAAAATGTTGAATAAAATGAACTTTCTACCCTAAAGTCATTCTCTACCTTTTCATTTGCTAGTAAAAACTCAATTAAGTTCAATTTACTCTAGCAGTTATTTACTTGAAGAAAGACGTTTGCATCCCTAGATCACAGATCCATGGAAGAATTATGGTTTATACAACTGGAGCTTTTTTCCTGGAGTTCTGGGCAAGAATTTAACTCAGATGCCCTAAGGCATTCATTTTATGGAATAAACTAACTTCTCTCCTATGTATCTAAAATGGTGCTGGCAATGTATAGTACCGTCCTTGAGATAAATAACACAGTATCTCAAATAATTTACTGGAGTTTCATTCTGTGTTTTACTCCCGGTTGGAAAAGTCTCATGAGCCTTTCCACGGAAGGCATCGTGAAACAATTCAGAGAGCTTGTTGGAAAGTTTTTCTTGTTCATGAAAAGTATGTTAAGAGAGGCATAATTTCTTACTTATCTAGACACTAGCATATATAGATAAATCGCCTAAATGTTATGTGAAGGTATAGTGACCATATACGCAGAAAAAAAAAAAAAAAAAAACCCTACTGAGAATGGCAGAGTGAGAAGATGAAGAGAAAATAAACTATTGATGACTGCACTTAGCCTGAGAATTAAATATTCTTGGCTCCTCTCTATTAACACCCGTTGACAGAAGTGAGATAATAAAACTCTTATTTTAACATATTAACTTTTTTTCTTTATTTATGGTTGAAGGCATCTTCATTGTCACCATAATTAACAACTTACATATTTACGACTACTTCCAAAACCTATTTTCCACTATTTGTGCTTCCTACTAGACATACCAGATGCCAAAATATGGTGGTGCTTAACAAAATGGAACATATTAAAATAAGCTAACAAATGTGTCTATGAATCTACAGAAGCTAGACAAGGTATCTGAAACTGTATTTCTCTTCAACTCATAGGTCTGGACACATTGCCTAGCCAACAGGGGACTTAGTTTAGAATACTTTCCATACTGCTCCTAGTACCTGAAGGAGTCAGCTATCCTCAGTTGCTTGGACCCTAATACCCTTCCTTATAGCAGCGAGTTCCTGTTTGCCACTTTTTCAAGAACCGGTGAAGATAAAGAGTTTGGAAACAGTGAGTGATACAGAAATGGGTTACTGCTGGTTTTATTTCATATTTAACCAAGCGTTAAGTCAACAACTCTGTTCTGTAGATCTGCTTCTCCTAAATCATCATTATTATGAATATAAATTAAAGAAAACAAATTAGTTTTAGACTGGAAATAAACTGATAAAATTTCGTGGATATTGAAGTACCAATAAGCTTCTTGTCAAAGACAAGGTTTTGAAACTCAGTGTCCTAATTAATCAAATAAAGGCTATGGATTTCTAACTTTCTTTCAAATCCAAATACTGTCAAATCGCTATTGAGTGAAAATACTATGGACATAAGTCTTATTTTTAATGTACTAAATGTCTTTAAAATATACATTATGTACTTTTAAAGCTTTTTTACAAAGAAAAAAATAATGGTAGTCAAGATGATTTGTGAACCTAACACAGTAATAGCAAAAAAATTTCAGAATACATTTAAGAATGTTTGTTGTTAAGAAAACAATCTTTAAGAACTGCATATTAATTATAGTATCTTTATATTTTAATAAATGTATGGATAAAATCATGGTCATTATTTTAAGAAGAAAATAATTCAGTTAAAATATTTCATATATAATATGAAACAAAAAAATGGAAATTCATAGGTGGAGTAGCAACTAAAAATTTATGTTATTTCATGATAAATGAGTAGCTAAAATGAGAATAAATTAAGAGAAGATCTTAAGGGCAACTATAAGTATATACTTATGGACTTTTAAAAATATTCTCCTGTTTCTTATCATTTTAAGATTAATATTATTGAACATTGCATTGATTCAGGAAATCCTTTGTGTTATATTCTGTTATTGACCTGAGGTTATTTAATAATCACTATATAATTTATTCTTTCCCTTTAGGGAATAATAGAGTGAATAAATTATGGCTGCTAACTAAAACTCCCTAATACAAACTTTTTTTCTAAATTTTGTTGTCCATCTTTTAGAGAAATAAATATATATAACTTCAAAAGGTAAAGCAACAAGTCTAGCTGAGTTGAGATTATGCTAGATGGTATTTCATATTTCTACTAACAGACGTCACAGGGGCTTGACACTTACACTCACCCTGAATGTGTAAGAGAACTAAGATTGTTTATGATCACTGGCAATCAATTATCTTCTAAAAATTGGGTCAGATATGATTACTCACATGAATGGCACAACTGCCACTTTGAAGGAAATATGCTTATAGTCAAAAGTTTATGTGTCCACTTCCTAAAAAATAGAGTGGGTAAGATTTGCACTTATGCCCAAACATGGCAAAAAGGAAAGAAATTAAAATAAATATAATGAGAACAGAAAACTGTTGTAGTAAATATAAATATTACACAATTATTTTTTTCTTCCTTTTTCTTTGGTAGTACAAGCTAAATAAATAGAAGGCTTTAGCTTCTCTTCATATTGAAATAACCCAGACCAAATTAATCCTCCAGTATTAAGCATCTTAAAAAGACAAAATATATGAAAAAAATGACTTTCAGACAATGGATTAGAAAGCAAAAACACTGACTGCTCAGATGATAGAAATAAGCAAATGATACTCATGAATGCCTTTGGCTCACCATCTTGAAAAAATTTCTAGACTAGAGAGCAGGAAAGGAGACCGGGAAACTCAAGCTGAACCTGGTGGTTTACCTGAGTAGAAGACACAGGCTTCTGAGTTCTAGGGGCAAGACAGCTAGAATGGCCAAGGCAGAATGCCAGAGAAAACAGAGTTGCATGGAAAGATGGAGGCAGCTCTGGGGAACAGCAGAGCCTTGTCATTGAGTCCTTGACTGAGAGCTGATACGTAGCTGTAGAACGAAAACTACCTGGGGCTAGGGAAATACCACTGGAAAGAAATAGGCAACATAATTTCATGAAAAGGCCTAATAAATGATGCATTAATAGAATCCACTGGAAGTTATTATCAATAACTGGGCTAAATTGGACCTGAACTAAAGACTGTTTACATTTGCTTAAAAAAAAAAGAAAAAAAAGCCTCAAAAAATTCCTAGTTACTTAACTGTATACCAAAGAGCACAATAATTTTTAAAGTCATGTAAGAAAATACAGCACACCAAAATGTAAAATTCTTAATACACGAATTTATTTTAAAATTTGTGACACATTTAAAGAAGCAGAAAAATGCGACCTACAACCAGTCATAATTCTGTCGACAGAAACAGGCAGAAGAATAGATGAGCATGATGGAAGATACATTTACAACTTCACAAGCAAAGTCAAATTTCAAGAGATGTAAAATTCAGGATCTAAGATGAAAAACACACTGTGTGAGATGAACAGCATATTACACACTGTAAAATAAAAGACCCGTGTACTCGAGAATGTAGCAGTAGAAGCTATCCAAATAAAACCCAAAAAGGAAAAAAATGAAGAATTATACACAGAGCAGTAGCGAGTTGTGGAGTAAATTTAGGCAGTCTAAAATACATGTAATTGGGGTTCAGGAAAAAAGCAGAAGGTAGAAATCATGACCAAAATCTGTTTTGAAAATTTGATGAAAATCAAATCTCTAAATATACAAAAACAAGAAAAATAAATATTAAGGAAGCATCATTGAGGTTGATATGTAATTCAATTGTTGAAGTGTAGAGAAAAAGAGATAGTATTAAAAACAGCTAGGGAAAAAAGCAAATTACTTACAGAGGACCAAAGATGACATGAAACATCCCATCATAAATGTTATAATCTAATGATTTAGTTTGGATGTTTGTCCCCTTTTAATCTCATGTTTAAATGTAATCCCCAATGGTGAAGATGGGGCCTGGTGGGAGGTGTTTGGATCATGGACATGAATCTCTCATGAATGGCTTGGTGCCATCCTTGCAGCAATGCGTGAGCTCTCACTATACAAGCTTACACAAGATCTGGCTGTTTAAGAGAGCCTGGAATGTTCTCCTCTTTCTCTTGCTCCCTTTTTCTCCATGTGACAAATTGGCTCTTCCTTCACCTTCTACCATGATTGTAAGCTCCCTGAAGCCCTCGCCAGAGGCAGATCCTAACACCATGCTGGTGAACCAAAACTGTAAGCCAAAATAAACCTCTTTTGTTTGTAAATCACCTGGTCTGAGGTATTTATTAATAGCAACACAAAAGACTAATACAGCTAAAAAAAAAACAAACCCGGGTTGAAATATTTGAAATACTAACAGGTGGAGATGGTTGTGGGACAAAATTGTCAACCAAATATTATATACCCAGCCAAAATATCTTTTAAAAATGAGATGACATAAACATTTTCTAAGACCTATAGACATATTCAGCTGACAGAATTCATCACCAATAATTGAGTACTATAAGAAATGTTAAAGAAATTTCCTTTATAGAGAAGGAAAACAATACTAGGTAGAAACTTGTTTTATTCATGAAGGAATAAAGAATACCAGAAGAGGTAATTATGTAGATAAATATAGAATAAGTTTTCATTATCATTAAAAGATAATGATAAAATGAAGCAAATATAATAACAGTGTAAAGTATACTTTATAGTACTTGTAAAATTAATTTCTATTGCAAAACAAAACAATACTAAAAGAGACGTGGGAAAATGGAAGTAGACTGTTGCAATGTTCTCATGTTATATGTGAAGTGCAATGACTGAAAGTAGACTGTGACACATTAAAGATGTATGCATTAAAATAAAACCTCACATGAAATCTATTATATCAAGTGGAAAATAAACATGAAGTCTAATGACATAAGATTAATTAAATAACAGCATTACACAAATGGAGTTAACCATTTGAAATTAATCTTCTGAGATTTGGGAAGAAAAGTCCCTTATATGTAGCTTTGTAAATCTATAATAAACTCATACAATTCACGTAATTATTTCATAATTTTATTTTGATGATTGTATTTTTTTACCTTGATTTTTTACCTTGATTGTATTTTTTTTAGTCTTATAATATGTCACAATAGAGAGATATTAAGGAAAATTTGCAGGGAACTCCATGTCATTGCTTATAACTGCATGAACTTACAATGTTCTCAAACTGAAAATATAATTATGGACAATATTCACTATATAATCCATTTAGTATTTGCAACAAAAATGATAAACAAGATCTCCAAAACCTGTGAAACCTAACAGGTCACTCTTATAAATTACTCTTATTTATTTTACTGTATTGTGTCTGAAATTTCTAAATTTTGAAAAATGTACCATGGTTATTTAAGATGTTGACATGAGGAAAAGCTGGCTAACAAGTATATAGGAAATTTTTTATATTGGCAACTCTTACGAATTTTGTAACTAAAATTTTCGGAATGAAATTTTAGAAATTCAACAAAGAGAACTAAAGAAAATAAATAGTTAAAAACAAAAGCAAAACTAATAAAAAGTAAAATTATAATTGATAAAATAATAAAGGGCTGAAAATAGATCAATTCAACCAGACATAAAAAAAAAAGAAAGGAAGCATTGCAACAAAAATCTAGCAGTCAGAAAAGTATATATGCTAAAAAATTTAAAATGGACATAATTATAGCAGTCACTTTTCCATAAAGAGAAAATTTGTATTAAACCAAAGGCAAATCTCTTTCATGAACATATGCGGGAAAAATTGTGTGGAAAGTTGTGTGGAAAAAGATGGAATTAAAAGATTAAAGTAAAAATATAAACTTTATTTCTCCATATAACCTCCATCGAATTCAAGATACTTTTGTAAGCGATAATACAAACCATTCAGCCTGTTTCTAAAGAGCTGAGTGTTTTGGGAATTTAAGTTCATCAATGCTAATTTTTTTACATTATTAACTGAATGAAAAATGGGCACCTTTCAAATATTTTTTAGTATTAGGAAACAAAAAGAAGTCAGAAGAAGCCAAATCAGGACTCTATGGTGGATACCTAATGACTTTCCACTGAAACTCTCACAAAATTACCCTTGTTTGACGAGAGGAATGACCAGCAGCTTTGTCATGGTGGAGAAGGACTCCCTGACAAAGTTTTTCCAGGCATTTTTCTGCTAAAGGTTTGGCTTACTGTCTCAGAACACTCTGGTTATAATCAGATGTTATTGGTTTTTGACCCTTCAGAAGTCTACATGCAAAATGCCTTGGGCAACCCCCAGAATTTTTTGTCCTGACATTTGCTCTTGGCTGGCCTACTTTTCCTTTGACTGGACCATTTCCACCTCTTGGTATCCATCACTTTGATGGTGCTTTGTCTTCAGGACAGTCCTGATAAAGCCATGTTTTATTTTCTGTTACAATTATATTAAGAAATGGTTCAGAATTTCAATCCAATTTGTTTAAAAATTCCATTGAAAGCTCTACTCTCCTCTGCAGATAATCTGAGTGAAACAGTTTTGGCACCCACTGAGGGGAAATTTTGTTCAATTTTAATTTTTCAGTCACAATTGTGTAAGCTGAACCAATTGAGATGTCTATTGTTTCTGCTGCTAATTATCAGTCCTCTTCAATAAGGGGGGGAAAAAAAGATTATTTCCTTGCAAATTGTGTGGTCCTTTCTTAAAACAAATTTATATTTGTAAACTGCTAATTTTGGGGGGACATGGTCCCTGTTTTCATAAAGAATCACTGATTTCACCATTATTCTTCTGCCCAAGACTCAACATAAAGTGTATTTATTTTTGCTTCGATTTTAGCAGAATTCATGTTGCTCTATTAGGGACTTTTAAAAAAACTGATGTCTCATCTTTCTTAGGGCTTTAAACTAGATTCTGTTTAGATATTTTGTAACAAGTTATTATGAATTTATTTTGGTGCCCAAAATTTTTAAATTAATCTAGTTTTTTCATAGTACACATTTTTTCATGAAAATTTTGAAGACACCCTCATATATTTTCAACTTTCTTCTACCTACAATATCTACATACATTTAAAATGTTACTGTTTATTCAAACAGTGACAAGTTTGACGTGATATATTTGCTAATTTAGTTATAACAAAAGGTTAAAAAAAAAGAGCCTTAAGATCAGATAAACTGCACCTTTGATCCTGATTTTTAAAAATTGCACTCATTAAAGAGTATAACTTACAACATGATAAAAGCAAAGCAAAACAAAACAAAAAAACACTAACTCAACTTAACATACAAGGAATACAGGACATATTAGAGAAATCACTATCTAAACAACAAAAATAACCTTATAATAGTATGTCAAATAGCATTGTTACCAATATTAAGTCAATGTAATGGAAAACAATTAAATTATAGGTATCAGTACTGGAACAAAAGGGTAAACTGCCAGATTTTTAATTATGTAAAATACACTATTTATTCTGGCCAAATTCATCTTCCATATCTTGTGTTACCAGAAGCTTTGTTTCTTTCTATTAAGCTGGAAGTGCATTCAAATATATGTAATTTTTTACAGTTCCTTCCTTTCTCTCTCCTACCAGTAACTACAAATTTAGGAGTATATTTCCAGTTCATCTACTCAGAATATTTATCCCCTGTTAGCTATCACTATTTCAGGGAGGGGCACATAAATCAAGGCAGAATAATCAGAAAATCCCCTGGAACCAATTATTTTGATCCTTAGAATTCTCTAAGTGTAAAGCAATCTAACTCAAAAATTGTCAGCTGCAATTGCTACCCCTTCATAGAGTAAGCCTGACTGAACATACAGCAGAAAGAAAAGAAAACAAAGACAGTCTGCTGATTACATCATTTGACCTCTAGACATAACTGTCTAAAGCTGACATAATCACTGCAATAGGCAGGTGCCTAAGACAGAAAAAAAAAAATCTTCTTTTTTTAAAAAAATAAATTTTATTGTGTATATTTGGGGTTTACAACATGACTTTATAGGATACATAATGATAGTCAAGTGATTATGATAGGAAAGCAGATTACCATATGTTTTATCTCATTAATCTGAGTTGGATTTCTTTAACTTGTAATAAAAGGATGATAACAAGAAATGGGAGATTCATTAGAAATTACAGTATTATTTAAGAATGAGATTAACTTAGTTTGTCACTTTTCCCAAATGTATTCAATCACTGGATATTTGTAGACCCTAATAAGGTCAGGCAAACTATTGAGACATTATATATATATATATATATGTTAAAAAAACATAATTTGGTGGTGAATTTTGTATGTCAATATGGTTAGGCCAGAGTTACCAGTCATTTGATCAAACATTATTTTGGATGTTTTCATGAAGGGACATCATGAAATCTGTGGACATTGAGTAAAGAGCTTACCTTCCGTAACGTGGGCGGGTCTGATACCATTGATAACTTTAATAGAACAAAGACTGACCTCCCTTGAGGAAGAGGGAACTCTGGCAGCAAACTGCCTTTGGGCTGGGACTGCAAGTCTTTCCTGAGTCTCCAGCTTGCTGCCCTACCCTGCAGATTTTGAACTTGCACCTTTAAATAGAGTGAGTCAATTCCTCAAAATGAATACATCTCTGTCTCTCTCTCTCTCTTTCCAGATAGATAGATAAATAGATAGATAGATAAAAATTAAATGTATATGGTACAAAAATATAACAAATACATTCTGTTATATTTTTCTGGAGAACCTGATTAATACAATTCATACCACCTAATTTATAAGTCTAACAAAAATGCCAAATGCATAAAATAACCTCAAGAAGGTAATAATCATGATTTATATGAATGATAAATTACAAGAGTCTACTGAGGAATATAATGGATGCTTCAGTGATGGAACATTGTATCATGTTTCAGGATGAAACAGAACTTTATTCAGTGTAGTTGTAAATATTGTAAACTTTAATACAAACTTTAACATTAATTTGAAAATGAAATATTTAGAAAAATTCATAGACATTTTATGTCTAGAGATACTAAAAGCACTATTTCCAGTGAACACATAAAATGTGCTTTGAAAATTTTAGAAGGCTAAAAATGCGGCTTTAGGCTTAGAATGAGAATAAATGAACAGAAGAAGATACCCATAAAGAAGCTGTTGCATAACTATGAACTAAATAAATATTAACACTAATAATATATATAACACTTAATATGCTGAGTGTCCTAAGCCCTTGTATGGTAATATGAGAATTATCTGTGTAAAACAAGCCTATAAGAGAGGTGAAATTATTCTTTCCATTTTATTTATAAGTTACTTATCCAAATTTTGAACTGTAAAGAAACAAAGGAAAAAGAAGAAAAATGAATAAAACACAACAAACCAAAAGTAAAAGGCAAATATAAATACACCTTACATAAAAATATTCACAAAGCATACATATGACAAAGTAATAATAATTGCTAGCTAAATAACTCACTTAAATCAATTATTATAAAATTTAGTTAAAATGGGTTTAAAATATAATGCAAAATGTAATCATATTTATATAAATCTATGACATGATAAAATGTCACAGAAGATACACAAACAGCTAACATAAATAAGTGACTGCGTACAAAATTGCTGAGATCCCAGTAATGTATATAATCAATTGTCTTGGCCAATGTCAATTTTTTGTTTTTTTGATAATGTACTATGCTAACACCAAATGTTATCATTGGGGGAAGGAGGGGCAGTAGGCACACTGAAGTATTTTTACAACTTTTTGTGAGTCTAAATTTCAAAAAAAGAAGTAAAAAGTAACAAAAATGCCCAAAATGCCTATAAAGATTTTTCTACATTTATATTAGTAAGTTCAATTTTAATGCAACATAAACGTATTTTATCAAGTTACTCTAAATATATGAATATTCAATCTTCCCAAAGATAATTAGCATCAGGCAATAAGAAATAAATCATACCTGTAAGGGCTGTTTTTTAAATGTGTAAATGAGGAGAATGCTTCTTTTGTGTAATTTTCTAACATATAAGAGAAGATTTAAAATGCATGTACTACTATTTGAAGAATCAATTTATAAGCATTTCTAGAATAAAAGTAATTTAAAATATAGGCAAGGGTCTGAATTAGAGGATTGCTGATAACAGTAAGACAGAGAACACATTAAACTTTTAACATAGGACTTTCCTTAAAATTTATGGAATAGTCATGAAATGAAAAATTATAAAACCATTGAATGGCGATGTTAATGTTCATTCATTGACATGAAGATTGTTCATGAAAACTTAAAACACTTGCAGTAAAACTACAGATTATGAGATTCAATACAGCCATGCATATTTTAGTTGTAAGTATATTCAAATAGAGGAATATCAAAATGATAAATGTGATTTTTCTCTATGGCATAGAATAAGGATATCCTTTCTTAATTCTATTTTTGGTTTGCATTTTCTAAATACTCTTTGGAAATACATATATATATATAAAATATATATATATTCTTTACAATATGTATATATATTCAATTTACAAAGTAGAGGATAAAATTATCAATTCAGTGCTGTAATTTCAATGAAGAAATGAGCAACAAATAATTTTTTCTACTTTTTAAATTATATAGGGGTCAAGAATAAAGTGAACTAATACTAAGCACAACTATGCATTGAGGCCTCAGTTTAACCAATTAAAAAAAGAAGAAAGAGGAAGGAAGGAAGGAAGGAAGGAAGGAAGGAAGGAAGGAAGGAAGGGAGGGAGGGAGGGAGGGAGGGAGGACAAAAAGTGGGGAGGGAGGGAGGGTGAAAGAAGGATTTTCAAATATCCTTGGTATGCAGCATTTGCCCAAATCCATCTGGCTACTTGTGTGATAGGAGCCAAACAGTTCCCATACCTTTTTGTTTTAACCTTCATTTACTCTTTCCCTCACCCACTCTCCCAGAGTCTTGCTCTGTCACCCAGGCTGGAGTACAAGGGCACGATCTCAGCTCACTGCAACCTTCACTTTCCGGGTTCAAGCAATTCTCCTGTCTCAGCCTCTCAAGTAGCTGGGATTACAGGTGCATGCCACCGCAACAGTCTAACTTTTGTATTTTTAGTAGAGATGGGAATTTCATCATTTTGGCCAGGCTGGTCTCGAACTCTTGACCTCATTCGTGGTTCACCCGCCTCAGCCTCCCAAAGTGCTGGGATTACAGGGGTGAGCCACCACACCCAGTCCATTTCTTCTTAAAGAGTGAAATTGTTCATTGCTAGGAGGGAAACATTGTAATTTGTACTTATTAAAGTTTACCTATTAAGCTTAACAAAAATTATTTATAATTATTATAATAAACAAGAAAACAAAATCAAACTGGGCAACTATTTTGGTGATAGGATTTAATATTTTCTCTATAGAGGTATAATATTAGATTAGGATTGCCATGTTGCTGCATTACTTAAGATAAACTCAGCATAATTTCCATCTTTGTTTTTCTGTTTCAAAGTAACCATTGTTGAACACTGTGTTAGAAAGGGGTATTGTTTTACCATCTAGCATTGATATTAAGATATCCATATTAGACACAAATCATGTTTTTCCTTAGTAAACAAATTATTTTAGAGATCTGTAATATATTTTAATATTTTTGTAAAACATTATAAAGAAATGGGAAATATGTACACTTAGAATAAATATAAAAATGTTTAATATTACCTATTTTTTGTTTAGTACACTGGAAATACTAACTCAGTATACCTTTAGTTAATGTTTTAAAGAATATACAAAATGTCTGTATAATTATAAACCTAATATAGATAAAATAACTTCTAAAGCCAAGTCTTCTCCATATGCCCTTCACAAGGCTGTATAGCATTTTTATTTGGCTTTTATGTCAATCTGCTCAACTCCAAGCTGTCACTGTCACAGCTGCATATGTGTTTTAGTGAATCTAGCAGAAAGCAATGCACAAAAAGCAGCATAAATTTAAAGCACAGGAATACTACAACTAAATGTTGAATTATGTCTAAGCTTTTTCCTATATGACATTTTTTCCATTGCCAGATAACTTTATAATTATTCTTAACACTTAATTATTTTCCATGAAGCCTATCGCTTGAATGTCCTTTGCCTTAAACTACTCTCAAGGCAATTGAAGTGTAGAATATATAAAAGGATGCTATCAGTTTATCCTGTAAGTATAGGCATGGGAGTGTGTTTAATAAGAGTAAAGGAAAATGTATTGACAGAAAGATGGAAAGGCCCTTGGTCATGATATTCCACAAATGCCATAAATGGGAAATACAACATCAGTGACTACTTAAAATATTTTAGCTATGAGTAGATATGTAAATAATTTCTATACATTTTTACTTGTGATTGTGTATTAAGGCCTAACCAAGAGGTGTCTCCTCTGAAAAATGGATGCCCTTGATGGAGGATGTCTGCGATGATTTTGGAAAAGCATCATTTGCATTGAATTAAGATTCTTATCAACTGGTAATTATAAAGAGCATCATATTCTTCTGCCGAATACAACTATCATATCTTTGATATATGCTCCTCTTTGCTTTCCAGGGATGCCACTTAAATCTGATTATTTCCAATAACTGACCTTATGACCTTGTCACCTCTACCACTTTATTTACTCTATCATGGGTGTACCTCTTTGAAAATATACCCCTCTTTAATTGTATCAACATCTAAAACCCCATTCCCTGTTTTACCTATAGTATCAAATTAAAAACAGGAAACCTTTGAGCATAAATTAAGGCATTACTCAAAGGAGCAGAAAATAAATATGAAATAACAATCTCTATTCAGTCAAAAATAAAGACCCTGCCCTAAATTTTTTTCCCAGGATTTCAGCTTCTTCACAATCAATCTTGCAGATCCTTCCCCTCGGTTGAGTGGAAGACTGAGAGTTTACCCTTAATCAGAGCCAATACTTGGCTCCAGCATAAACACCAAAATCACATCCATACACTTGTCACAACCTCAACACCCTCAACAACAACTACTACAATAAAAACAAAGCACCAAGCTAGACTATATTTTTTTATCTTTGTATTGCAAAGTAATGATAGATTCACAGGAACTTACAGGAAATGTACAGAGAGGCCCCTTCATATTGCACCCAGCCTCCCACAATGTTAACATCTTGCATAGCTATAGTAAAACATCAAAACTGGTGTTGACTGTAGTATAACATGAACGTTGAAATTGATCCAATCCAAAGAACTTATTTACATTTCACCAGTTATATATGCACTAATTTATGTGTATGTGTGCATGTGTGTATAGTTATATGTAATTTTTTAATATTTTTTTGTGATGGAGTCTTGCTCTGTCACCCAGGCTATAGTGCAGTGGCATGATCTTGGCTCACTGCAACCTCTATCCCCCAGGTTCAAGTGATTCTCCTGCCTCAACCTCTTGAATAGCCAGGATTACAGGCATGTGCCACCATACCTGAAACATTTTGAATTTTTAGTAGATACAGGATTTCACCATGTTGGCCAGACTGGTCTGGAACTCCTGACTTCAGGTCATCCACCCACCTTGGCCTCCCAAAGTGTGGGGATTACAGGTGTGAGCCACCAGGCCTGGCCTGCAATTTTATTATATATAATTCCTGTCCTGATCAAGTTACTTAACTGTTTTATCACCATAAATTACCCTACAATTTTTAAGTAGCAGATACATATAAATTACTTTATTTTAAGTGCATTATTTAATCCTCACAACCACCACATGAAGTTTCATTTTTATTAATGGAGAAACAAGTTTTGGGAGGGTTAATAATCCACCAGACTAGAAATACACAGAAAAAGGTCAGAACTCAAATTCTTTATTAACCCCAAAGCTTGTGCAACATATTTTCATAGAAGTTCACATTCAAGAAGGCGGCACTTCCATTTTACAAAACACCATTTTGGGGGACGCAGTGGGGATGCAAGCAGAGGTATGTGAAGAAGAAGAATATTGATCCACTTGACTCCTGTCATCTAAAACTCAATCACCTCTAGGTACTTTTTCACCCTGTGTCCTCATCTGAATCACCTGTAGTAGAGAAGTTGGTGGAAGAAGAGGAAAAGACAGGGGGAGAAGGAGAGAGAAGAATAAGGAGGAGGAAAACGAGGGAAAGAAAGAAGGGAGGATGGAAGGGAGAAACTTGATGGGGGGAGGGATGAGATTTAATAAAAGTTTTAGGGTTTTTTTTTCCAATTAAGCAAAATATATTGAGAAAAACAAATGAAATTAAAAGTTTACATACAAGGAATCAAATACATTAATGGATCATGAGATCTATGCTGGATAAGCAGACAAATCAGGCCACAGCAAAATGAGAGGAATAGTAGTTTCTCTCAATAAATTTTAGTATTAGTAGATTCTAAAAAAATATTTGTGCTAGTATTCACAAAATAAGAAAAAAAAATAACTAACTGATAGTGAATAATATAGGTTTGACATTTTAATTTATTTATAAATAGTAAGATCTCACTATGTTGACCATGCTGGTCTCAGAGTCAAGTGAATCTTCCACCTCAGCCTCCCAAAGTGCTGGTATTACAGATATGAGATACCATGACTGGACAAGGTTTGAAACTTTTTAAAATGACAAAAATCGATGTATGTGATCAAGGGATTTAGGACCTGAGGTATAGTGGATAATAGAATGACATCCAGTGACAGATGATAGAAAAGTCTCAATAAGGCCAGAATATTTAAAGAATAATCTGCATACACTTTGAAATCGAGAGTTTGCAAAGAAGTATTGGGAAGAGTTATGGAAGATGTGAACTGAAATATTTATGCAGTGAGAAAGGTAATGAAATAAAATTTTGTAACTGGCTACAGTAAGAAGAGGTGGTGTTTTGAATAACCTAATTAAATAAGATTTATACCAGTAACTATTATGAAGAACTGAGAGATAATGGTGTAAAAATAACAGGAGTCATTTACCAACCTGTTACCAGTGGGGCTAGAGGTGAGACAGAGAATAAATTATTAAAGGGAGATTCTCAGGGAAACGTTTTCTTCAGGAGGAATCCAAGTTTCAGTAACAGCAAGAAAGTTATGACTGAATTTAAAATTCTTAAGTCCCACTGAAAAGTTATTACTAGAGGTGTAGTTGGGAAGAGGTGAGATTTGGTGTGATTCTTATAAATTTTCACTTTGTAATTGTGACTTCTCAAAGTGTGTGTGTGTGTATTAGTGTGTGCTTGTTTAAATGATTCTGTATAATTGAATATTTGTTGTATGAAGAAATCTAATGAAAACACATATAAATAAATGAAACTGTGGGAAAACAGCGAAATACATACATACATATAAAAAATGGAAAAATTGACCAGCTGCGGTGGCTCATGCCTGTAATCCCAGCACTTTGGGAGGCCGAGGCGGGCAGATCATAAGGTCAGGAGATCGAGACCATATTGGCTAACACGGTGAAACCCCGTCTCTACTAAAAACACAAAAAATTAGCCATGCGTGGTGGCGGGCGCCGGTAGTCCTAGCTACTCAGAATGGAGTGAACCCAGGAGGCGGAGCTTTCAGTGAGCTGAGATCACACCACTGCCCTTCAGCCTGGGTTACAGAGCGAGACTCTCGTCTCAAAAAAAAAAAAAAAAAAAAAAAAAAAATTAAAAAAACACATGCATGTACTTTATATTTGTGATATATTTAAAATGTGAAATAATATAACCTTATTTGCATTCCAGAATTGACTTCTAGAGTTCCCATTAGCAATGCTCTTAGAAGTTAATCGGTTTTACCATTTTAAACAAGTGTATCAATATTCCACTCGCATGTGGATTAGAGTAGACAGCATTAGACCAGTGCTCTAGCTTAGAAAAACTAAATTCATATAGTGGAATTCACAGGAAATGCCCAAGGCATTAAAACTGCAGAACTACATAACAAGAGAAGCTGAGAGAGGTGATATATCTACTTATTTATTCCCAGTGGACATTTCCTCATCTTGAAGGCAACCAGTAGGATGAAAATGTGGATTTTACACCTATAAAAGGCTCCTACTGGATGAAAGATATACTGGCAAAGGACTTAGAGGTCTCAAGTGTATGGATGGTTTTGCCTCAGGACGTTTGATGAATTCAGAGATTTTGCAGGGTAGATGACTAAACAACAAAATTGGGGAAGTAATTTGAATACTCTTAGCTAAAATCTTAACAAGTATTTTAAAAAAGAGAGAAAAGCTTGCTGAAAATATGATCATATACCTAAATATTCTAAAAGCTCTTCCAAAAGACTCTTAGTTTTGATAAATGAATTCAGTAAAATCAAGGGTTACAAAACCGATGTACACAAATCAGTAGAACTGCTATACACTGACACTGACCAAACCTGAGAATCAAATTAAGAGTTCAGTCCCTTTTACAATAGCTACACAAAATAGTAAAATACCTAGGAATATACTTAACAAACAAGGTGAAAGATTTCTACAAGGAGAACTATAAAAAATGCAGAAATAAATCATAGTTGACATAAACAAATGGAAATACATCTCATGCTCATGGATTGAAAGAATCAATATCATAAAAATGACCATATTGCCCTAAGCAATCTACAAATTGAATGCTATTCCTAATATAATACCAACATCATTTTTTACATAGTTATAACAAACAATCCTGAAATTCATATGGAACGAAAAAGAGACCAAAAAGCCATAACAATTCTAAGCAAAAGGAACAAATTTAGAGGCATCACATTGCCTGACTTCAAATTATATAATACTGCCAGGCTATGGTAACCAAAACAGCATGGTACTGGTATAAAAGTAAATATACACACCAATGAAACAGAAGAGAGACCACAGAAATAAAGTCAAATACTTACAACCAACTGACCTTTGACAAAGCATAAAAAACACATAAATTGGGGAAAGGACACCCTATTTAATAAATGGTGCTGAGAAAACTGGGTAGCCACATGTAGAAGAGTACAACTAGATCCCTAGCTCTCACCATATCAAAAAATTAGCTCCAGATGAATTAAGGACTCAAATCTAAGACCTGAAACCACAAAAATGCTAAAGAAAACCTACAAAAAACTCTTTCAGGCATTGGCTTAGGCAAAGACATTATGATTGAGGCCTCAAAAGCAAATACAACAAAACCAAAAATAAATAAGTAGGAACTAATTCAACTAAAAATCTTCTGCTCAGCAAAATAAACAATCATCCGAGTAAATAGACAGCCTACAAAAAGGGAGAAAATATTTGCAAACTTTGCCTCTGACAAAGGACTAATATTCAGAATCTACAAGGAACTCATACAAATCAGTAAGAAAAATAACAAATAATTCCATAAAAAGTCAACAAATGACATGACTAGACACTTCTCAAAAGAATATATACAACCAACCCACAGAAACATGAAGAAAAAGTTCAACATCAGTAATCATCAGGGAAATATAAATTATAACAGTGCGGTACCACTTTACACCAATCGAATGGCCATTGTGTTGGCACTGATGTGCTGAAAAGGAAATGTTTATACACTGTGGGTGGGAAAATAAATTAGTACAGCCTTTATGAAAAATGGTATTCATATTTATCAAAGAAAAAAAAATTTATCATGGAACATTTCATCTATCAACCCCACTACTGGCAATGTACCCAAAGGAAAATAAGTCATTATATCCAAAAGACACTGGCATGCATATGTTTATCATAGCACAATTGACAATTGCAAAGATATGGAACCAACCTAAATGCCCATCAACAAATGAGTAGATAAACAAATGTAGTACATATACTTTACAAAATACTACTCAGCCATAAAAAAGAATAAAATAATATCTTTTGCATTATTTTGGATAAAACTGGAGGCCATTTTCTAAGTGAAGTAACTTAGGAATGGAAAATCAATTACCTCACATTCTCATTTATAAGTGGGAGCTAAGCTATAGATATGCAAAAGCTTACAGAGTGCTATAATGATCTTTGCATACGCAGAAGGGTGGCTAAAGGGAGGGGTGAGGGATAGAAAACTAGAAAACTACATACTGGGTACAATGTACACTACTCAGGTACTGAAATCTCAGACTTTACCACTATAAAATTCATCATTGTAACCGAAAACCACTTATACCCCAAAGTTATTGAAGTAAAAATATATAAAAAATAAAGTAAAAATAAATAATAAGTTGAAAAAGGAAATTTTTTCATAGGCATTTGAGAGAAATAAAATCAGTATAGTGTAAGGGGCTATGGCTCCCAAAAGAAAAAATGTACATTTTAAAGGGTTTACAGTCAAACCAAGTTTGTCCCTGAGGAAATTTTACATGCCATAGCCTAGAGTCAAAGCAAAAACTCAACTTTAACTGGTATTATAATCCATGAAGGAGGCAGAGTTGCAATTTTGCAAAAACTTGAGGGAGAAAAATCTTAGAAAGGAGGAAACACAAAAGACTTACCCTAAAAGAAATGCCTGCAAATATGATTGCCACCAAGTTTACCCAAATTCTAAGTAGAAAAAGCACAAGGAGATACTCCAAAAAAAAAAAAAAGAGGGAAGTGGTGGCGCATGCCTGTAATCCCAACTACTTGGGAGGCCGAGGCAGGAGAATTGCTTGCTTGAACTGGGAGGCGGAGGTTGCAATGAGCCAAGATAGCACCATTGCCCTCAAGTCTGGGTGACAAGAGCAAAACTCTGTCTCAAAAAAAAAAAAAAAAAAAGAAGAAGAAAAGAAAACAGCAGTGGGATATTAAAGAAATTAGAAGAGAGGTCAGCAGTTGTGTGATATTGAGATAACAGAAGCTTGAATTCTGCCAAAACTGCCAAGGTAGAGGAGCCCTAGTAAACATTCCAGGTTTTTAGTTAGATATTATGCTGGCATAGCATAGACTAGATGGAAATATACCAAGAAAAACAGAATCTAAAATGACCGTTACAAGTTTACTTTAGGTTTCAGAAAAATATATAAATCTTTAGTACAAAAATAATATTTGTAAATATTTTTAAATTATAATATAAAACATCCTGCATCAAAGAAAAATGTTTCTAAAAAAGCAAAGATATCAGCAAAATGGTAGAGTAGCAGCTCCAATCTCTTCTCCCTCCACAGAAATATTGAGACGCAAACAGAAACTGTCAAAATCAACTTCATCAAGACTCTATAAAATGTCCAAAGTTTGTAGCAAAGTGAGGCTGAACTGGGGCCAGAGACTGTGGAATGGGTGGGCACACGACCTGCTGAGATAGTAGCCAGAGTAGCTAAGGGAGTACTTACATCACCCCTCTCCTAACCCCAGGCTTCATAGCTCGTGGCTCCAAAAAAGACTCCTTCTGGCTGAGTACAGTGGCTAACATCTGTAATCGCAACCCTTTGGGGGGCCAAGGAGTGAGGATCACCTGAGGTTGGGAGTTCGAGACCAGCCTGACCAACATGGAGAAACCCTGTCTCTACTAAATATACAAAATTAGCCGGGTGTGGTGGCGCATGCTCCTAATCTCAGCTATTCAGGAGGCTGAGACAGAAGAATTGCTTGAACCTGGAAAGCGGAGGTTGCAGTGAGCTGAGATCACACCATTGCACTCCAGCCTGGGCAACAAGAGTGAAACTCTGTCTGTCTCAAAAACAATAAATAAATAAAATTTAACAAAAGATTCCTTCCTTCCATTTGAGGAGCGGAGAGGGAAAGGTGGGGAGTACTTTGTCTTGTATCTTGGATATCAGCTCAGTCACATCAGGATAGGGCACTGGTCAGAGTCTCAAGGCCCCATTCCAGACCCTAGCTCCTGTACATGGCTAGACATACCCTGGGACAGAAGGGAACCCACTGCCTTGAAAGAAAGTACCCAGTCCTGGCAGGATTTATCACCTGATAACTGAAGCGAACTCGAGTCCTGGGTAGACAACAGCAATTCACAGTTTCCACAATGAAGGTCTTCAGTGAGAAACATGCTGGTTTCAAGTGAGACTCAGCATTTTTCTAGCTGTGGTGGCTATGAAGTGAGACTCCTTCTACTTGAGAAAAGCTGAAGGAAAAGTAAAAGGGACTTTGTCTTGACTCAGCCACAAGGGTAGAGCAACAAGTGGGTTCTTGGAATTCTTGATTCCAGGACTTGACTCTTGGGTAGAATTTCTAGAGCTGACCTGGGCCAGAGGGGAGCCCATTCCCTTGAAGGGTGAGTCCCAGGCTAGGCAGCATTCACCATAGCTGACTTCATAGCTCTGGGCCTTTAGGGAACATTGCTGGTAGTGTGAGACTGGACTGCTCCCTGTGGGATTAAGGTGGTGGTGGCCACTAGGTGAGGCTATTTTGCTTTTGGAAAGGGTAGAGAAGAGTGGGAAGAATTGCATCTTATGCTTTGAGTGCCAGCTCAGTCATAGCATAATAGAACATCAAGTAGACTTATAAGTTTTTTTAACTCTAGTTCCCGGTTCCCAGAAGGCACCTCTGGACTTTCCCGGGGACTATGAGACCTCACCACGCTGAGGAAAAGGGTATAGTGTTGGCTGGCTTTGACATATGCTGATTGTAGAGCCCCAGGGCTTTGAGCGAAAATAGACAGTAGCCAGGGAATTGTTATAACAGGGCTTGAACGAGACCCAGTGCTATACTGGCTTCGGGACCAATCCAGTGCAGTTTTAGGGGTGGTGGCTGCAGGGGTTCTTGTGTCAAGCCACCCACAGCCCTAGGTGGTTCAGGGCAGAGGGACAAACTCTGTTTGGGTGAATTAAGGGAAGAGAACAAGAATCTCTGCCTGATAATCCAAAGAATTTTTCTGGAGCTTCCTCAAGACCATCAAGCTGGTTACCTCTATGTGTTTGCAAGAACCACAGCGCTATTGGTTTTGACATCCCTCCTAAAGCAAATGCAGCTTAGACCACAAAACCCAAGTATTTTTTAAATATCTGAGAAGATTCATCAAAAAGAACAGATATAAAGAAGGCCAGATTGTAAAGATTACATAAATATCAAACTCTTCAATGCCTGTACTCAGACAAACATATACAAGTACCAAGATGATCCAGGAAAACATGACTTCACTAAATCCACTAAATTAGGCACCATGGACCAATACTGGAGAAAAAGAGATATGTAACCTTTCTAACAGAGAATGCAAAATAACTGTTTTCAGGAAACTCGAAGAAATTCAAGATAATGTAGGGAAGGAATTCAGAATTCTATCCAATACATTTCACAAAGAAGTGGAAATAATTAAAAAGAATCAAGCAGAAACTCTGGGGTTGAAAAATGTAATTGGAATACTGAATAATGTATCTGTATCTTTTAACAGTAGACTTGATCAAGCAGAAGAAAGAATTGGGGAGTTAAATAATAGCCTATTTGGAAATACACAGTCCCAGGAGACAAAAAAATAAAGAAAGAAAGAAAGAAAGAAAGAATACAAAACAGTGAAGCACGCCTACAAGATCTGAAAAAACAGCCTCAAAATGGCAAATCTAAGAGCTACTGGCCTCAAAGAGGAGGTAGAGAAAGAGATAAGGGTGGAAAGTTAATTCAAAAAGATAATAAAGAAGTCCGCACAACAAGAGAAAGATATCAATATCCAAGTACAAGAAGGTTATAGAACATCAAGCAGATTTAACCCAAAAAAGACTATCTAGAAGCATTTAATAATCAAACTTCCACAGGTCAAGGAAAAATAAAGAATCCAAAAAGTAGCAAAAGAAAAGAAACAAATATCATACAATGAAGGTTCAGTACGCTTGGCAGCAGAGTTCTCAGTGGAAACATTACAAGCCAGGAAAGAATGGCATGCCATTATTTGAAATGCTGAAGAAAAAACAAACAAATAAACAAATAAGCAAAAAACTTGTACCCTGGAATAATATATCCAGCAAAACTGTCCTGCAAACATGAAAGAGAAATAAAGATGTTCCCAGAAAAACAAAAGTTGAGAGATTTCATCAATAGTAAATCTGTCCTATAAGAAATGCCAAAGTGAATAATAAGAAAGAAAGCTCATTAATATACAATGAGAAATTATCTGAAAGTACAAAACTCACTAGTAATAATAATTACAAAGAAAAACACAGAATATTATAACAATGTAAATATGGTGTGTATGTTACTTTTATCTCAAGTAGAACAACTAAACAATGAACCGATCAAAAATAATAAATGCAGCAACTTTTCAAGACATAGTATATTAAAATATAAACAGCAACAACAAAAAGTTAAAAAACAAGGGCACAAAGTTAGTCTATAGAGTCTTCATTGTTTTCTTTCTGCTTGTTTGTTTGTTTAAAATAGTGTTAAGTTGTTATCAGGTTAAAATAATAGATTATAAGATAGTATTTGCTATCTTATAACAAATACTATAATATAGCATTATAAGATTTAACAAATCTTATATGTCTCATAGTAGCCTCAAACCAAAATTAAAAAACATACAATGAATATATAAAAATACAAAACAAGCAACTAAATCATATCAGAGGAGAAAATTACTTTCACTAAAAAAAGACAGGGAGCAAAGAAAGAAGGAAGACAATATTATGAAACCACCAGAAAAAAGGAAAATATAGCAGGAGTACTTAATAATAACATTGAATGCAAATGGAGTAAACTCTCCAATCAAAACACGTAGCGGGGCTGAATGAATAAAGAAACAGGACCCAATTAATCTGTTGCCTACAAGAAACATATTTCATGTATAAATATACACATAGACTGAAAATAAAAGGATACAAAATAATATTCCATACCACCAGAAACCAAAAAAATAGCAGGAATAGCTATACTTATATCAGACAAAATAGATTTCAAGACAAAAGCGATAAGACGAGATAAAGATAATGATAAAGGGGTCAATTCAGAAAGAGGATATAACAATTTTAAATATATATGCACCCAACACTGGAATGCCAAGATAGATAAAGCTAATACTATTAGAGCTAAAGAGAGAGTTAGGCTGTGATATAATAATATCTGGAGACGTTAGCATCCACTGGACATATCTTCCAGAAAAAATCAACAAAGAAACATCAGACGTAATCTGCACTATAAAACAAGTGAATCTAACAGATATTTACAGAGAATTTCCTCTAAGAGCTGCAGAGTACACATTCTTTTCCTCAGGACCTGGATCAGTCTCAAGGATAGGCTATATGTTAGGTTACAAAACAAGCCTTAAAGCATTCAAAAAAACTGAAATAATATCAAGCATCTTCTGTGACCACAATGGAATGAAACTAGAAATAAAAAACAAGAGGAATTTTGGAAAGTATACAAACACATGGAAACTACACAATATGCTCTTAAATGATGAGTGAGTCAATGAAGAAATTAAGAAGTAAGTTGAAAAATTTCTTGAAACAAATGATAATAGAAACATACCAAAACCTATGGGATACAGAAAAAGCAGTATTAAGAGAGAAGTTAGTTATAAGTGCCTAGATCAAAAAAGAAGAGAAACTTCAAATAAACAACCTAACAATGCATCTCAAAGAATCAGAAAAGCAATAGCTAACCAAACCTAAAATTAGTAGAAGAAATAATAAAGATCAGAGCAGAAATAAAGGGAACTGAAATGAAGAAACCAATACAAAAAATCAATGAAACAAAAAGTTGTTTTTTAAAAGTAAAATAACACTGATTTCAAGCAAAATAAATCAACAATAGAAAAGCATTTTCTGATAGAAAATCTCAATATTGTAAAGATTTTTTCCTTAAATATATTTAAAATGAATTATTTCCATAAAAATACTAAATAGGCAACTTTTTCAAGGTTCTTAATTTTAAGATGGAAAAATAAATATGGAACATACAAAGAAACTGCAAGAAAAATTCTGAAAAAGAAGAGAAACAGATAAAATGTATCACAAAATGCTTAATTAAATACATTAAAATATATGAATTCTGTTACAAAGTAATTTTACTAAATTTGTTAATTTATTGAAATATTCCATAAAGCCACTACTTTTGATTTTTATGTCAGATGGATACACAGTGTAACAAGGTGTTTTGTGGAATATTTTATGCAATAATTTTTATTATTTTTGAGTATAGTTAATGGTTAGATGCATATATTCATATATACAATTTAATATTTATGCATTTTACTTATTTTATGTTTATATAATTTATGTATATCTGTTATGTTATTTAAATATTATTTTGGAATTCAGAGATCCTTCTTAAGGTAAACATTAAACCCTTAGTAATAAATTTGGCCTATACAAAAAGAATAAAACATATATTTTCAAAGTAAAAATACATGTCATTGGTAAAAATACTAGCAATGTATGGAGCAAATCCTTTATCTCATTAATATCATAAACATGTTTACTAAACATGAGGAAGAATTACAAAAATTGCCTATCAGGAAAAATAAATGAACAAAATACTCAGGAGAACAGTTCATTGAACCTTTTTTTCAGTGCTTAAAAACATTGTGAGAAAATCTTCAAACTTAATTATGACAAAGAGGTTTCAAACTGAAAACCAAATCTCTATACAGAAATTATTTTACCAGGTTGGCAAATCTCCACCATTTGATTTCACACAATGTGGATGATGGTTTCAGGAATTCAACACTGGCATATACTGATGATGGTTGTATAATTTGATGATATACAGTGTAGAAATATTATAAAATATTTAAAAACATTTAAATATACATTAAATTTTGACTCACTCTAGTTCAATAAAATAAAAGTAAAATGCTTTAGAAAACTGAGAATTTAGATGTGAAAATACTCAAAGCAGTTTTTTAGACCTAAAGTTTGAAACAAACTAAATTATTAGTTGGAGATACAGTAAGTATGCATTCATATAATGAAAACTCCACAGCTATTACAAAGAAAAGGGATAACCGACATGTGCTAATATAAGAAACTATAGTTTGTTTTCAATGAAATAGAACAATATGTGAAACTGTACAGATAATCCCAGCTGATGATATACGGATTTGTTAAGGGTGTTAATAGAGCTTTATCAGTAGACCCCAAGGTTTTAAAAAATATGAAATTCCAAAGTCGGATCACTATTTGCAGAATAGGAAATGTCTGAGAACTAAATACCTATATTCTTGATTTCATTTATCACTTCGAGAATAAAAAAGAAAAAAGTTTAGCAAATAGGAAGAAACATCAGAGGGAGCTTCTGCCTTGCCATGCAGTATTGTGAGAGGGTATGCCAATTTTTCACCCCTGGTCTGGTAAGAAAGCTTCCATGGGTTTAGTTGGCATGCTTTTCAATATATTCTTGTAGTTGAGACATATATTGTTGCTGAACCCACACCAGAAAAAGTTTGGCTATGGGAACTAGAAGGAAGTGCTTTAGGTTTCCCTGGACTCACAGTTTTCCAAAGCATTAATGACTGTTTTTTCAATCTTTTCTGCTTCCCCACCTCTTCTGTCCCACCCCATGAGCAAGATGTGGACCAAGCAGGAGAAAAAACTGAGATCGGGCCATATTGAATCCTGGCAATGATGTCTACATAAGCACAAGAAGCAATCCCAGGCCAGCAGCAAAAAGCTGAGAGGAAATGTTGGGTGGTAGAAATGAATCACAAGAAACCATCAAAAATAAGTTAACTCGGGTGATGATAGCCTCAGTTGAAAAGTCACCAGTCCTCCCTAGTGAATCCATTAAAACTCAATAATAAATATTTGTCAGGACTAAGGGGTACAAAGTCATCCTAGGAAGGAATGGATACAATCAGAATCTTAGCATTCCTCTATACTATCCATCCCAGGTCTGAGGGTGTAAGAAATTCTCTGGCAAGTAAACGTAATGTGAGAATGGAGGAGAAATAGAAAGTTCCTCTTTTTCCATAGGGACTTCAAACCTGAAGCATGCCCACACTGGGGAAGATGAGAGAATGTTAAATCAACTAAGATCTTGATGGGTTTCTTAGACTGGATATTATAATAACTGAATTGAATTTTTCCTTGTTATTCAACTTTTGAAACATACATTGAGAAAAGAACTATTTCTTAAAAGTGCACATAAAAACTTTATATTAGCCTATGTTTTTATCCAGGGTTACATAATTACACCCACTTAACAATGAGCAATACAAATGCCTTATACAATGGACAAAAACATAATGTTTTGAATATCTGTGTATGCAAGTATACATACTGTTCATAATAGAATGTTAATATGTGATTAATTATATTAAGCTGTGAAAACTGAGATTTGAGATCCAGACGTATTTGCTTTTTATTATAATTTTTAATTATTAAAGCAATTATTATTTCCATAAAATTGTTCTCTTCACATGTTTTAGGAAAAAGTTATTCTAAACAAAACAGAACATATGAATTCAACAAAATTTGATAAATTAAAAGAACATTATCATTCATCAATAACCCCATATGTTAAAATCTTTTAGCTATTTTGTATCTCACATGCACAATCATATATAAACCAGATCTCCTGTCATATAGATAAATATATAGACATATAATACATATATATCTTACTGTAAATAACACCTCACTGTAGATAACAAAAAATAACTAAAGTGACTACAACACTGAGGAATAAAACAAGTAATTGTTTTTATTTTTTAGTGATATATTGATTTTAGAATAATATATGAATTTAAAGATTAATGCAAATACTATATGATTTCTATTAAAAACCCACTCATTTTCTAAAAAAAAAAATAGACTAACATGAAATTTGAAGGTAAGAATAATGCACTTCTACATAATAAAAGGTGATTTAAGTAAGACGTATTGCATGGTAAATTGGACGTGACTTATCTTGTAGAAGAGAAATATAATTTATATAGACAAAGCAAAGTGAAGCATTTGCCATTATGCCCTTCCCCATAAGTTCAAAAATTTAGAAACAAAAAACAACACAATTATAACATTTTGGCAGGCAGATGCTATCCAATCTTTCAATTTTCTTCAACCACTTTTTAAAATATACAAATGCTCCTAAAATTAACAATGGAGTTGCATCTCGATAAATCCACCATAAATTCAAAATATCATGCCAAAAATTCATTTTATACATGTAACCTAGTAAACATTATAGATTAGCCTAGTCTACCTTAAATGTGCAAAAAAAAAAAAAAACAAAAAAATTTACATTACCCTACAGTTAGGCAAAAATTCGGACACAAAGTATAGTTAATAATAAAAAGTGTTAAATATGTTACATAGTTTATTTAATACTGTACTGACAATGAAAAACAGAATGGTTGCATGGGTACTTGAAGCACTATTTCTACTGAATGCATATCACTTTTGCACCATTACAAAGTCAAAAATTCTAATTTGAATCAGGGACCACCTATGATGTCATAATCTTACAATTGTCCAGCATTTATAATTCTCTTTAAGAATTTAGGAAATTTAATTATATTCATATCTTTACCTAGTTTCTCTATATTGTTATCATTAAGAAAACAGTAGATTTGATCAATAGGTACAAAGAGTTTTTCTTTTAGAATAGATACTTAGGAATAGAAAAGAAAAAAGTAATAATCATCTTTACTTCTTTCAGTCAATACTGCTTGAAAAGCAATGATGAACCAAAGTCCACATGTGTACATCTTTAATCCTTTGCACCAATACATAAAATTTAAGAATATACTGAAAATTTTCATGACTACATTGTTTTGTTATGATGTATCCCTAGGCAAATGTGCAAAAAGTGATAACTGAATCTAGAATATGTTACTTTAAAACCATAATAGCATGTAAATATTGTTTTAAACAAGATTACTGAATAACTTCTAAATATTGGGTCTTAAAAATTGTTACATTTTATTGTTGAATGGTTACACACATTTAAAATATCAACCACTAGGTATATATTGGGTCAAATGTATATACTTACTGATACGGTTTGGCTCTGTGTCTCCACCCAAATCTCATCTTGAATTGCAATCCCCATGTGTGGAGGGAGGGTCCTAGTGGGAGGTGATTGGATGATGGGAATAGTTTCCCCCAATGCTATATTCATGATAATGAGTGAGTACTGAACAGGTCTGACAGCTTAAAAGTAGCACATCCCCCTTTGCTCACACTGTCTCATGACACCACAAAAGACATGTCTTGCTTCTTCTTCACATTCCACCATGATTGTAAGTTTCCTGAGGCTTCTCTGCTATGTGGAACTGTGAGTCAATTAAACCTTATTTTTCTTTATAAGTTACCCAGCCTCAGGCAGTTCTTTATAGCAGTGTGAAAATACAGGCAATAAGTCTTATTTAAATCACTTTTTATTATATAGAAGTGCATTATTCTTACCTTCAAATTTCATGGTATTCTATTTTGTTTAGAAAATTAGTTCATTTTCATATATTCATATATATTATGATCTCATAAATATATTCACTAAAGAGTCATAAGCGAAGATTTTCTGAATATAAGATACATTAAACACCATATTAGTTAATATATTATATAGTTAATATCTTATTAATAAAATAGTAATGTATTATATTAATATTAATAGTAAATGTATACAATAATATTTCAAAATGTCTGTCATACAGTTGATGTTTGAATAATAAAACACTAAAGCATTTTATTTAATAATAAATACACACTGATAAGAATTTAAATGCCTTTAGATAGGCATGAAAATTACTTAACTTACTCAATAAGCAATATTAAATTGACAAATTATAATTCAACTTAATGAAGTGCTTGGTGTGGGAGTAAGTTAATTTCTGCAGACCATGTGAATGACCAATCAAACAGCCACTGGCTATTTTTTCGGTAGTATTGTCCTATCTCAACTGAAGATAAAATTATACTTTCTCATTTTTTAATAGAGCAAAGAAAAAATTCCAAAAAATGTAAAATTAAGTTATAATATGTTTTTAAATTTACCACACTGAAGTATATAGAACTAAAATTATTTAAAAGAATTACTTCTGTGATAGAAATAAAGATAGTATTTGAAGTTTAAACAGAGGAAGTAATTAATTGAAAAGTTTGTTAAACATTGAAAAATATATTTACCAGCATCATGTTCAACCTGCATTAATTCTCTAGGGTACCTGCAGTTGCAACATTCGTTTGTATTTGGCACACACAGAGAGAAAGCATTCATAGTGAATTTCCATAGAAAAGTCCAACCAAAATTGTGCTGCATATAATGAAAGGCAAAGAAAATAGCATATTTTAAGAATGTTTAATATCATACAAACATTTTGTTATGTTTTGTTTTCTGTGCGTTTAATGGAAAATAGGGGAAATACTATTTTTTAAAAAGAATGGTGATAAATGGCTAAAAAGACATGCTGGAATTCTGTGTGAGTGAGAAACAGGGCAAAAAAAAGGAGCTAAAGCTTCCTAATCTCTTTGAAGCCATGTTTATGACAGACCTGGTGAAAACCCTAAATGTTTTTTGTTTAGAGAATAGTGCCAGTGTATAGTGCCGGTTATCTAGAATACTTAAAAAACCAAAACAAAACAAAACAAAATCAGACATCTAGGAAGTTATATAAATATCTGGGTTTAAAACGGTGGCGTTTCATAATCTACCTAGCTCTTTTTACGTGAAGTGACCACATATCCCATTTAGAGAGCCCATCTATAACCTAGGTCAAAGCGTGTTCAATGGGAGAATAAGGAAACTGAGAAGCTGTGCTGGGGGATCCAAGACTTGCCTCTTTCATTTGTGCAATGCAGTTTTTATATCCTTAAACATGTTTAGTTAAGCTTGATACTGGTTAATATCTCTGATGTATGGGAAGACTCTGATTCACAAATCTGATACTGTGTGTAATCTCAGATTGGTACTGTTGGCATGATTGTGTTTTAAACCCATGAGTCATAGTTGCTAATGCACTTTATGGCAAGAAATAAAGAGGTAATGATAAAGCACTGTAAAGACTTAATGTCAGAATGGCTGTTTCTCTGGCCTCTTAGCATGAAGAAGTGAGAGCTTTGAAAGAAATGATAACAGTGTGAGAATGAAGAGTAATGGCATTTGAAGGAAATTGGTTTAATTCAGGTAAACAGACTCAGTTGATAGACAAGAAGCACAAAACTGAAAGGGATGTTATTTATTTATTTATTTTTTTTCTGTTTCTTCACTGTTGCTAGAAACTGTAGCAAAATCCAGACACACAAAGATCAGAACCAAAGTCCATGTAAAATTCATTTCTGTATTCTCTGGAAAGTCTCATCATTGACTTTCATACAGGAGTAATTTATAAAATATTTGTTGAATGAATAAATATGCAAATCTGTAAAGACAGCATTCCAGACACTGACACTCAAAAAAAAAATACTTGCTCCTGCTCTATGAAACCTGTAAGCAGAAATGTGAAGAGTAGGCCTACCACAAGTTGATCTTTAACCCAGCTCTGCCAAGTGAAAGCTGTCACAGTTCCATAAAATATTATTTTACTCGTGTGATGCTTTGAGGAAAGGACAAGTCCATAGTTCCAGACAGATTAATAGACTATATTAGGTCACTGGGACAATAATTCCTTTCATTGACATAGATATTGAAAATTAACATTGGTGTTCTGTCTTTGAGGTTTAATATTAAATAATTTGATCAAAATCAACCCTTCTTGAGGTTACAATCGAAAATTCAAAAGGTTTAATTGATATTTCTAAAATTCATTTTTCTTCCATTTTCAGAACTTCCTTTCTGCATGGAGTTAATGGAGCAAATCTGACTTCCTGAGACAGTACCTCCAGAACTCAAGAAGATATTACTGCTGAACCATGCTTAATAAGGGCACAGATGAAAAACCAAGTACACTTTCTCATCACAATAGAAAGAGCATAAAGTCCTAATTAAATTTTTTAAAACATGTTTTACAATTTTTCACAATATGTGACACTCAAAATATGTTTAAAGATGGCTAATTAAATGTTTGGAAACAGATGTAAGATGACAACTCTTCTTATTAAAGATTTTAAATTTTAAAAAGTAAAATAAGCTTTTAATATGAATGCAAATAATCTCATAATTATATTAGAAAGTGATTAATAATTAAACAGTAGAATCTAGTTTTTCTGCTTGTTTTTGGCTTGGGAATTTTTTCTCTTCAGTTTTTCATTAAGAATTTTTTCTCTTCATATTTTTCATTAAGAAAAATTCTGCAAAAGAATAATGCACAATTTTTATCAGAAAAACAATAACATCAAAGCACTAAAACATAATGTTTTAAATTGAATATAATTTGGTGTAATTTTTAAGCAATATAATCAGAAAATGCTGATGTTTAAAAAAAGAAGCAATTCAACTTTCCCTAATTATTTCACAAAACTATTTTTTGCATAAATTATAATTTTTAAATAGTTTAGAGGCCATTCGTTAAAGTTTCCTACTGATTGTCTAAACTTGGTAAAGAACATGAAAATAGTAAACCAGATGTTTCCCTGGTTTTTCTTGCTAAATTTTATTCTCAATAAAGGATTGACTTGCTAAACATCAATGGAGTAGGCAGAATGTACCTGCCTCAACTGCCAAATTGCCAAGATGTTATACCCAAATCCCTGAAATGTGTGAATATATTTCGTTACCAGCCAAAAGGGTCTTTCAGACATTAAAATGTAGAGATCAAACATTGAGACTTGTAACCACAGAATAAATTCCACAAAATTTGCCTGATGTCTGAGTTGGAATATTTGGGAAACCAGGAGAGTGACACTTTATTGCATATTTACTTAAATATATCACATACTAACATATCAATATTAGATTTTTTATAAGCTCACTGATTCTTCTGTCTAGTAACTAATATTCTAGAATTTAGCTAGCATTTGAAAGAAGGGAGAGCAACACATTTCATCACAACTGAAAAGAACAAATAAACAGGTGCTGAAGGTAAAAGCTAGAACTGGAAGAAGAAATGTGACAAACAATAAAGAGTAGGTTTAATGACCATTGAGGACACGCGGGGGCTGGAAAGAATAGATATTTGGGGTAGTCCTGGCATTGGAGTTTATGTAATATTTAGCGATAGAAAGCTCAACTGAATTAGGAGTTTTTCTATGGCTTATATATTTAATTTGGCATTGTTTAATGAAACTACTTAAGTTAATGTTCAATTATGTTTGGACCTAGAGATACATATTCTAAATTTGAACAGTGCTAAGCTAAATCATGAAACAAATTAGGTTTATTCCAGGTTCATACCAATACAAAGTAGAATATATGGCCCTTATTTATCCAGGGTTCAGATTTTAAAATACAAGGAAAAAATGCTTATATGGATCCTGTGAGGTTGACTTCTATACAATATGTACATGTATCAAATTAAACATTGCTCAACATTTTCAATTTAATTTGAAAAATATTAATCAAGTAAAAGATGAATAAAAGGTAAAAGGCAGTCAATAAATGGCATACTTATAAATAAAGCTAGTTTTAAATTTATTAAAAATTATTAACATTTATCATAAAAATAATAGAATGTTATCTGCCTAGGGCTCTTCAAGATTATCATGTCTACAATAGCCTGATTCTTAGGCAAAATGCGTGCAAATATCATGTCTAATTACTGTTTCTACATCATCAACACCACCTGAACACCGCATTACCTGCAAATGTCTTTCATATAATCACTGAAAAAAATTCTATTGAATTTAACTGAATTGATCTGAAGTCATTTGCCGTGACATAATTCTGTAAGAAAATGGATGATTGCTTTATCTGAAATATTTGGTTTATTATTTAACATGGTTCACAGGCTTCTCAGCCCTTAAACAAGAACTATGGACAGGCAGGGGAAAAGACATATTGCTTGGTAAATCACAATCTGTCTTGTAAAATAAAATGTCATGGTCATGCAGTTTTGGAAATAAACAGAGTAGATGTTTTAAAAAAAAACTTTCGAGTTTGTCATAAATATTTGTAATTACAACATAAGGATTGTAAAAACAGATACAGGGTCATTACATTGTACCTAGGCATATGGTTAGCAGAGCTGTCATTGTTACCACTATCAATATTATTAACTGTTACAAGAACTTCATTTCTGCCTGTTTTGGCAAAATACCACATGTGGAATACCCGAATAACAAAGCAAAGATCTCTTCAGGAAGATACAATAATAATCACATGATTCAATAAAAACTGAGAAGATTCCTGGTCCTGAGCATGAAAATGGCTCACATGTGATGCAATATTGCTGTCTTCAAAGAAGGCCAAAAGCCAAAGAAAATGGGCAGCCTCTGAAACTGGAAAAGACAAGAAAACTAATTCTCCTCTAGAGTCTTCAGAAAGAAATGCACCTTATTTTAACCACGTGAGACCCGTACTGGTCTTATGACCTATAAACCTTTAAGAGAATAAATATGCTTGTATTAAAACACTAAGTGTAGAGTAATATGTTACAGTAACAATAGAAAATTAATACATAATTTATGAGGTTATATCATAAATATGTCTGCTAACTTTGTAATATATTAAATGATAATTCCTTTAATGCCAGAAGGTACTAAGTTGATTAAATGAGCATTAGAGCTTAGCACATGATCCATTATTAGCGCTTAGGACTTGATACATTATTAACAAATTAGTAACAACATTATTAATGGAGTGAAAATCCAGTTAAATGCTGAGAAAAGGAATAGATATTTCATTTTGTGAAGTCTCTATTCAAGGCAAAAATAAAAACTCATATACATACAATATCTCTGTATCAACTACTAGCTACTGAAAGAAAGTTAAATGAATTTATTAAAAATGAATACTCCAGCATGTTTTGATGGCATTTATACCTCTAAAAGAAAAAGAATATTGAATCAAAACTTATTGAACAACTATATGAATATGACAAAATTTAAAAGAGATACCTTGGAATAAACAGATTATGTTTATAAAAATTTTTTTTTGCTTATTCACATTGAAATTAATACAAATATTTAGAATGCAAAACATTAATGCTGAAAAATAATAAGGATTTAGTACATTTTAGTTCACTATTATTTAATTCATATTAAAGCCAGAAAAATATATATTATTCATATATTTGTATGTGTACATTTCTGTGTGTATATATGTATATTTATACATACACATACATTCATTATTACTAAATCAACACCATGCTGTTTGTCCTAAAATATATTCTTTATTTATTTTAATATCCCTATATTACATACATTTCCTGTTTGATTCTCATGATACTTTCAATAAAATTGTCTGGGTTTATTTTATATTGTTTTATCTATATTTATCATTTCATTAAAAATACTTAGTCAATTAAAAATGTATAAATAGAGTATATATGGAAATGATTGACAAGTTACATTTTTATATAAAGTATATTTAATTATCTAAAAGCATGGTTGAATAGAAAATTTTTATTTGTCTTTAAAAAGGCAAAAAATCTGAGTACTGAGCATACTTAATTGTTTGGAACTTTAAGCAATATTTTGAAATAGATCAAAATTATAGCAAATGCAAATTTTAGTTACATATCGTTTGCATTAATTGAACTACCTGCATTTTAATTTTTATGACATTAATTAAATATGTCTTACTTCTTTGCCAACGTATTGTTCTTATATATAGGGATTTTCTCCAAATAAGCCCTCTGAGATATTAATTCACAAATAATTTGCAGTAGAAAGTATTCAAATGCATACAGGTATTATGAATACATATTTTTAAAATTTAGATGTTTTATTCCTTTAATTGTTCTTAAAAGATATTTTAAAATGTAAATTTCACAGAAGGTATAAAATGTGCAAATTGTCTCTCTTAATATGGCTGAAAAAAATGCAAAATACAAATAAGCATCTCACAGGTAAATAATAAACATAAAACTGTATGTTAACATTTCCAGGTTGTGCCAAGGTGCTAATTACACAAAATCAGTTCTATATACCTATATAATGTTATTATTTCATACTTATAATGCATAAAAACCCTATATAGTTATTTAATCACTATGGAAAGAATGTATGTATCTATAAACATTTAAATGTATATTTTATAACTTAATTGAGCAATTATAATTTTGATATTTTGTAGGAACATCAAAAAGTCACAAAAGAATGATGTCAGTAAGATGGCTGATTAGTCTTTCCCAGAAGATAGATGAAGGTTCATTTTTCCCACAAAAAAAAATCAAAATATGAATAAAACAACTAAAATTTGACTGCAGTATCTTAAAGACAGCTATGGAATGAAGCAAGAAGGTGGCAAGATTCCTGTGGCACACAGAAGCCCAGCATGGCAGTATGGAGAAGGGATTGAGGCATTCTGCCTCTGCCACATAGTCTACCCTACCAGGATTGGCATGGAGCCAGAAATAACTTCTTCTCGAGGGCAAAAGGTAAGCAGAAGGCCCCACCAGCCCTCGCTGTACCACAGACACCTACAATTCTTGCAATAGGAGGATCCCACAGTCTCCACAAACCATTAGCCCAGTTTGGGGATGCCTGAAATTCATACAGCTGCATTACTCCAAAGCAGGAGCACATGTTGTGCACTCCATAACCATGACACAAGCTGCTGCAGCACAATGCCATCTTGAAACTGGAACCATTACTGGAGTGTGCCCTGCTCTGGGGGGCCAGTAGTCACTGCACCTTTTCAAACTTGAGGTTCCACCATCATTCCAGCAAGTCCAGACAAGGGAACACAATGCCAAGCCCCTACTGCTCAGAGACAGGGCCCAGGAATAGCCATGACTCTGGCCCAGCACAGCTGGGAAGACAACCCCAAGTGAGCTGAACTGCCACACACCCACACCATTAGCCAGATGAATGTGTCAGTCCCTAAGCTGACCAACCCATCACATGAATGAATGCCTCCACAGCTTGAGAATCAGCCTGGAAAGCCCAATACCAGCAAATCCACGCCACCACTGCCAAAGACTTCTGCAGTCTAGGCCACCGAGACACTCACAAACATCACTAACGTGAATTACACCTGAAGAACTCCACAAACACTACACTATTGTGTCTAAACAAGATCACGGCCAACACATCCTACCCAACTAAAACCCTAGGATTCATCTCTGTTGAAAACAAAATAAGTCTTTTCCTACAAAAGCTACTCCATAAAATTAGAAGAGGTAATTGTTCCACCAAATGTGCAGGTATCAATGTAGAGACACAAGCATTAGAAAAAGCTAGAAAACATGAACCTACAAATGAACACAATAATTTTCTAGTAACAGACTCCTCCCAAAAATTTACAAAACAACAACAACAACAACAACAACAACAAAAAACAGCAAATGAATCAAAATAATTATCTTAGGAAATTTCAGTGCGATACAAAAGAATACAGAGAGATAATTCAACAAAATGAGAAAAACAATTTATGATCTGAAAGTCCCTGCATAGGTTACCAAAATGTCGTGATCAATAACTGCCTGAGGCCATTGCGTGGGTGATTAAAATAATTTACAAGACAGTTGTGGGGAAAGAAAAGAAGATTTATTGGATAAAAGGAGGAGATACACCTCAAGGGAACAACAGGCAAAACAGCAGAAAGAAGGCCAAGAGGCATGGGCTGGAGGGGAGTTACATAAGGTTGTGCTGCTTGGGCTGAATGCTTGCTCAAAGGATGCTTGGGTGCAGGTGAGACATGAGCTGGATGATTGTAACAGAATGCTTGGGTGCTGGTGAGCCATCTGTGGTCAACCCTGTTTCTTGGAACATTTGATCTCCTCTACACCTGTCTCTGTTCCTGCCAGCTACACCCACTTTTAAGTTTTGTTTTAACTCTAGGTCTCTACAATACCCATAAAGCTTTATCTTATTGCACTACTTTATTTTTCCCACTGATCAAATCTGCCATTTTATTATATATTTGTTTATTTTCTTCTGTTCTCAATAAAAAGTATCCTAAGACTGCACAGAGTTCTTGTCTGGTTCAATGCTGTATCCCATTAAAGTGACAAATGTGATTCCAGAAACTTTATGAGATATGAAATCACAATTGAATATATTAAATTAACAGTTAAATGAACTTATAAGATCGGTTGAGGAGGTTAAAGCAACCCCAGCTTGAATGCTCACTGCCATACTGACTTCCGATTAACACTTGTTCCAGGAACGCCTCTAAGATTTCCACGCTGTCTACCATTGAATTGTGTTGTTAAGTCAAAACAAACTTGACCATAAATTCTGCTTTTAGAAAGATTTATATAGCGTTCTTGTCTTTCTCTGAGAGGTTGAGTTCAATTATATGACACACTCCTCCCATGTCGATGGCAGTGGCAAGCCATTAGGATCGACCACTGCCATCATGCCGGCTGCAGTGCAGAGGCTTCAGGTAGTGGTGGAAAGAGCAACTGCGGAAGCAGCAGGGACAATGGTGGGACCCCTGTGCCCCTTGGCCCTGAGGCAGCATACCTGGTACTCCTGCTCTTGCACAGCTGGGCAGGACCCACTCCCAGGCCCGGAGCTACTGTCACGGCCTCAACCTCACTCCCTGCAGTGTCCCAGGCGTCCACGAGCACCCAGCCGAAGGTGTGAAGTTCCTGTGCCCCAGGAAGAAGCTCTTGTGGGGTTGCCTGAGGTCACGTCCTTAGGTTCCACCCTGCATCAAGGTGACCGCCAAGCCTGATGCTCCTAATGGCCGGGCATGGGGCCCAAGATCCACTCCCTGAGGTGCTCCCAAAGGCACGACAGCAAGCCAGGTGAGGGGTAGAGCCAGATCGCTGCTGAGCTCCAGGGCCACAGGAAGAACTTGTGACAATGGCACCCCTGCCGCAGATGCCAGCCCAGTCCCAGTAAGAACCTGGAGCCCTACATTGTGAGGAATGGACAGGGCAGCTCCCCAGGGCCACTTCCCCGAGGTCCCCAGAGCTTCTACGACCTGGGAAAGAGCAGCTCCACGCAGGAACGTAGGTCACGGGGCAGCAGCCCTGCGAGCTCCCCAAGGGAGGACGCAGCAGGCAAGGGGCGACTCAGTGCATAGGTGGCTTCGTCGTATGTGGAAGAGAATAGCGGCAGGGCTCAGTGATGCTGTACCACCTGGAGCAAGCCTGGATGCCCTCAGCCTCCAAAGGTCACTGAGGTACCTTAGGAGGTTGCTGTCCTGCGAGCTTGGCCTCCAGTCAAGCGGGGCTTCATTACATCTGCACCCACCTTCACATTGCTGCCACGCACAACAGGCAAGAGCCCTGCCCTCCCAGACGTAGCTGAAACCTCTCAAGCTGCAGCTGCAGACCCAGGCATTTCTGCACTCTTGGGGACCAAGGAAGGCCCTCTTTCTCCCTGTAGGCCCAGAAGTGCCAATTCCCACTCTCTGACCTCTTTCCGCTCCCAGCACGCACTCCCAGCATGGAGCAAAGTGGAAGCTTAGCCCAGGCACCGCTGCAACCTGCCCAGGTATGCACATGCTCAGTGCAGCACTGACATGCCAGGCCCCTGCTGCCTTGGCGCCCTCTGGACTTTGGGCACTGATGAGCACGGGAGGTATACCAAGTGGGACCTGAGGGCAGCTCAGTAATATTTATAGACATTAGCAATACTAGCAGAAGATTTTAGGTTTTCACCCATCTGCTCACATACAAACTAGTGTATGTTTTTCACTAAAGAAGAAATATAAATTACAGTTTCAAAATATAGCTTAATTACCTGGAATTCCAAAAGGGATGTATTATACTGTTTTGAGTCTGTTAAAATGGCCAAGATTTAAAGACAAAGAACAAACATACAAATAAAACAATACGAATTAGATAATATTTTTGACTTTCATTTGTTCTTTAGGGAGGCATCATTAGCTATTTTTAAATTTGAGGTTGATCAGAAGCATTGAAGCATACGAAAAAATATAAAACATTTTTAAGCAAAAGAGCAGTATAATACCTTGTCTTACCAGACAGTTAAATATATTACCAAATATTTATGGATATTAAAATTTGAATTAACTCAATGTTGTGAACTCCAGTTGGTTAACCCTTTGGGTCGTAATAACAGTAAGTATCATCTTTTTCTTTGATGACTATTGGAACTTAAATTTTCACACACATGTATATTTATATATTTTTATATTGTTTATTTGAATATTATTTTTCACTAGAGAGTAACTTTCCATAATAGAGATTAAATTTTGTTCCACATATCTGACTAAACACCTATAGAAAATAAAACAAGAAGGGAAAAAAGAAGGTAAATACATCAAAAGCACGTACTAATCAGTAAATGACAATTTTAAAGCCATTGCAAATTCAATAATATGGAAATAATACATTGATAATTAGATAATAGAAAACTTGAAAATACCTAGAAACTAATAAAAACAAATTCAATCTTACTCATAATTAAGAAGACTAAAGCTAACAATTTTCTATATTAAAATCATCTTTCAGTTTGGAGAAGCTCTCAAATTTGATGATACACATACAGTTGATGGTTTAGGGAAATACAGCACTTACATATATTGCTGAGTACTGTATACCTTGATAACAGATAATGTTAAAATATATTTAAAAATAAGTGTAAGCATTTTAAATGCACATACATTTGTGACCCACTTATTCTACTTCTAGGAAATTGCATGTATAATGGAACTTTTATATTTTAAATAGAAACTATTAAAATAAGTTTTTGTGTGTGGTTTTTATGTGTAAAAACTAAAATTCAAGCAAGATAAATTACCAAAACAAAGCAAAATAAAAATATATACATATATGGCCAGGAATAAGATAAACACTTTGTAAATTAAAAAAAAAAAGTCAATTTCCTAGGAAAACGTAAAATTAAAAATTTTAGCAAACAAACAATTTAGCTTCAAAATGCATATAAACTTACAGGAGAAGTAGAAATAAACAAAATCATCCTGGAGACTTCTTGCTATTCTCCCGGGAATAGCAAGAACAAATAGATAGACAATATTTATAGAAAAAAGAAGACCTCTACAAGCACCATAAAAAAATTAGCTAATCAAAAATTATAGAATATTTTGCCCAACATCGTCAGAATGTACTTTCTTTTCAATCACTTCCCAAGGACCCTACCTTCTAATACCATCACTTTGGGAATTAGGATTTCAACATATGAGTTATGAGGGTACATAAACATTCAAACCATAGCAAGCATGGTTGAATAAAATGAAACAAATCAAAAGGTTCAATAAAAATAAAAGATACAAAGAAAACACAAATTTCACAACTAAAAATTATGATAAAATGAAAAATTCAGTAGGTGAGTCCAACAACAGAATGGAGAGGGTGGAGAAAATAATAAATTAACTTGAAGATAGAATAATAGAAAGTTTCCAATGTGAACAGCACAGAGAAAATAGAAAAAAATTATAAAGGACAGTTCCTTAAGGACAATGAAACTACAACAAAGATCTAACATTTATGACATCTGAGTCACAGAAGGAGTAGAGAAAGAGGATGGGGATTAAAAAGTATTACAAGATATAATGACTATAATGGTGCTGGAAAAATTAACCATCTACAGACAAAACAATAAACTTCGACCTAAACTTCACATGTGAAAAAAATTAACTCAAAATGGATCATAAATTTTACTATAAAATACAAAGTTCTAAAACTTTTAGAAGATAATACAAGAGAAAATTTTTAGGATACAGAGCTTGGTGAAAACTAATTAGACACATAATACATACATATGTGTTATATTATGCATAATATACATAAAACACAAACTGATAAATTGGACTTTATGAAAATTGGCAAATATTGTTCCATGAAAGATGTTTTTAAGAAGGAAGAAAGATGAACTACAAATTTGAAGAAATTATTGGCAAACATCTGACAAAGGAAGTTTATCTAGACAACACTCTCAAAACTCAATGGTTAAAAAAAATCAAAAATATGGAAAAATAGAACTTTTACTGAAGATGATATATGGATGGCAAATAAGCACACACAAAGATATAAAATATAACTGGTAGGGAAATACAAAGAAAAGCCACAATACAACATTGGTTCACACTTACTAAATTTTTTTAATGTGATAATGCAAATGCTAGAGAGGATGAGAAGGAATTATTTTTCATACATTGCTGGTAGGAATATGAAATGGTGCAACCACTATGAAAAACAGTTTAGCAGTTTCATAAAAACTTAAACATACATTTACCACACAGCTGAGCAATTGCACTCTGGTATTTATTCCAGAGAAATAAAAACTTATGTTCATACGAAAACCTGTATAGGATTGATGACTGCAGCTTTATTTGTAATTGCCAACAATATAAAACAATGTCCCTAATAATTGAAGAGTTAAAGAAAAAGTGCTATATTCATGCCATGGAATATTACTCAGCAATTACAAGAACTACTGATATACAGAAAATTTCAAGTGGGTCTACAGGGCATTGTGCTAAGTGAAGAAGCCCGTTTTAAAGAGGCACATACATTATGATTTTGCCTATAAAACATTCTCAAAATGACAAAACCATAAACGTAGCAATCATTCATGGACGGGTGCAGTGGCTCACGCCTATAATCCCAGCACTTTGGAAGACTGAGGTGGGCGGATCACTTGAGTTCAGGAGTTCAAGACCAGCCTAGCCAACATGGTGAAACCCTGTCTCTACTAAATATAGAAAAATTTAGTCAGACATGGTAGGGTGTGCCTGTAATCCCAGCTACTAAGGATGCTGAGGCAGGAGAATTACTTGAACCCAGGAAGTGGAGGTTGCAGTGAGCCAAAATCGCACCACTGCACTCCAGCCGGGGCGATCAAGTGAGACCCAGTCTCAAAAAAATAATAATAATAAAAGAAAAAAATAGAAAAAAAAGAAGAGAAAAAATAATAATAATAAAAAAGAAAACATTCATTTAGGGATTAGAGATGTTGGTGTAGGGAAGGTGGGGAAGTAGAAATATAAATGGGTAAAACTACAACAATCTTGGTAACATGGTACAGTTTTTTCTTTTTCTTTGTTTTTTGATGGAGTCTTGCTCTGTTGCCCAGGCTGGAGTACAGTGGCTCAGTCTTAGCTCACTGTAACCTCTGCCTTCTGAGTTCAAGCAATTCTCCTGCATCAGCCTCCTGAGTAACTGGATTACAGTCACATGCTACAATGCCCGGCTAATATTTTTGCATTTTTAATAGAGATGGGGTTTCATCATGTTGGTCAGGCTGGCCTTGAACTCCTGACCTCAAGTGATCTGCCCGCCTTGGCCTCTCAAAGTGCTAGGATTAAAGGCGTGAGCCACCAATTCAGGCCATGGTACAGTTTTATAAGCTGATTGTAGTGTTGGCTACACTAATCTATACATATGATAAAATGCAGTAGAATTATACACAAATGGCAATGTCAATTTTCTGGTTTAGATATTATGTCACAGTTTTATAAGACATAACTGTATGAAAACTGCTTATGAGTGAAAAGATGTTATGTTTGTTGATGAACTGTAGCACTCAAGTCATTATTTGAGTCAGGATTGGAGTATTTTCTGCCAAACTGCTAATACACACACACACACACACACACACACACATTCTGAAAAAGATTATAAAGGAAAAAGAAGATAAAAATCTTTCATCTTGACATTTTAGTGTTGAATTCTGGGGCAATCTTTTTAACGTATGAGTTTTCCTGTGTCTCAAGATACTCTGGCTTCGATTATACATTTTGAATTTTAAAGTTTTGCTTCCTTTTCTTACCATTATTCTATCAGATGACTTTCAAAATAACATAGATATTATAAATCAAATGGTAAAATATCAAGGCAAGTAATTGAAGACTTAAGAACGTCCATAATGTTTAATCCTTAAACATAATGAAGAAGAAGGCTTTATTACAGCAGCTTTGATTCTAGCCTCCTGCAAATTAGGTAGATTTACCAAAAGAGCAACCTCATTCTTTATTGAGATTGAATCTATATCCAAATGTTATTTTAACATAATGTTAAAATAATAACGTCATAAAATGAAAACTTTCTATTTGACATAAAAAAATGAACTGCTATATTAATCACACACAGGTTTTATAAAAATTATTTTTTCTTTTGTGCTTTTTTTGATTCTATCAATAAAAAATCTTATCATGATGGAACAGTAGATATAATTATTTTATAGTAATGATTTCAATAATTTTAACACCAATTCCTAACATTGACTGTAATGCTATTTGCAGTTGTTTTTGTTTTATATGATACTAGACACTTAGAATAATGAACGTCTCTCAACTGGATAATTATTGCATTAAAACTTACAGTGTTTTGCAAATATTTCAGTTTGTCAGTTGATAGACATTAATTTTCCAATTTGGGTTTTTTAAAGGGGAAAATTTTATATGCTAATTTTACCTCTGTTTGTAATGACTATTATGTAATATTACCTTATATTTTGGAGAAAATTCTATATTCCAACTATAGTAGTAATTTCTTCAGAACTGAACTGAATTTAGAACAGCAAAAATACATTCATTCTTCATTGATTAAAGGACTCCTGCTTTACGTGTTTTTACAGTGTAGGCTACCAGATGATACTCCACACACTCTGGTGGCTATTCTAGCTTTGTTTTAACTACTTGCATTCACCTAAAGGCGAAAGTCAGATAGTTGGCTTTTTAAAGTGGGAATATGAGCAAAAGATATATTGAGATGTAGAAAATACTTCACATCTTATGTGTGTTTGTTTCTTATGTTTGCTTCCTGTATTAGTCCATTTTACGCTGCTGATAAAGACATACCCAAACCTGGGAAGAAAAAGAGGTTTAATTGGACGACACATGGGAATTATGGGAGTACGATTCAAGATGAAATTTGGGTGGGAACACAGAGCCAAACTATATCATTCCAGCCTTGGCCCCTCCAAATCGAATGTCCTCACATTTTAAAACCAATCATGCCTTCCCAACAGTCTCCCAAAGTCTTAACTCATTTCAGCATTAGCCCAAAAGTCCACAATTCAAAGTCTCATCTGAGATAAGGTAAGTTCCTTCCGCCAGTGACCCTGTAAAATTAAAAGCAAGCTAGTTACTTCCTAGATACCACGAGGGTACAGGTATTGGGTAAATACATCCGTTCCAACTGGGAGAAATTGGCCAAAACAAAGGGGTTACATGGCTCATCCAAGTCTGAAATGCAGTGGGGCAGTCAAATTATCTAAAGCTTCAAAATGATCTCCTTTGACTCCATGTCTCACATCCAAGTCATACTGATGTAAGAGGCAGGTTCTCATAGTCTTGGGCAGCTCCACCCCTGTGGCTTTGCAAGGTATAGTCCCCCTCCTGGCTGCTTTCACAGGCTGGTGTTGTCTGCGGCTTTCCCAGGTGTACAGTGTAAGCTGTCGATGGATCTACCATTCTGGGGTCTGGAGGATAGTAGTCCTCTTCTCAAAGCTCCACTAGGTGGTGCCCCAGTAGGAACTCTCTGTGGGGGCTCCAGGCCCACATTTCCCTTCTGCACTGACCTAGCAGAGGTTCTTCATGAGGGATCCCTTCAGCAAACTTTTGACTGGGCATCCAGGCTTTTCCATACATCTTCTGAAATCTAGGTGGAGGTTCCCAAACATCAATACTTGACTTCTGTGAACCAGCAGGCTCAACGCTATGTGGAAGCTGTCAAGGGTTGGGGCCTGCATCCTTTGAAACAATGGACTGAACTGTACCTTGGTCCCTTTTAGTGATGACTGGCGTGACTTTGACGCAGAGCACTGATTTCCTATGGGATCCTGGACCTAGCCCACAAAGCCATTTTTTCATCCTAGGCTTCCCCTGTCTGTGGTGGGAAGGGCTGCCATGAAGACCTATGACATGCTCTGGAGCCATTTTCCCCATTGTCTTGGGGATTAACATTTGGCTCATTGCTACTTATGCAAATTTCTGCAGCCAGGTTGAATTTCTCCTCAAAAAATGTTTTTTTTGTTTTTGTTTGTTTGTTTGTTTTGTTTTCTTCTGCATTGTCAGGCTGCAAATATTCTCAACTTTTATGCTCTGTTTCCCTTTTAAAATGGAATGCTTTTAACCCAAGTCACCTCTGGAATGTTTGCTGCTTAGAAATTTATTCTACCAGATACCCTAGATCATCTCTCTTAAGTTCAAAATTCCACAAATCTCTAGGGCAGTAGCAAAATGCCACCAATCTCTTTGCTAAAACATAACAAGAGTCACCTTTGCTCCACTTCCCAACAAATTTCTTTGTCTTCTTCTGATCCCTCCAAACTGTTCCAACCTCCACCTGATATCCAGCTCCAAAGTCACTTTCACATTTTTGGGTGTCTTTTCAGCAACACCTAACTTTACTGGTACCAATTTACTGTATTAGTACGCTTTCATGTTGCTGGTAAAGATACACCCGAGACTGGGAAGAAAAAGAGGTTTAATTGGACTTATAGTTCCACATGGCTGGGGAGGCCTCAGAATCATGGCAGGAGGTGAAAAGCACTTCTTACATGGCAGTGGGAAGAGAAAATGAGGAAGATGCCAAAGCAGAAATCCCTGATGAAACCATCAGATCTCGTGAGGCTTATTCACTCGCATGAGAACAGTATGGGGGAAAACACACCCATGATTCAAATTATCTCCCACTGGGTCCCTCCCACAACATTTGAGAATTATGGGAGTACAATTCAAGATGAGATTTGGGTAGGGACACAGAGTCAAACCATATCACTTTCCTATTTTTGTCTTTCTAATCTAGACCAAAAATTTGTCCTTCAAATGTCTTAATTAGTGTCCTCATTAAGATTAACTATTCTGTTACCATGCGTTACTAAATGAACAAAGCAGTTTTGCACTAGTACTGGTGCTAGGAACAAAGAGATTTCCCTGGATTTGGCTGTTACTGCTTTTCTGGTAAATGAATAAAAATGAATTCAACTTTGATGTATGGCATAGGTTCATATATTTAACACTTCATAATTATCATACTGAGTAGTTTTGCAGCTCCAACTATTTATTTTTTTCCCAATCGGATTGACAAAGCAGTCTCTCCAGGCTCTTGTGTTATCTATTATACATAATACATATTTCACTTTACTAACTGAGGACATAAAATGCTCCCTTGGGTTCTTATTCTTTTGAAAAAGAGTTCAGTATCTACTATGAGACTACACAAAATATTAGCTTATTAAATATATAAAAGAATGCAGGGTTTCTGATTGAGTCTATAGGGGAAAACAATTTATATTCTGCAAGATATCAAGATAATGTAAGTTTTACTTATCCAGATAGCATCTTTAATGATAATATATTTTTGCCTTCTTGTTTTATCATTGTTTTCTTATTTCATTTTTGTGTGTGTATGGCAAATTAAGGCTTATAATAATATGAAAATTATGAAAATATACTTACATTTAATTTTTTAGCAACTATTTCATATCCTTAAGTTACAATTGGATTAACTGTATCATTATTGAAGAAGCAAGATATCAAGATAATGTAAGTTTTACCTATCCAGATAGCATCTTTAATGATACTCTATTTTTGCCTTCTTTTATTATTTCATTTTTTGCAGATCCTCTCTTAATATTAAAGCAAATATCATATGACATGTGTGTGGCAAATTAAAGTTTATAATAATATGAAAAGTATGAAAATACACTTATATTTAATTTTTTAGCAACTAGTTCATATCTTCAAGTTACAACTGGATTAACTATGATTATTGGAAAAGTATAAAATATTCTGCTTTTATGTATTAAATAGAATCCAGATAACATTTAAGACACTTTTCTTAGAAATGAATATTTAATATTAGTTCAGCACATAACCCAGCACTGTTGAATAAATGGTACGGTAGAAAAGTAAAGACATAGATTGCCTTTGCCTTGCATCTGTGGGGATCTTGGGTAGGGAAGAGTCTCCTGTTTATCCTTCAAAATAGCAGACCTCTGCTTTGCATCAGTGCAGGATTCCAAGAGTGAGTGGATTCCAGACATTCTCTCTGAGTTTGTACTGCTATAACTACAAATACTATAAACTATATAACTATAAAATACTACAGATTGGATAATTTATAAACAATAGAAATTTATTTCTCATAATTTTGGAGGCCAAGAAGTTCAAGATCAAGGTGCCAGGAGGTTTTCTTTCTGCTGGTGTCTTGTTGCTTCTCCCTCTGGAGAGAACCCTGTGGCTTCACATGACAGAAATGACTAAAGGGCAAGAGAGCGCAACCTTTAAGCAGCGCCCGTTAGTAAGGGTGCTAATTCATTTCACCAGGGCAAAGCCTTCAGGACTTATTTCTCCAAAAGCCACACTTTTAATGCTGTTGCATTAAGGATTAAGCTTCAACAAGAATTTTGGAAGGGACACCATAATTAAAACCATAGTTCACTCCCTCAGGGGCAGAAAGTTGTTGTTTCTACTCTTCCCCTTGCAGAAGATGGGGATGCTTGCAGCAGAACAGAAGCAGAATGATTTTAAGACCAGAAATGTTGCTTTGGCTTTTTTCACTTTCTCAGCAGCAATGAATGTTACCTATGACATTACCTCATACAGATTGTGGTATTATGGTTTCCAGGAAGTCTACGGGCTTTTGTGCTTCAGTATCATGGAGAGTGGCAACAGGACTATGCCCTACTCCCAGTTTTAATGTGAGCACTAAGTAGAATCCCTACTGTAAAGAGCTGGTGAGACAATGTGGATACCTATTGTGTCTGAGGATCCCCTACATATGGTCTTAAGATGTCAATGAAACGTGAGCAATCACATATACAAACACATATGCAAGCATACACAAACACTTTATTGATACAACTCATAGCATGACATTGTCATCCCATACCCACCCCAATCTCTGCAGGAAAAAAAAAAAAAAAAAAAAAAAAAGAATTCTTTATATGTTGAAGCCCTAACTTCCAGTGTGACTATATTTGGAGATGGGGCATACAGGAAGGTAATTAAAGTTAAATGTTGTCATAAAGGTGGGCCCTCATGTGACTTGACTGGTGTCCTTAGAAGAAGAGAAAAATAAATACCAGATCTCTCTTTGCATGTGCTAACAGAGGAAAGGCCATGTGAGGACTCAGTGAGAGGATGGCAATCTACAAGCCAGGTAGAGAGGCCTCACTAGAGACCAACCCTGAGAGCACTTTGATCTTGAATTTCCAGCCTAGAGAACTGTGAGCAATGAATTTCTGTTGTTTAAACCATCCAGACTGTAGTATTTTCTAACGGCAACCTGAGAAGACTAATATACTCCATAAAGAAACCCCATATTTTTGCCATCACTCCTTACTTTTCCTCGCCCCAGCCTCCAGCAATAGCTAATCTACTTTTTCTTTCCTCTTTTACATTATTCTGAACATTTCATAAAAGTGGATTATACAGTGTATGTGTTTTTACGACTGCTTTTTTTTCACTTATCATGGTATTTTCAAGGTTTATGGTGTAGTGTGTATCAGTACTTCCTTCCTTTTTATGGCTAAAGGATATTCCTTTTGGGGGAAAGTTTTATATGTTTACTGAAAAAATACTTAAAACAATTCATTATTTACTGTGGGTAAGAAAAGACAGCAGGATCCCCAGAGCTTTCCTTGGGGGTGGTTATGAGAAGAGAGCTCATAGAAGCCCCATTAAATAGAAGTTGCCACCACATATTTCCAAATAGGAGTACAAAATAGGTGAACAGTCTCCAACTCGTTTTCAGCATACTGGGGCTGCTTCTTCAGATCACATCAGCAATATTCACAAAAGTTTAATTCTTCTGTGTGGAATAGTACTGTTCATCATCTCTGAGGATGTGGATGTCCTCATTCTTTACAAATTAATGGCCACACTCTCCTGGCTATATTGACCTGATTTCCCAAATCTGTGTATATACAATTCTCTGTTATCGGGCAGGTCATAGTTAATAATGAAGGACACCTGTGAGACATTCAACTCCCTGACCCAGATGTGTGTAGAAATGAGCGCTCAGTGGGTGCTGCATTGGAACTCCTTCATGATGGACTCTCCGTCTTTCTGAGGCATTTCCTTTGTGCATCAAGGACTCAGTGAAATTGACTTCTCTCATTTTCTCCATCAATCAACATTCCTTTTAATGTTACAGAAGATCACTGCCTGAATAACGGTTCGCATGTTGCAGAGATCACACAGGGTGTCATGTTTTCACTCTTCTTTCCACTGCCACAAAAAACTGTGTGATGCCTTCCACTTCATCACATTTCACCAAGAAGCATACTGGGTGCAACATGAACTCATCTCCAGGTTTTCATGAGGTAGCCTGATACCCACGAGAATTACCCGAATTACTAGAGGCAAGTACTGTACACATAGTAAATCCGCTCTCTGAAACATTTGCCAGTTTATTATAAAGGATACTGCAAAGGAAACAGATGAAGAGATGGGTAGGGCGAGGCAGGAGGGAAGGTGCCCAGAGCTTTCAAGTCCTTCCTGGGTGAGCCACCCTCCAGGAACCTCCACATGTTCCGCTACCTGGAAACTCCCTAAAGATGTTCTATACTTTCTGCCTATTTATTAGTTTAGGGACATTTGGCTAATGTCTAACGTCTACCTTTTGGCTATTATGAAAACACTACCATGAATTTTTCCATATAAGGCTTTGCATGAGCATTTGGTTTAAATTCTCTTGGTATATACTTAGGAGAGAAATTACTGGGTCATATAGTAGCAGTTCTGTGTTTAACTTCTGAGAACTTGACAAACTTTCTTCCGCAGCAGCTCTATCACTTTCCTTCCTGACCAGTGATGTGTAAGGATTCCAAATTCTGCACATCCTTGCCAACTCATTACTATTTTAAAATTATTATTGTAGCTATTTTTGTGGGTTGAAATAGTATCTCATTGTAATTTTGATTTGCATTTTCCTAATGACTGACATTAAGAATTTTTTCATGTTTGTTATTGCATATATTCTTTCTTTATATAATCATTTTGAATAAATGAGTATTGAAATCCTTTGCCCCTTTCTATTTGAGTTATTTGGCTTTTTGTGGTTGAGTTGTAAAATTTCTTTGTATATTGTGAGTACCAGATTCTTATCAGATATGTGATTTGTAAATAATTTCTATTATTTTCTCTTTTGATTTGCTTTTTTTTTTTTTTTTTTTTTTTGAGACAGAGTCTCACTGTGTCGCCCAGGCTGGAGTGCAGTGGCACGATCTCAGCTCACTGAAAGCTCTGCCTCCAGGGTTCACACCATTCTCCTGCCTCAGCCTCCCAAGTAGCTGGGACTACAGGCACCCACCACCACGCCCAGCTAATTTTTTGTATTTTTAGTAGAGACAGGGTTTCAACGTATTAGTCAGGATGGTCTCGATCTCCTGACTTTGTTATCCTCCTGCCTCAGTCTCCCAAAGTGTTGGTATTACAGGCATGAGCCACCGCGCCCAGACCTGGTTTGCTTTTTATATAAATCTTACAACTGCATACATAACAAGTCTCTCAATATAATATCTGCTTTACCAAATAATACATATTTTAATAAATTAAAAAAAGGAAAAACCAAAATATTAATCTCATAATTGACTCAAACGTTTACCCTGAATATCTTCCAGGTGATTTCCATTAGTATTTAGTGTCATTTTCCTTTAAGCTGGCTAACTTCCTTTATCATTTTCTGTAGTAAAACTTCGTTGATGACAACTTTTCTGTTTTGGCTTTATCTCAGTATGTTTTTATCTTGCCTTGTCTCATCTTCACTCTTTTGAGATAGCTTTACTGAACACTGAATTCTTACTTCATAATTTGTTTAAACTTTACTGCATGAAATATTTTGTACCAATGTGTTCTCCATTCCATATTATTTTATTATTTTCCCCCTAATGCAATGTGTTGGTTTTCTATTGTTGCTTCCAAGACTTTCTTTTTAGCATCCACATCTTGGACTTTACCCTGATGTTTCCATCTATAAGGAGATAATTTTGTGTTTATCTTGTTTGTAGTTTGTCAAGTTCTTGGATTTGCAATTTAATACTTTCATGGGTTAGAAATTACCAGTCATTATTTCTTCACATACTTTTTTCTGCACCTCTCTCTCTCTCCTTTCCTTCTGGGATTACAATTTTGAAATTTTGTATCACATTCTATGGCTCCACTAAATTCTAATGTTCTTTGTATTTTGCTTATTTTTTTCCCTTTCTGCTCTTTAGATTGGGTAATTTGTATTATTTATTTCTTTTTAGTCACAATTCTTTCTCCTTGTATTTTCAATCTCCTGCTCATATCACCTACCAAAATATTTATTTCAGCAATCACAATATGCAACTTCAGATATTGTTTTATAGAATTTTTATTTCTCTATGGAGATTATCAGTCTCATTCTTCACAAATGCAACATTATTCTTCAATATTTTGAACAAACTATTATTGGGGAAGAAAAAAGGTCCTTTCTTACTTCCCCATCACAAAAATCTTGGCCAACACCCCTATAACAAGATAAGTTAACTGAGAAAAATATAACAAATGGATTTGATCATAGTCTTATGTGACACAGGAGCCATCAGAATGAAGACCAAAGAAAAAGGAAAAACTATACATTTTTATGCTCAGGTTCAATGATGTGTAGACAGCCAATTAAAAATATGATTGGACAAGAAGTATGTGATCTGATACTAACAGATTGGGTGGGGAAACTCAACAAGGGCTCTCTGTTAAGATTTTTATTGGCCTGTCTGTATTACAATTTTTTTCTCCTGGTTACGGGGTAGGGGCCTACTGAAATGAGAGTCTTAATTTCTTTGAGGCCAGCTATTACAGAAAAATCTGGTAGTAGTAGGTGTTTAGAATAATATTTTTAGGCATTATGGCTATTATTTTGGAGTAAAATGATTCTGATTTCTCTGACCTGCTTTGGAGAAGAAGGATGCTAGTTTCTATGACTTGCCTGGGTGAGAGACAGGAGGATAGGAGAAGATCAGAAAGAGACTTTGCTTCTCAGGCTGCTTCTTAAGCCTCCAGTTTAGGGCATTGTTTTTGGAGCCGTTATACTACATTTGATAACTTTTAACTTACTTACAATAGCTGCTGTGAAATCGTTGTCTTCCAAATACAACAGATGATTCCACTTGTAGTCAGTTTCTGTCTTTTTTCCTGATTATAGGTTAGTCACATTTTTCTTTTTCTTTGTTTATCTCATAGTATTTGGTTGAAAACTAGACAATGTAGATGATATGTTGTATAGATTAGATTCTGTCATGCTTTTCTGAGATTTGTGAAATGTTTATGTAATAGGAAGTTAACTGGCTTCAAACTATAGCTAAAGTATGCTACTTCTTGTAATCTCCAATTCTTTTTTACTTTCCACTATCCTCTTAGGCTGGTACCCTCTCAGTTACTCCTCTCCCTGAATAAAATATTGACCAAATAAATCTTATAGCAGATGATAGAGCTCACTCTCCTTGTGGTTTCCTTATCTTTCAGACCTCTCCAGTCTTCAGTTATTTTGTTAGCTATGGACTCTATACTCAACTCTTTGAGTCATCTTACACAATTGAAGCATGTATCATGGAAAAAAAAAATCATACTTATAGCTTCTTGTTGCTCCTTTTTTTTTTTTTTTTTTTTCCAGGCTGGCGTGCAATGGAGCAATCTCAGTTCACTGCAACCTCCGCCTCCCGGGTTCAAGTGATTCTCCTGTCTCAGTCTCCCAAGTAGCTGGGATTACAGGCACCTGTGCCCGTGCCCGGCTAATTTTTTGTATTTTTAGTAGAGACAAGGTTTCGCCATGTGGGCCAGGCTGGTTTCAAACTCCTGACCTCAGGTGATTCACCTGACTTGGCCTCCCACAGTGTGAGGATTACAGGTGTGAGCCACCATGCCCAGCTGTTCTATCTTTTAAAAGTGGATTTCTCTCTGGCCTCTGCCTCCTTTTTTAGCATCATGACTCACCCCAGCTCCTAGGTCAGACAGTATTTTAGTGGCTCAACATGTGATTTTTGGCAGTCTATTCTTTGTATATGTTTCACTTCTCCTGTTTTATCTAGCTTTCAAAGTTTACCATTTAATTCCAGATGATTTCATAGATAAGAACTCTGATTTCTGGACACTTTTGATAATAAGCAATGAGATTATCACACTGCTGTTTTCCATGGCCATACCTATGGAATTTGATAAACATCCTTTTACTAGAAACTCATAAATTTTTAATTCCTCCAATTTATTTCTGTTGTAATTTTTGTAATTAACTGTCTGGCTTCTATCTGTATTTGAATGCTAACTATCTTTAAATATTTTTAAATGTCCTACAGATTTTTTTTTATTTTATGTATTTATTTATTTTTGAAACGGAGTCTCTGTTACCCAGGCTGGAGTGCAGTGGTGTGATCTCAGATCACTGCAACCTCTGCCTCCTAGGCTCAAGTGATTCTTCTACTTCAGCCTCCCAAGTAGCTGTAACTACAGGTTCATATCACCATGCCCCGCTACTTTTTGTATTTTTTGTAGAGATAGGGTTTCATCATCTTGCCAGACTGATCCCCAGCTCTTGGGTTCAAAGAATCCACCTGCCTTGGTTTCCTAACGTTCTGGCATTATAGGTGTGAGCCGCTGCTCCTAGCCTGTAAGATTTTATTTATAGTCTAAGTTCTTTAGATATTTATACTACTCTTGGAGAGATGAGAAATGGCAGATGAATGTATTTATTGTGTTGTATATGATCTCTCAAGTGATTTTGTCAGCCATTTTCCATGTAGAAGCCTTTGATATTCTGCCTATTTAAAAGTCAACTTAAGTGTTTCTGCTCAAGACATCCAAGAATACGGTTTGGAAAACAAACTCTGTTCTGGGGCCGTGGTCACACTCAGCAGTCACAGCAATATTCTTAATGTATAAAGTGGGGTTTTGGACACCAGGTCAAGACAGCATTGACTTGTAAAGCAGGACACAAAGCATTGCAATTTTCATACCGGAACTCAAGAGATTTTTATATCTGAAAAGACTCTTAATTTGACTAGGGAATAGACATCATCTCTCTAAGAAAGATGTAACATGTAAAAAGATGTAATATGGTCCTAGACGATGACAAAAAAAAAAAAAAAAAAAAAGCAGGCAACCTCTTTAGGGTCATAAACATGACTTAAGTTAGCTTATACTCACTTTGTATTAGCAAGGCTACCACTGTTACTCTAATTTGCTATTATATAAGGCAACACTGCCATTTGCTTAATTTCTAAGTTATGTCTTCATGAATACATATCCTCTTAAAGTTTTCAGTGACCCAATACTGTGCTAACCTACTTGGGATAGAACAACTCCATATAATTCCAATCTACTTTTTAAATTTAGGACAAACAACTTTAGGAACAAATAATTTCTCAAGCCGTTTTATAGGAATATATATCCCCTCTTAGTCCTCATAGAATTTGTAAGCTATAATGCTTAGTTGATGTAATTAATGTATAAACTTTATTTGCTGGTTATTAAAAGTTACTTATATAAAATATTTTACACTAAAATAGATTTAATACCTTTCAGAAGAGAGATTATGTATTAGATATCTTTGATCTTCTTCAAGTTATCTTACAAAATATTTCCAAAATAGAAACATTCAGTACTTCTTTTATATTCTGTTGGGAGAGCAGGCGATATGGAAGGCCTATTTATCAGAAAACCACTCAAGTACCACTTAAAATCCTTTCAGAATCACTACTTAATCCAGCCAAAGCTATGGCAACCATTTCTTTGCAATTTTAGACCAGTTATTTGGTGATGTTAACTCTCCTGCTGTCAGTCTTAAGTAGTTACCAGGGAGAGCTTTAGTTGTCTGGATGTTGCACAAAACTTAATGCTGATCCACTATATTTGTGACATCACACTAATTAGATTTAATGAGAAAGAAATGGCAAGATTTCTAAATGCTTTAGTAAAATACATACATGTCAGATGATAGTGGATAAACACCACCAAGATTCTGAGACCAATTGTGCAGAGGAGGTCTGATGGAATGTTGTCATTTGAGGCATTCTGAGATAAGGCAAGTGAAAAGATAAGTTGCTGCACTTTGAATTTTCTGCCACTAATGAAAAACAAGAGTACTTAATTTTGGGGAGATTCTGTGAATTCAGTGAATTTTTACCACACTTATATACATATACTACTTCTTCTACCCATTTATTGATTATTCAGGATACTGATAAAATTTGATTGCAAGTAGGAGTAAAATTTACTCTGTAGTTCAGGCTATTGTTTAAAAGACTTGCCATTTAGGACATTAATATGGCTTAGAATTGTGTCCCCACTCAAATCTCACCTAGAATTGTAATAATCCCCACATGTCTTGAGAGGGACCTGGTGGAGGTAACTGAGTCAAGGAGTTGGGTTTTTCCCATGCTGCTCTAATGGTTGGGAATATGTCTTATGAGATCTGATAGCTTTATAAATGAGAGTTACCCTGAACAAGTTATCTTGCCTGCTGCCATGCAAGACGTGACTTTGCTCCTCATTTGCCTTCCACTATGATTGTGGGGTCTCCCCAGTCATGTGGAACTGTGAGTAAACCCAACCTCTTTCCTTTATAAATTACCCAGTCTTAGGTATGCATTTATTAGCAGTGTGAGAACACATTAATACAGTAAATTGGTACAGGTAGAGTGAGATGCCATTGTAAAGACACCTGAAAATGTGGAAGCTACTTTGGAAATGGGTAACAGGCAGAGGTTGGAACAGTTTGGAGGGCTCAGAAGAAGACAGGAAAATGTGGGAAAGTTTGGAACTTCCTAGAGACTTGTTGAATGGCTTTGAACAAAATGCTGATAGTGATATGGACAATGAAATCCAGGCTGAGGTGGTCTCAGATGCAGATGAGAAACTTTTTGGGAACTAGAATAAACGTGACTCTTGCTATGTTTCAGCAAAGAGATCGGCGGCATTTTGCCCCTACTCTAGAGATCTGTGGAAATTTGAACTTGAGAGAGATGATTTGGAGTACCTGGTGGAAGACATTTCTAAGTGGCAAAGCATTCAAGAGGTGACAGAGCATAAAAGTTTGGAAAACTTGCAGCCTGATGATTCAGTAGAAAAGAAAAACTCATTTTCTAGGGAGAAATTCAAGCTGGCTGAAGAAATTTGCATAAGTAGCAAGGAGCCAAATGTTAATTGCCAGGACAATAGAGAAAATGTCTCCAGAGCATGTCAGAGGTCTTCACAGAAGCCCCACCCATCACAGGGGTGGAACATCTAGGAGGAAAAACTAGAGTGGTTTCCCCAGGGCCTTGCTGCTTTGTGCGGTCTCCAGACTTGGTGCTGTGAGTCCCAGAGTGTCTGAAAGGGGCCAGTGTACAGCTCAGGATGAAACTTCAGAGGGTGCAAGCTCCAAGCCTTGGTGGCTTCCACTTGCTTATTCCGATGGTGCACACAAGTCAAGAATTGAGGTTTGGGAACCTCTGCCTAGATTTCAGAGGATGTATAGAAATGCCTAGATTTCTAGGCAGAAGTCTGCTGCAGGGGCAGAGCCCTCATGGAGAACCTCTGCTAGGGCAGTGTGAAAGGGAAATGTGGAGTCAAAGCCCCCATATAGAGTCCACACTGGGACGCTGACTACTGGAGCCATAGAAGAGAGCCACTGTCCTCCAGACCCCAGAATGGTAGATTCACTGACAACTTGTACTGTGTGCCTGGAAAAGCTGCAGACTGTGAAAGCAGCTTGTGAGGGTGGCTGTATGCTGCAAAGCCACTGAGACATAGCTGCACAAGGCCATGAGAGCCCACCTCTTGCATCAGTATGACCTGGATGTGAGACATGGAGTCAAAAGAGATCATTTTGGAGCTTTAAGATTTGATTCCCCCATTGGGCTTCAGACATGCATGAGGCCTGTAGCCCCTTGTTTTGTCCAATTTCTCTCATTTGGAATGGGTGTATTTACCCAATGCCTTTACTCTCATTGTATCTAGGAAGTAAATAACTTGCTTTTGATTTTACAGGCTTGTAAGTGGAAGGGACTTGCTTTGTCTCAGATGAGACTTTGGACTTGGACTTATGGATCATTGCTGGATTATGTTAAGACTTTGGGGGATTGTGGGAGGGCATGATTATGATCTGAAATGTGAGGACATGAGATTTGGGAGGGTCCAGGGGCAGAATGATATGGTTTGCCTCTGTGTCCCCACCCAAATTTCACCTTAAATTGTAATAATCTCCACATGTCGCCACACAGGGCCAGGTGGAGATAATTAAATCATGGAGGCAGTTTCCCGCATACTGTTCTTGTGATAGTGAGTAAGTCTCATGAGATCTGATGGTTTTATAAATGGGAGTTCCCCTGAACAAGCTCTCTTGCCTGCTGCCATGTAAGATGTGACTTCGCTCCTCATTCACCTTCTGCCATGACTGTGAGGCCTCCCCAGCCATGTGGACCTGTGAGTCAATTAAACCTCTTTTCTTTGTAAATTACCCAGCCTTAGGTATGCCTTTATTAGCAGTGTGAGAACAGACTTGTTCAGCAAGAAAATTTAGGTTACTATGTGATAAAGGCTGTCCAATAAAAGATGGGTATTTTCACCTATCTACTGAATTGTTGATTTGATAATCATGCAGCTTACCATTGGATGATAGATTTGATTCATCTAGGACCAGTTCCAAGCAAATTCAGAAGACACAAATGGATCTGTTGCATTGATGCCTCTCCCTCAGCTCACTTTTATTTTTTCTTTCTGAAATGTTCTCCCTAATGAATTGCTGAAAGCTTCAAGTACTGTTAGTACATAGTTCAACATAATTTGTTTATGCTAGTTGTATATTGACCAAAACCTTCTTAAAATTACCCTCAGTTTGAGGCAGTTTGAGATAGGCTTCATCTGGACTCTAGTCCCTTGACATCCTTTTTCTTAGAGCATTTACTTTAACATCATCAACAACAAAAACCTTGTAATTGCAAATGATTTATCACTTTATTTGTAATGTACATCCTTTCCCAGTCTCTTGCTAGGGTTACAATACAGGAATGTCTTTGTCAAGGCCCTAGAAGTCATCCCTATGAAATATAATCATCTAAAAAGGCAATACCTATTTTCTATAGGAAGGTAAGAGCCTAATTTCAATAAGTATCAAAAAGCAAATATATACAGCCTAATCACATTGACTAACATCCCCTAACACTGTCTAGTACTTCTTTTCATTAGCTCACCCCAGCATTTGAAAACACGATTACCTTTTGTTACCGTAAAGCTGAGTTGAATTTCTCTCCCCTGCTGTGAGTCATAAAATCTTTCTTGCTTGTTAACTCTTCTCATATACATTTTTTCTTTAGTAAGAATGGCTATAGCAGTAAAACGTGACATAAAGGTGGCAGAAGAGAACTCTGGAGACAGGGAAGAGACAGCATGTTGTTCATTTCAAATGAAAGAAAAAATGATCTGAGTGAGTAGTTACATACTGACACCTGTGACAGATAGGGCAATGGAAAATGTCTGCTTGATCAAGATCCTGGGGGAAATTACTATTGTAATATTGAGACAAAGAGATCTGAAAAAGAAGAATGTAGATGAATGGATTAGAGTAAGCATAATATATACAGTTTAGGTGAATTACATTAATACCCACTAAGAAACCATTCATCACAGAGATGACACTCAAAAACCAAATAGGGTCAATTTGGCTTCTGTGTGCCAGTTTGCCTTTTTCCTTGTTCATTCCCATATCAGTAAAATAGGCCCAGGAGGGGCATATCTATTTTGACAGGGATGGAGACTGTGTACAAGTTCAAGAACTATGGACTTTTTCTCACCGGTGACAATCTGGCTATTATCCCTGATGAATTTCAAAATTGCCAGCAACAAAACCAGGCACTGACCCCTTCAGGCAAATTCTTCTGGATCACTGAAAAAGCCAGACCGAACATTTAGTGACACGAGGCGTGAAAAACAAAAACAAAAGCAAAAAAACTCAGGCTGAACCAGTAAAATGGGGGATGCAGGCTCTCTAACAGCCTGAACACAGGATGGTTTCTTGCCCAACCTTGAGACGTCGGACATTTTATTTGTCTCTCCTTCTCCCAGCTGTTGTGAGTCTTCATGTGTGCACCGACGGCAACAGAATTTGTTGCCCTTCCTGAGGGACCTCAACTGTTTTTGTTATTCAGAGTAGAAAGAACAAGGCAAGATACTGTGCCTTTCTTACAGCATTGTCACTCTCCTTCCCACTCCTGCACCAGCAAGAGAATCTTTTTCTGGACATTCCAAGCCCTCCATCTTTCTCATGAGAACTCAGTGAGATCTTTGGAGAATAGCCTTCAACTTCGTAGAAATTCCTCTGGGCTTCTATACTCACATACTAGATCACATTTGGCCTTTGGCAATTCAGTAAACATTTTAGCAATTTCTTCTTTCCTGCCTGTCTGAAGACTTTGTCCTCCTCCTGCTGCCGAAGGTTTGCAGTGCTCATTTTAGGTGCTGACTTCTTTAGCTTTCAGGCTGGTTGATTGTCATATGAACTCAGGTCTCTGCTAGGTTTAGAAAAAGTTATTATTTTATAGATTACCCAGCCGTGTCTAGTTGTCAGGGTGGGAATGATGTACTTTCTGGTTTTCTACATGCTATGCAGGAGATGGAAGTGTTTGCCTTCAGCATTTCCTGCAGTGCAGTTCTCCAGGCATCATCATCTCTCTGCTTTTGCCCATCTGTTAATGTCTTCATCTCACATTACCTTTTAAAGCATACATTAACTATGTATTTAAAGAGTTGATTGACAGTTCTTTCTTTTCGTTTGGCACATTAAAGATGCTTCTTTGCTGTTATTTGAATTGCTTATTTTCTGAGGAGAAGTCTCAGGTCAGAATTTAAGACTGTTCCTTTGTATGCATTGTATTTTCATATCAAAATTCTAACAGTTTTTCTTTATATCTTTCTTTTATGAATTTGATTATGATGTGATTTTGTGATATTCTTTGGATTTATTTTACTTAGTGTTTGTTGAGCTCCTAGTTTTGGTACATTTTCCTTCAGACCAGGAAACTTTTAGGGTATTATTTATTCATATATATTTTTATGTGCCCCTCCCTTAGGGAACTACGGGAACATTTATATTGGGTGGCTTGATAAGATACTATAGATTAGTGACAATCTGTTTATATTTTATTTTTTTCCTTTCTCTCTTTGTGATTCAGTTTAGGTAGGTGCTATTGTTGTCACATAGCTTAGTGATTTTTTTCCTTCTGCCACCTCTCATGTGATCTAATTAAGACAAATTTCACTTAAGACATTTTATTTTCATTTCTACCTTTCCCATCTGTTTCTCATTCTAGTCTTGTTATATTCACTCATTGTTAAAAATATCAAGCACATTTATATTAGCTATAGCTCCTTAATGTCATTTTTTGTCAGTCCCATCTCTGCCATATTTTTTTAAGCCCTTCTGTCAGTTGTTTATGTTAATTCATAATTTCCTCCTGATTATGAGTAAATTTTTTCTGTTTAATTTATAATAATATATAATTAGATGCAGGCATTGTTGTTAGATTGTTGCAGTTTAGATTTCCTTTTCTTCCTTTAATGTAACTATCAAGTTACTAGCAAATCAGATCCACTGTTAAGGAGCTTGTTTATAAATTTTGTTAGCGAAGTCTGCAGTGGCCTTTACTTGGCTTAATTTCCCCTTACTGCTAAAGCATGTTTATTCCTAGTTCTCTACTGCTCAACGAGCTCTCTTGATTCTGGCTATATGAACTTAATCTTCTCACACTCTATGTGAGCTCTGGGAATCAGTCATGATTGGCAGCTGTTTGTTTGTTTGCTTGTTTTGAGGGGTGCTGGTGGCATTTATGCATGATCAGAATATTTTAAGTCAAAGAATCCAGAAGATTTATTGTAGTTTAGCTCATTCTATAGTTCTCCCTCAAGTCAGATATCATGCCTACAATTTCCAGGTACTATTTTACATTTCAAACTCCAGTCTCTGTCTCCGAGGCTCTGAAATGGCCATTGTCTACTTAGGCTTCTCCTTTCTGATGCGTGGATTGAAAAATATCCCCAGGCAGAAAGTCAGGGCAATGTTAATATGCACCTCCAGTTTTGGGGGGCTTTTTTCACTTTCAGGAATCACAGTCATGTCCGCCTGCTGACCAATAACTGTTCAGTTTTCTAATGTTTTAATGCATATGGTAAATCTAGTTTCAGGTACTCTACTACTTTTATAGTTCAGGTAACTGAGGAAAAGAACATGGAAGTATTTCCCCAAGGTCGATTTGTCAGAAGGTTTTACAAAGGCAAAAGTGTTTTCTGGCACGTTCAGGATCTGGATCTCAGGAAAAGAGGAGTTGAAAATCTAGGGGATAAATTTTCTTTAAATTGAGTCAGGTGAAATGGCACACAATACTTTTACTTAGTTTTCAGTTGTATGAACTTAGACATATGATCAAAAGTAACAATTTGTTTAAAGAGATGAAAAATATATTCTATATCTAGATAGCCATAGGTCTAGGTTATTCTCTACTGTGCAAGAAAGAAGGAAACAAATTTAATCAATAATTCCACAATTAATTATGGCATATTCTAAAATTTATTATATGCATATTAAATGTTACACTAAGATGGTATAAATGACTCGTTAATACAAAATATATTGTATATGATTAATTTCAATTAATTTATTGATGGAAATTTTATTTTGAAAAGACATTGGACAGTACATTTTAAAAAATTTTCTAACCCTAAAGAAATTTTATACATTATTATATTTCAGTTGTATATCAATGGGCATGGAATTTACAAAGTTGAAAGGTCAATTTTTAAAATTTTTCTATAGTAAGTTTAGATCTTTCTGCCTTGTATTTGTGGGAAGAAAACATTTTCTGACATTCCCCCAGTAGAGTGGAGCTTTTTTTTTTCTTTTTACCAGAGCAGGATCCTGTGTACAAACTGGTTTCTTTTTGCTCCTCTATGAGTTAACAGTTTTTGCTTCTGTCCCACTCTCAAAAATAGTGTACTTTTGCCAAAGACTGGAAATATAAAGGTTTACTACCCTTCACTCGGTGCCAAAATATCGTTGCTTGTTTTAGACCAAAGATTTTGGTCAGGTAAGGAATAAGTATACTCCTAATTCTAAAAGATTTTATGTATGATTGATCTTTTTATTGTTTAAATATTTGCTAGAATCCAGCAATTATGCTATTTGGGCCTGAGTTTTCACTCTAAAATTATGTTCAAAAGCAAATTCTATTTATTTAGAAAGGTAAAACTACTCAGATTTACTATTCTTATTTCAGTTTGATAATTTATGTTTTAGAAGAAACTTGCTTAGATAAATTAAACAATCATATGGCACCAATTAGTTTATATAATCACCCATTATCAGCTTAAATTCTGTAGTACCTCTAGTGCTATCTGATGTTTATTTTTTATAAACCGGTATATTTTGTTTATTTTTATATACTGGTATATTTTGTCTCTCTCTCTCTTTTTTTTCTTAATAAGTGAAATTAGAATTTTATCAATTTTGTTAGTCTTTTCAAAGAACTAGATTTTCATTTTATAGGTTTTCTCTATTATTCGTTTTCCCCATTAATTTATGTCCACTCCTTTTTTCAATATGTTTTGGTGTTTCCTTTATCCACTTTGGATTTATTTTGGCTTTTTATTTCAGGCTTTCTAAGACGTATGCCTATTTCATTGATGTTTATATGTTTCTTCTTTCCCACCCGAAAGATTTAAAGCTATACCTATTCTTCTAATAGCTGGTTAATTTTATAGCATAAGAGTCTGAGTTTTGTTTTCATTTATACTGTTAGGCTATTTCCTGATTTCCTCTGTGATTTTTTTCTTTGGTCCATAGTTGACAGCGCTGTTCATATCTTCTTTATACTTATTTTTCCTCTTTATTTATTTTATAAATTACTGAGTTAGGGTGAAAAATTCTGTGAACTTTTACTTTTGTACTCTAGGTGCATGAAATTTTGTTTCGTGTACTTTGAAATCTCTTTTTAAGTATACACTTATTTAAGATTATTGTATCTCTTTGATTAATCAATTATTTTGTTACACGTCCTCTTAATCTGTGATAATACTCACAGTTTTGTAGTCTATTTTTCTGACTTTGGCATAGCCACACCAATTTTCATAGTGTTTGCATTTTTTTCATGGTTTTACTTTCCAAATGTACTTAATAAAAAAAAACAAAAACATGTATAGATGGGTTTTGCTTTTATCTGAAAGTCTCTGTATTTCATAAAAATGCTTATGTTTATTTTTATTCTTACAAAGTATTAATAGAATCTATGTAAATCTTAGTCTTAAAGCTTTTTGTTTGAAAACTTTACTTCCATCTTATTTAATGTAACTATATGGATAGATTGAATTAACTGCTTTGCTGTTTATTCTTTCTTCTTTTTTCATCTGACTCATTTTTTAATGCTTCAATACCTTTTGAACAATAAGGCTTAAAATTCACACTGGCTAGCTGCCCATCTCCAGGCTTCCTACAGGGCTGCTTTGGCCGAATGAAGAGAGGGTCTCATGCCTTCCTTTCTACCTGCTGGACAGTCTGTTTCCTTTCACTGTTCCTCTTCAGTTTCAGAGTTTCAGACATCTTCTCTCCCTTTACAGTACAAATAAAATAAAATAAAAGCTTTAATATGCTAAAAAGTGTAGATGCTTACCCTAGTCCTATATTTATTCTCTACCTTCAAGCATAATTCCAATTACCTTTCTAGAAATTATACCTGCTTTGTCTACTGGAGACAGTCAGCTGAATCATCTTGCAGAAACATTGAGCTTTAGCACCCAAGGGCCCTGAGACAGCTGTATTCAACAATCTTATTGCATGAAAGAAGGCACTAGCACAGAGAGGGGTAAGACCTGAGTGAAGTCACAGGGTTAGCAGCATGGCTGAGGCTAGTACTGTTGCTCCGAGCTGGATGCTCCCTTTACTCCTCTGCTTCTTGCAGGGGGTGCTCTGGGGAGCATTGTCTTAAATGCTTATTGGACCAGCTGTATCTCAGGTGAACCAGCCTCAAAAGAATTGTTAAAGATAAAGTAATTTGTAATTCAGAGGCCCCAAGAGAAAGGTGCTTGTAAGATGACGAAAGAGGCAGATCCTGCTTCTTACCCTGTCCCTTCCTCTGTCCCCTAAAAGCTTGTCAGACTGGATGCAGGAGGTGGAGGGATCACATGAGGGATCAATGAGGGTTTGGCTGTGAGATGAGCTGCTGCTCTCTTCTCTGTCAGGTCCAGCTTCAGGAATATCCAATCCCATCTGCCCACTCCCAATGAGCAAATTGATTTGTATATCCTAAGGATTATCATTGCAAGAACCTGCAGCCTCAGGGGAGTTCTGAGGGACACAGACATTGCAGACCTTTTCACCAACCAGGAAAACTTTTCAGACATCACCCAAGAGGTCAAGCTGAAGATGTAAAAGGTGGTCCATAAGTCCATGCTGCAACTTGATGAGAAGAGTGAGGCAGCTGCCACCACTGGGGATGTCCTAAAGTTGACGTTCAAGCCTCTCATTATCATTTTCAACAGGCCCTTCATTGTGATGATCTTTGACCACTTCATATGCAGCAGTCTTTTCCTGGGCAAGGTCATTAGCCTAACCTAAGGGTATGCCCACCCAGGAGCCAAGGCACCATGTGACTTTGGGCATCAGAAACAACACAAAAACGTCTTGGGGAATGGGAGATTTCCCCAATGTTTTACGTTTTTTCCTGAAATCCAATGAGAAGTGTCTCTATCTTTAAGCATCTTGTAATAAATAAATGCTATTTGTGGGGAGAAAATAATATAAGGTGAAGTTTTTATTCTTTATCTTGTTATTTTGGAAGATATGAAGGACTTCCTCATTCCTCTATATTCTAACTAGAAATGGGAACACATTTTATGTTCAAGTCTGCAAAATCTATTTGGCTTAGATTTTATGTCCTTCTCTATGGATCTGATAACATCTTTTTTGCATTAAAAAATAGTTTCATCTTCGTGTGAGAGTGTGTCTGTGTGTGTGTGTGTGTGTGTGTGAGAGAGAGAGAGAGAGAGAGAGAGAGAGAGAGAGAGAAAGAGTTTCTTCTTATTTTTTTTTTTTAAATAGTATTGGAGTACCAGTGGGATTTTTGGTTACATGGATGAATTGTACACTGGTGAGGTCTAGGATTTTAGTGCACCTGTCACCTGGGTAGTACACATTGCATCCAATAGACAGTTATTTGTCCCTCATCCCCCTTCTATCCTGCCCCCTTCTGATTCTCCAAACTCTGTTATACCACTCTATATTCCTTTGTGTACCTGTAGCTTAGCTCCTACTTGTAAGTGAGAAAATAGAATATTTGGTTTTCCATTGCTGAGTTGCTTCAGTTAGAATAATGGCCTCTAGTTCCATTCAAGCTGCTGCAAAAGGCATTATTTTGTTCTTTTTATGACTGAGTAGTATTTCAAGGCATATATATACACACACACACACACACACACACATATATATATATCTCCTAAGGATTATTATCTCGAGAGCCTACAACCTCAGGGGAGTTCTGGGGGACATGGACATACACAAAAATATATATGTAAATATATATTATATATATTTATATACTTATGTTTATAAATAAATATATATATATACTGTTTTTATACAAAAATGTTCCCTTTATCCACTCATTGGATGATGGGCACTTAGATTAATTCCATATCTTTCTGATTGTGAATTGTGCTGTGATAAACATGTGCACAGATGCATTTTTGATATAGTGACTTTTCCTTTGGGTAGATACTCCGTAGTGGTATTACTGAAGAGAATGGTAGATCTAATTTCAGTTCTTTGAGAAATCTACATACTGTTTTCAATAGAGGTTTTAGAGGTTTTACTAATTTACATTCCTACCTGCAGTGTAAAAGCATTCCTGTTTTACCACATACACACCAACATCTATTGTTTTCTAACTTTTTAAGAATAGCCATTCTGGGTAGGGTAAGGTGTTTTTCATTGTAATTTTAGTTTGCATTTCCATGATCATTAGTGATGTTGGGCATTTTTTCACGTATTTGTTGGACATTCATACATATTATTTTGAGAAATATCTATTCATGTATTTTGCCCATTCTTTGATGGGATTTTTTTTTTTTTTTTTTTCCGGATGATGTATTTGAATTCCTTGTGGATTCTGGATATTAGTCCTTTGTCAGATGCATAGTGTATGAATATTCCTATTCTGAAGGTTGTCTGTTTATGCTGATGATTATTCATTTGGCTGTACAGAAACTTTTTAGTTTAATTAATTCCCATTTAATTACTATTGTTTTTATTGCACTTGCTGTTGGGGTCTTACACATAAATTATTTGTCCAAGCCAATATCCAGAAGATACATTTTCCCAGGTTATCTTCTAGAATTTTTATGGTTTTAGGCCTCAGATTTAAGTGCTTGATTTATCTTGAGTTGATTTTTGTATAAGGTGGAAGAGAGGGATACAGTTCCATTCTTCTATATGTGACTATCCAGTTTTCCCACCATTATTTATTAAATATGATGTATTTTCCCCAATTTGTTTTTGGATGCTTTGTCAAAGATCAGTTGTTTGTAAATGTTTGGTTTTATTTCTGGGTTCTCCGTTCTGTTCCATTGGCCTGTGTATTTACTTTTATACCAGTACCATGCTGTTTTGGTTACTATAGGCTCATAGTATAATTTGAAGTCAGGTAATATGATGCCTCCAGATTTGTTCTTTGTGCTTAGGATCATTTTGAGTATTTGGGCTCTTCTTTGGTTCCATATTAATTTTAGGATTGCTTTTTCTAATTCTGTGAAAAATGATGTTGGTATTTTGATAGGAATTGCATTGAATCTATAGATTGCTTTGGTCAGTATAGGCATTTTTACAGTATTGATTCTTCACTCTTTGAGCATGAAATATATTTCTATTTGTTTGTCATCTATTATTTCTTTCAGTAGTGCTCTGTAGTTCTCTTTGTAGAGATCTTTCACCTCTTTTGTTAATTATATTTCAATTGTTTTTGTAGCTATTTTAAAGGGACTGAGTTCTGGATTTGATTCTCAGCTTGGTCAATGCTGGTGTATAGCAATGCTACTGATTTCTGTACATTGATTTTTTATCCTAAGGCTTTACTTAATTCATTTATCAGATACAAGAGTGCTTTGGATGAATCTTTAGAGTTTTCTAGGTATAAGATCATATCATTGGCAAACAGAGATAGTTTGATTTCCTCTTTTCCAATTGGGATGCACTTTATTTCTTTCTCTTGCCTGATTGTTCTAGCCAGGACTTCCAGTACTACTTTTAATAGAAATGGTTAAAATGGGCATCCCTGTCTATTTCTAATTCTTAGAAAAAAATGTTTCAACTTTTTCCCATTCAGCATGATGTTGGCTGTGGATCTGTAATATATGGCTTTTATTACTTTCATATATGTTCCTTCTATGGCTAGTTTGTTGAGATTTTCTATCATAAAGTATGCTGGATTTTATTCTATGCTTTTTCTGGATCTACTGAGATGACAATATGGTTTTTGTTTTTAATTCTGTTTATGTGATGAATAACATGATTGACTTGTATATGCATATGTTGAGCCATCCCTATATCACTGGAATGAAACCTACTTGATCATGGTGATTTTTTTTTTTTATGTACTGTTGAATTCAGTTTGCTAGGACTTTGTTGAGAAGTTTTGCATGTATATTCATCAGATATATTGGTCTGCAGTTTTCTGTCGTTATGTCCTTTGTTGGCTTTGGTATCAGGGTGATTGATAATGGCATCATAGAATGTGTTAAGAAGGATTTTTGAAATCTTTTCAATCTTTTGGAATAGTTTTAGTGGAATTTATACCAATTCTTCTTTGAATGCCTGGAATAAATCAAATGAATTCATCTGTTCCTGGGCTTTTTGTTGTTGTTGTTGTTGGATTTCTTTATTTTATTACTGACTCGATCTCACTGCTTCTTATTGGTCTGTTTGGAATTTCTATTTTTTCTGATTTAAGCTGAGGGTTGGGGAAATGTTGCATGTTTTCAGTAATTTATGAATTTCCTCTAGTCTTTCTAGCTTGTGTGCACAGAGGTATTCATATCAGTCTGGAATGATATTTTTTATTTCTGTGATGTCATTTGTGATCTTCCTTTCTGATTGAGCTTCTTTTAATTTTCTCTCTCTCTTTTTTTAACTAGCTAGTGGTCTATCAATATTGTTTTATCTTTTCAAATAATCAGTAGCATATTCATTGATCTTTTGTACTTTTTTGTTTCAATTTCATTTAGTTTTGCTCTGATTTTTGTATCTATTTTCTTCGGATAATTGGGGGTTTGGTTTGTCCTTGTTTTTCTAGTTCCTTGTGGTGTGGTATGATGTTAGGATGTGAATTTCTGATAATTCAGATTTTTCTGATGTAGACATTTAGCACTATAAACTTTCCTCTTAGCATTGTGCTGTATCCCACAGATTCTGATAAATTGTGTCACTGTTGTCATTCATTTCAAAATTTTTAATTTTCATCTTGATTTCTTCATTAATCCTGAAATCATTCAGGAGTAGATTGTTTAATTTCCAAGTATTTGAATAGTTTTGAGAGTTCTTTTTGATTTATTTCTAGTTTTATTTTGCTGTGGCCTAAGAAGATATTTAATATGATTTCTATTTTCTTAAATTTATTGATACTTTATTTTGTGGCTTCTCATATGGTCTGTCTTGGAGAATGTTCCTTGTGCTAATGCAGATTTTGGGTAGAATGCTCTGTAAATATCTGTTCATTCCATTTGTTCTAGAGTACAGGTTAAATTCAGTATTTCTTTCTTTCTTTCTTTTTTTTTTTTCTTTGAGACAGAGTTTTGCTCGTTTCCCAGGCTGGAGAGCAATAGTGTGATCTCAGCTCACCACAACCTCTGCCTCATGGATTTAAGCGATTCTCCTGCCTCAGCCTCCTGAGTAGCTGGGATTACAGATGTGTGAGGCGTGTGCCACCATGCCTGGCTAATTTTGTATTTTTAGTACAGACAGGGTTTCTCCATGTTGGTCAGGCTTGTCTTGAACTTTTGATCTCGGGTAATCCGCCCACCTCAGCCTCCCAAAGTGTTGGGATTATAGTCATAAGCCACCACGCCTGGTCTAAATCCAGTATTTTTTCCTTGACTTTCTGCCTCTATGATCTTTCTAGTGCTGTCAGTGGAGTGCTGAAATCCCCCACTCTTATTGTGCTGCTATCTCTTTTCCTACGCACAGTAGTAATTACTTTATGAATCTGGAACTTCAGAGTTAAGTGCATATATATGTATTATTTATTTATTTATTTATTTATTTATTTATTTATTTATTTATTTTTTGAGATGGAGTCTCGCTCTGTCGCCCAGGCTGGAGTGCAGTGGCTGGATCTCAACTCACTGCAAGCTCCACCTCCCGGGTTCACGCCATTCTCCTGCGTCAGCCCCCCGAGTAGCTGGCACTACAGGCGCCCGCCACCTCGCCCAGCTAGTTTTTTGTATTTTTTAGTAGAGTCAGGGTTTCACCAGGTTAGCCACGATGGTCTTGATCTTGTGACCTCGTGATCCGCCCTCGTGATCTCGGCCTCCCAAAGTGCTGGGATTACAGGCTTGAGCCACCGCGCCCGGCCATATGTATAATTTATTACATCCTTTTGTTGAATTGATCCTTCTATCATTATGTAATGGCCTTCTTTTGTCTTTTCTTTTCTTTTCTTTTCTTTTTTTTTTTTACTGTCGTTGCTTTAAAGTCTGTTTTATCCAATATAAGACCAGCTACTCCTGCTCACTTTCAGTTTCCATTTGTGTGAAATATCTTTTTTCACCCCTTTACCTTGAGTCTATAGGAATCCTTACATGTTGGGTTTGTCTTATGAAGACAGCAGCTATTTGATTTGTGAATTTTTAAATTCATTCATCTGTATATTTAAGGTGGATAATTTAGACCATTTACATTCAATGTTAATATTGAGATGTGAGATACTGTTCCAGTCATCATGTCGATTGTGAACTAGTGACTTTGTTTTCTTCTTTGTGTTGTTGTTTATAAGTGTTGTGATTTTATGCTTTCAGGAGTTTCTATTCTGGTGTGTATTAACCTTGTATTTCAAGATTTAGAACACCTTTTAGTATTTCTTGTAGGATTGATCTAGTATTAATAATTTCACTCCACATTTGCTTGTCTGACAAAGACTTTATTTCTCCTTCATTTATGAAACTTAGTTTTGCCGGATACAGAATTCTTGGAGGATTGTTACTCCATTTTAGGAGACAAAAGATAAGACCTCAAGCCTTTCTGGATTGTAAAGTTTCTACAGAGAGGTCTCCTGATAGACTGGTAGTTTTTCCTTTATAGGTTATCTGATTTTTTTTTTTTCCTCCCTGCTTCTAGAATTATTTTCTTCCCATTGATTGTAGATAGCCTGATGACTATAAGCCTTGGTGATGTTCCTTTTGCAGTGAGTCCCCCAGAAGTTCTTTGAGCTTATTGTATTTGGATATTTAAATCTGTAGCAAGGCAAGGTACGTTTTCCTTAATTAGTCTCTCAAATAGATTTTCCAACTTTTTACTTTTTCTTCTCTCTCAGGAGCACCTGTATTTCTTAGGTTTGGCTATTTTATTTAATCCCATGTTTCTTGGAGACAGTTCATTTATTTAAACCCATTTTTGTTTATTTTATCTGATTGGCTTAATTCAAAAGACACAACAATGAAAGTCTTTCTTCTACTTGGTCTATTCCATTGCTTGAGCTTTCCACTGCATTTTGTATTTCCCTAAATGTGTCCTCACATTTTCAGAAATTCTGGTAGGTTTTTCTTTAAAATATCTATCTGTTTAGAAATGTTCTTACTCATATCCTGATTTTTAAAAATTTGTTTATGTTGGCTTTCACCTTTTTCTTGTATTTATTTGAGTAACTTAATAATCAACCCTTTGAATTATTTATCTGATATTTCTACAGTTTCATTTGGATACACTGATAGGTAGTTTGATATTTTAGGGGATGTTTTAGACCCTGTTTTTCATATTGCCAGAATTATTTTTCTGGCTCCTTCTCATGTGGACAGACTATTCTTCTAATGACGTTTGAACTCATTTTTGATTGAGCTAGGTTGTCTTTTTAATTTTTTTTTTTTTTAATGTTTATAGTTTATTGTCACCTAGCTGCAGCTCCTTGTGCTTTCAGTGGTGCAGACTTGGTATGAATCCCTTGGTTATAGAGAATCTTTGTGCAATGGCTTTCTCAGATGGTGGTTGTGGTGGTGATGTGCTGGATGTGTGAGCAGGTTCACTGTCTCCTGTAGGGAGATTTTAGTCTGGTTCACAATTTAGGCTGCAGCCTCCTGCTTCTTTCAAAAGATCTGTGGTTTCTTTCAGTTTTTCTGTTAAGTTACTTTGTTGCTTCTGAAAAGAAACTGCTTTTCTTGTGGCTACTGAAAATGAATTCCTCCTCTTCCCCTGAAAGCAAAGTAGTCCTATGGCCAGCAACTCTCACTTGGAGAAGACCACACAGCTCTAGCAGGGCAGTCTTTTGTCTCTTGATCTCCCCTTAAATGTGATGACACACACTAACCCCGGCCATCTCTTGAAACATGTCCTCAAGCATTCAGCACCGTGGTGAGTCAAGACAGCCTGCCCAATCCAATTGCTGGGGCTGGATGTCTCTTAGGGATTGAAGGCTGAAGGGAGGATTGAAATTGGAGGTCTGGGAACTCCCAGTCAAGTAACCTGAGTAACAGTTTCATCTTCTGAAAAAGGTCTTTTTCTTGATTCTAGGTTTTATATGTTTATCTTAAGCATTTATATTCCTCAAAGATCCTCTAAACTAACTACAAGCTCCTCCACATCATCAGGACAAACACGATTCTAACTCTCAAAAGGTAAGTATAGTAAGTATCATGGTAGTGGAATTAAAATATGTAATTGCTACATTTTAAGTTATTAAGTTATAAGGTCAAATTTCAGAAAGAGGAAGAGTAAGTAGAAATGGAATTGCTTGGGAATGTTTACTTAGTTATATTACATTTCTTAACCAACAATAAATAAAACAACATACTTTAACCATTTCTAATTGCTTTCACTTTGTAAATGGTTTCAATCTATCATCATCTACTTTTTAATATCTATAACCATTAATACAATAATTTTCAGATTTTCAAAATGACAAATGCTAGTATTTTTATCAGAAAGTTTTAGGATGTTCCAGATTGACCAAATATGTTGTTTTTTCCCTTGCTAATGTAGAAAGCTAAGTCTTTAAGTTGCCTTAAGTCACATATGACACCTCCATATTATAATATGCGTGTTGTCAATGTCCTGGGGATAGAAATGATATGTCTAGTTCTGAATTTCAGCAATTTTTATATTCCAGAGTTATAAAAATTAGTCAAACCATTGTAAAGATTATATGTTTCATAAGAAAATGAAATATGCACTTAAAATTTAAAAAAACAAAGTCTTATGGCACTGAATATAGTTTTCCTAAATCTCTTAACTTTATAGGGAAATTTATTTCACTAATCCTTTTTTATGTTCTTCTAGCAGTTGTTTCTGAAACACTAAGTTATAAGTTCATACAACTATTTTAACTTAGATACTATAAGTTATTGAAAAGTCTCTCTATATTTATATGATAAATGTATGCAGATGTATACAGATTATACAAAATATTATCTCAATATTATAAGGCAACACACATCATAAGTGTTGTGCAAAAGATTTAAACAGACACTTCACAAGAGAAATATAGAAAAGTCAAATAAACCAAATAAAAATTCTCAAAAAAGTGGTCATTGGGCAATGCAAATTTAAACTACAATGAGATATCACTACACATCTTTCAGATAAGAAAAATTTTAAATATCTGATAATTCCAAGTGTTAGCAAAGATGAGAAACAACTAGAATCCTCATAGTTGGTAGAAAAAAATAACTATTTGAGAAACTATTATTTTATAATATTAACATAGACTTTGCATATAATCCAACAATTCCACATCTAGGCATTTACAAGTAAGAAATAAAAGCAAATGTCCACACAATGTCTTGCACACAGATATGTAGTATTTATATTCATAAAGCAGAAACTGAAAAAGGACTATATTTATCAGCATATGAATGGATAACCAAATGATGGCATATTCATACAATGAAACACTACACAACGGTAAAAAAAAGATTCTGAAACAAAATAAAATAGAGGATTCTTTAAACACTATTGAGTAAAAAAGTCAGACACAAAAATGCATTCCACTTGGCTCCCTTTTATATGAAAATCTGGAAAGACAAATCTATTACTGAGACAGAATGGATATTAGTGGTTGCCTGGGAACAAGGAAGTGGAGGATTTATTGGTATATGGCATAAAGGGAGTTCGAGGGTAATTAAAGCTTTTTATGTCTTATTGTGATGGTTGTATAGATGTGTGCCTTTTTCACAACTCATTATTTGTTGACAAAACTAAATTGCATTCATTGACCCATATGTAACAGGTGTTTATAAAAATTATTTTTGTTCTAGTAACAAATATTTAAAAATTATTCAAATGAGGCTTTATTTATTTGTATTTTTAATGTATTAGCAGAGCAACTGCTGGGTAGAAAAAGGTTCCAATTAACTAGTGTCATCTTTCAAGAGATAAGGACTTTTTTCTCTACATGTAAGGCTATATACATGATAATTTATTATAAATACATTTATCACTTTTATACAAAACCTAGGCATTCAAACAGAAACAAATTATACATCCCCAAGAAATAAAACAACTAATATGTGATTTTGTTAGTTAAGTTAAATGGTTATACAGAAAAATAGCTCCTCCAAAACATGAATATCATTTATATTACCAACAATTGTGCTTTTTGTAAAAATTTTAGTAACCTAAATAAGGAATATTTTTCTGTCATATTAAATTAACGATATTTAAATTAACATATTATGTTAAATAAACAATTATTCATTAAAAAGGAAATACAGTACTTCCTGGCTGGTCGCCAAGATTAAAATTTGTAGTCACGTCATTGAATTCAAATTGCAGATTTAGATTTTTGACTCTGAGCACAGACCTGAGATTAAATAATATTGAAGACCCAATAATATCTTCATATGAGAATAACAACTAATCTTAAATAATAAGCACCTACACAACATTCACAATTAATTTAGAAGTTATGGGGGCATGTTCTGCTGATTGTCCCTACCACCTGGGTTTAATATCCATCCTGCACTAAATGAGTTACATGGGCAACAGGCTAAACCAATCTAAGCCTTGAGAGATATAATGATAGTACTGTCATGCAGGATGATTATTAAAATGAATGACATAATTAATACAAAGCACTTGGGTCACAATTAAGCATCAAAAGTACTATACAAATATTAAATATTCACATAGGCTTCATTTCTAAAATAGCTTCCCAAAAGTAATGCTAAATATTGTTAAAGTTAAATGACAAACCTCTTCTTTACAGCTATATTTCATATTTTTAAAAAGCTAAATTATTTTTTATTACAAAACAGGTAAATTAATATTTGTATAGATATTTATAAATATAAAATTTCAAAATATCTCATGAAATTATTATTCATGAAGGAATTAACCAATGGTGTACATATAATTAAGAATATAAGTATAAATATATCTAAAATGTCTTCTTGGGTGACCAAAGAGTAAAAATTTAAACCAAATTCTCTTGAAACACATTGTATAGACAATCAAGTATGCTGTGAATAATATAGTCACCCAATATCTTTTCTTAGATTTGAATTCAATCATAATAACTCTGATGTAAATAATTAAAATATTTGCTTTTGGTTCAAAATCTATTTTATATTGCATCTTATTTCATACATGGTGTTAGTGTACAAAAAATCATAAATGAAAGTTTACTTTATTAAATGCCATTTTAGGATCCATTGCTATCTCAATCCATGTTCACTATAAAACAGAGCCTGAGACTAAGTAATAATCCTCATTACCTTTGGGAGGTCACATTCCAATGCAGGTAGAATGATGCAAAGGAAAGTGAGGCAAAGAGGAATGTGAGTAAAGGCAAAAAGGATGCTTTAACAAACTGGCCACTGTCCCTTAATGAGTTAAGAACACTCATATCTGATATTCGGCAACTGCAAATATTCATCCAGACAGGGTTATCAGATGGAAGAAGCAAGAGAAAATTGATTTGCCAGTCTCTTCTTGGCTCCTGTACTCCATGGTCAGAGTTTGTCTCATGGAAGGATAACTGTCCTATGCATCTGAGATGCCCAACATGGCCCCTTCAGTAATTGCTGGAGAAATCATAATGCCTGCACAGTGTTCTGCTGCTTCACCCAAATCTGGAAGAAGTGAGAGGAAGCAGAGACTCCCGGTATGTGACTGATGAATCATAAATGACAAAACTCTCCAGGACACATATTTAAGAGATGGGTCAGAGGTCTTACATGATAAACTTACTCCAGCATTTCAGTCTTCCTAAGTCTTTGAACATTTTTGTTTCTAAAATACTAAATAAGTTCTAGAATTTCTTCATTATTTATACTAGGCTTTCTTTGGGTTAATATTTAATTTCTTAATTTATTTTTTATGTATTATTATTATTATTATTATTATTATTTGAGACAGGGTCTCACTCTGTCACCCAGGCTGGAGTGCGGTCATGGGATTATGACTCACTACAGCCTTGATTCCTGGGTTCCAGTGATCCTCCCATGTAAGCTCCTTCAAGTAGCTGGGACTACAGGCATACACCACCATGCTCAGCTAACTTTAAAACAAACGTTTTGTACAGATGAGGTCTTGCTATGTTCCCCAGGTGAGTCTTGAACTCCTGGGCTCAAGTGAATCTCCTCCCTTGGCCTCTCAAAATGTTTTGCGCTACTGCACCCAGCTGGGTTCAAATTTTTAGTCAACTAACCAATCTAACTATTGGAGTCTCCAAAACACTCAATCTAACATACTATACTTAGAATCTGTGATTATCATACACATATAAATAAATTCAGTCTGATCAAATGTTATATTCCTTTAATGAAGTTCATCATATTTTTATTATATTGGGATACATGTGCAGAACGTGCAGGTTTGTTACATAGCTATACACATGCCATGGTGATTTACTGCATCCGTCAACCCATCATCTACATTAGGTATTTCTCCTAATGCTATCCCTCCCCTAGTCCCCCATCCCCCAACAGGCCTCAGTGTGTGATGTTGCCCTCCCTTTGTCCATATGTTCTCATTGTTCAACTCCTATTCGATAGTGAGAACATGTGGTGTTTGTTTTTCTGTTCCTGTGTTACTTTTCTGAGAAGGATGGTTTCTAGCTTCATCCATATCCCTGCAAAGGATTTGAACTCATTCTTTTTTTTTTTATGGCTGCATAGGATTCCATGGTGTATATGTGCCACATTTTCTTTATCCATTCCATCATTGATGGACATTTGTGTTGGTTCCCAGTCTTCGCTATTGGGAATAGTGCTACAATAAATGTATGCGTGCATGCGTCCTTATAATAGAATGATTTATAATCCTTTGGGTATATACCCACTAATGAGATTGCTGGGTTAATTGGTATTTCAAGTTCTAGATCCTTGAGGAATTGTCATACCGTCTTGCAGAATGGTTGAACTAATTTACGTTCCCAACAGTGTGAAAGCATTCCTATTTCTCCACATCTTCTCCAGCATCTGTTGTTTCCTGACTTTTTAATGATCACCATTCTAACTGGCGTGAGATGGTATCTCATTGTGGTTTTGATTTGCATTTCTGTAATTACCAGTGGTGATTATCTTTTTTGTGTGTGTTTGTTGGCCACATAAATGTCTTCTTTTGAGAAGTGCCTGTTCATATCTTTGACCACTTTTTGATGAGGTTGTTTTTTTCTTGTAAATTTGTTTAAGTTCTTTGTAGATTCTGGATATTAGCCCTTAGTCAGATGGATAGATTGCAAAAATTTTCTCCCATTCTGTAGGTTGCCTGTTCACTCTGATGATGACAAACCCACAGCCAGTATCATACTGAATCAGCAAAAGCTGGAGGCAGTCCTTTTGAAAACTGACACAAGACAAGGTTGCCCTCTCTCATCACTCCTATTCAACATAGTATTGAAAGTTCTGGCCAGGGCTATCAGGCAAGTGAAAGAAATAAAGGGTATTCAAATAGGAAGAGAGGAAGTCAAATTGTCTCTGTTTGCAGATGACATGATTATATATTTAGAAAACCCCATCATCTCAGCCCCAAATCTCTTTAAGCTGATAAGCAACTTCAGCAGTCTCAGGATACAAAATCAATGTGCAAAAATCACAAGCATTTTTATACACCAATAATAGAGATACAAATCATGAGTGAACTCCCATTCACAATTGCTACAAAGAGAATAAAATACCTAGGAATACAATTTATAAGGGATGTGAAGGACCTCTTCAAGGAGAACTACAAACCACTGCTCAAGGAAATAAGAGAGGACACAAACAAATGGAAAAACATTCCATGCTCATGGATAGGAAGAATCAATATCACGAAAATGGCCATACTGCCCAATGTAATTTATACATTCAATGCTATCCCCATCAAGGAACCATTGACTTTCTTCACAGAATTAGAAAAAAAAAACTACTTTAAATTTCATATAGAACCAAAAAAGAGTCTGAATAGCCAAGATAATCCTAAACAGAAAGAACAAAGCTGGAGGCATCACACTAACTGACTTCAAACTATACTACAAGGATACAGTAACCAAAACAGCATGGTACTGGTACCAAAACAGATACATAGACCAATGTTACAGAACAGAGACCTCAGAAATAACACCACACATCTAAAACCATCTGATCTTTGACAAACCTGACAAAAACAAGCAATGGAGAAAGTATTCCCTGTTTAATAAATGGTATTGGGAAAACTGGCTAACCATATGCAGAAAACTGAAACTGGACCCCTTCCTTACACCTTATACAAATTTATGTTGTATTCTTAAAATCCTTTCACACACAAAAATGCCCAGATTTTTCTGTTAAAATAGTTCGACAAAATCATGCAATTATTGTGCAACCATGGGTCTTACTTTGTACCTCACTCTTTGGGGTCCTTGAAGAATTAATACTTGTTATATGTCTCAAAGCAATGACTGATGCTAGTGATGAATTTTAAGGCAGGTCATCAGTCCCTGCTGAGACAACTAAGCTAAATATTAACAATTGTTTCCACAATCCTTAGTGCAGGGGAACCTCACAAGTGAAACTAAATTCTTCTGCACAAAAAGGACAAACATCACCTACTCTTCCATTTCTTTGGACAAAGGTTGTCAAAGTGGTTTCAATTCTGGGAGCAGATGCAACCGTCCACTGTGCTGAAAATAGAGAAAAAAAATTTTGTTGTATAATACTAATATATACTATTCTAGAAAAAGCAAATTTTTTTTCCTGTAAAATTAGGGTGCTAATGATGGTAAAAAAAAAACTTCAGTTAAAACCGTGACATGTCTAGATGATTTGTGTGTTATAAAAACCAGAAAGTATGAAATTTTTTAAAGTAATGTAGCTCAAATGATCTCTTTTGTATAATACACTTCCACTGTTTAAACAAGGATCCTGTAATTCTTTTTGCCTAGATAGCTGTTCAAAGGCTATTAATTTACATCACAAAATGAAATATAACAGTGTGATTGGGTTGGTGGTACTACAGAGGCATTTTTAGAATTCTTAATATAATGCACAGTAAATTTCACAAGTTGTATTTCCAGTATGATTTTATCAAGTTAAATGACCTTGGAGTAGCCTATTAAGGGCAAGGACACCTCTCTTATAATCGACTTCAGTTATTAAAGCCATCCAGAATTTTTTCTCATATTGAGAAAAATTTATCCTCTACCCCCTGATGGCTACAACAAAGGGTTTGGGCTATTTGTTCCAAATCTTGTATATAACTCTATTACAGAGATATTATGCATGTTAAGAACATCTAAATCCAGTCTAGTCTGATGTACCTGGCTATTATCAGAATTTGTGAAAATGCCACTTATTTAAAAATTATTTCTTAAGACTGCTCATGTATAGAAAGTTTCTGAATATATTCAGACTTCCATTGCAGTAAGAAAAAGTATAATAAAAAGATATGAAACACTTTTAATAAAAATTAAATATTACGAAATGTATTACAATACTGATTATAATAACTAAGTAATTTTTTATTTGTTTGTTTAAAAAATTAATGTATCCCTATTCATTGGCAAGTATGCTACCAAATGCTGAGGATTCATTCCCGATATTCCAAGCAATGAATGGGCACAATATCTCAAGTGTTTGCCTGGACATGTTCTAGCAATTTAAATACATAGTAATGTATTAATAATATAGTTTTTAAAAATCAATCTGTAAGTATCAATTAAAGTTATATAATAGCCAAAAATTTAATTGCAGAGGCACACACATTGCCTAACATTTCAGTCAACGGTGGACCACATATATAACAGTAGTCTCGTAAGGTTGTAACAGAGCTGAAAAATTCCTATTGCTTAGTGATGTCATAGCCATCATAATATCACAGTGCAACACATTATTTATATGTCTGTGGTGATGCTGGTATAAACAAAACAACTGTGCTGCCAGTCATATAAAAGTATAGGACATTGGGAGGCCGAAGCAGTGGATTACAAGGTCAGGAGTTTGAGAGCAGCCTGTCCAATATGGTGAAACCACGTCTCTACTAAAACATACAAAAAAAAATTAGCTGGGTGTGGTGGCCCATGCCTGTAGTCCCAGCTACTCAGGAGACTGAGACAGAAGAATCGCTCGAACCTGGGAGGTGGAGGTGCAGAGATTGCCCCACAGCACTCCAGCCCAGGCAACAGACTCCATCTCAAAAAATAAACAACAACTCCATCTCAAAAAATAAGCAAATACAATAAATAAATAAATAAAGACATACCATTTTGCACAGTATGTAATATTTAATAAAGATAGTAAATGACTATGTTACTTGTTTATGTATTTACCAGACTATACTTTTTATCATTACTTTAGTGTGTACTCCTTTTACTTATGAAAGATGTTAACTGTAAAACAGCCTCAGTCAGTCCTTGAGGAGGTATTCCAGAAGAAGGCATTGTCATCATAAACGATGACAGCTCCATGCGTGTTATTGCCCCTGAAGATCTTCCAGTGAGACAAGATGTGGAAGTGGAGGACAGTGATGTTGATGATCGTGACCCTTGTTTGTCTTGGACTAATAATGTGTGTGTTTGTGTTTTAGATTTTAACAGAAAAGTTTAAGAAGTAAAATAAATAAATAAATTGTTAAAATAAGAATACAAAGTAAGAAAATATATTCTAAAGCTATTCAATGTGTTTGTGTTCTAAGCTACGTGTTATAAAAAGAGTCAAAAAGTTAATTTAGAAAAGATTTTTAAACATAGCATTTCAATATCTTTTGACCATTATGGTATGAATAAAAGTTGCTTGGATCTAGAAAGCAACACAAATTATTGCATCAATATGATGTATCTAGAAATATATAAAATGAAAATGATTAGTGAAGGAATTCATCTTAAAAGTCAATTAACTTACTGAAATTTAAGGATAAATGTTATTAATCAATTGTAAATAGGGGTGTGTTCCTAACTGTGATTAAAAAAAGGGGTTGGCATACCTGTCAGTCAAGATGTTGTCTTTCTTCAGTGTCAACATGTATGTGTCCTGTGAAACATTTTCATATTATTTTGAATGCTCGAACTGATCATTTTTACATCTGTACTTTCTTATTAAATTGATTTTCTTCACCAGATGCTGTTTCATGCTGTCCAACTGTAATGCCATTCTTAAATTCTGTATATTTTAAAGATGTTTCTCAAGGTCTGTTCCCATCAGAAGATGAAGTTGATAAATCATATGGAATTTGAATTACACATGTCCCACTTTAAGTAAAGAAGTTAAGCTCTCCATCTTACAAGGCTGTGGATAAGAAAGGTTTTTAACTTTTTTTTTAAATCAACACCTAAGAAAAAATTTAATATTTATTCTTCTGGATAGAGAAGGAAAAAATATATATTTCCAGAGCTTTCCTCAGGCACATATCTGCTACCAGGCTACATCACATCTTTCAGAATTTGAATTGGATAAGCTTTCTTTCCACTGTTTTTAAAATAAAAAGCTCTAGACCCTCTTGGTTCCATATATAATTACTGCACAAAATATTTTTAGTGTTCTCTTTCAAATTGTACCTGTTGCACTTATTAGTTTTATATAAAAGCAAATAGTGACTAAGTAGATGCAAAAGAAAAGTTATTAACACATTATTGGAAGCTCAGAATTTTAAGGGGTAGCCAGAGGAGCTAATTTAGAAACAATAGAAACTAAAGAAGTTCTTAAAATTAAGAAGAGAAACAATAACTGTATTATTAAAATTACAGACTTCATACCCTCGCTCTGTTCTTCATTCACTCAGATACAAAGTCCATTTTTTTTTTTTTAATAAAATGAATGGTGATCATTAAGTCAGTATCATTGGTGGTACATGATTTATACATCACAATATCATTAAGTATTTTCTTTAAGAGAAATAATGTGATGAGGACATTTTAGATTGAAGAGTAAGCATGCACAAAGCATTAAAAGTTCTGAAAATGTGTGTAATATTCAGTAAACTGTAAGTAATTTCTCATTCTAGAAATGTAGGGTGTGCTAGGTTGAGGAGAGACAGCAATGATTTCAAGGGAGATGACCAGGCAGATGTTTGTATGTCAAGCTTAACTGTGAACTTTATTTACTAGGCAATAGTGATCTATTGTAATGTTTCAAATAGGTAAATATATGTTATATTTATTCTTTAGAATGATTATTTTGGCATGGTTCAAATGATGAATGAAAAGATTATGAATTTAGAGTCAGAATGTCAGCAAGGCTACACTCCCAACAGAACCAATAGAGGTGATGATAACTTGAACTAAGGCAATTATCAGTGTGGATATGAAGGAGAAAATTATCCCAGAAGTTGTTAAGGAGAGATAATTCTAAGTACTACAACAGCAGTTAAATGCCTGGGATAAGATAAAGGAACAAGTCAGAAATAACACTTGCAGTTCTGGTTTTAGTGATTGCATAGATATATTAGCAATCCAAATATTCCTGTGTCTTCTTATTTTTCTCTCTCTCTCTCTTTCTCCCTCCCCCCCATCTCTCTCTCTCTTTAAGTTACCTGAGAGAGATTTGCTAACCAACTTGAATTCTGAAGTTTCCTCTCTTATGGATATGAATATCTTAAAATTCAAAATACCTTTACCAATCCTTTAACTAAACAGTAAAGAATCTCATATTTTTACATAATTGTTTCATCAGTGAAGAGTTTATAGATATAATTTATTCTTCATTTACAATTTCATCATGAAGAGCTTAGAGATAGAATTTATTCTTCTGGTAAATGCTTTTTATGCCTTATAAAATTAAGTGCTATGGGACTGTAACTATGTATGAAATAGTGAGGTATCAGCATAGATAATGCTCATCAGAAAAGGAAAAATGCAAAGAGAGAGGTTAGGGTCAAAAGTCTGGTATAGAAAAGCATTCTAAGTACATTGCTGAAACAGATGAGCTATTTTCATAATGGCATATACTATACTAAATCTATGTAGCTAGAATAAAATATTTCAGGATAATACAAGAGAAGAAATGCACTGTTTAGGATGTTTCAAATTCTGTAGAGTTGACAATAAATTATTGAAAGATCTGAAGTAATGATCACAATCTTGATGGAAATAATGAGACATGATCCACAAGAAAAGTCAGTGGTAAAGTCAGCAGGGATCCACCAATTCAAAGTTGAGTTTCATTTTCTCTAGTGTGTATGAGATGCTCTAGGTCTTATTTTTTTATGGTTACTATGATATTTCTTAATTCTCTGAGGCTCTAATCAACACTATAGGCAGAAAATTACAAATATTGTGATTGGGTAAACCAAACATTTTGTCTATTATTCTTTTTCAGTGTCTTACGTATTGCTTACGAGACTTTTGAGACCAAGTCCTAATATATGTAATTTCTAGAACTATTTAAGCTAATCTACATAATTCCCACTGGCCTGCTAATCAGAAAGTACTGCTCTAGAACCAAAACTTCCAGATCTAATATCCAAAGGATATGAGATAAATAACAAACATTTAAATTCATCCCACATATTCTGTTTCCTGGTATTTACTGAGGAAACATTTACAGTTTATGAAATAGAAATATTATTTAAGCATCTTGGATACTTTTGAAGTATGGATTTATCAAGTGGACTCTCTTCCTTAAAATCATAACAGACACTTTCTTTGCAAATATTACACGTAAGTTTACTAAGTAACAAGTCCTGTGCTAAGTAGTTGATTCACTCACAAGCTCCCTTTGTCAAGTGACCTAAATGTAAGAGTTAAAGAAAGAGGAAAGAAACACGAAAAGCAGCTCAACAGTCAAAGACAGGTTTAGTTTGGAGAATAAACCTGAGAGGGCCTTCAGGCCGAGTTAGGTCAGGAGCACTCTATCGTACAGACAAGAGTATTTAAGGGTTCAGGGCAGGAGAGTTTACCACAGGCTCAGAATGTCTCTGTCTCTTTGTCTTGCTTACCTGGGAGGGAGAGTTTGGTGTGTGTTCTCATATATCTTCCTGCAGCTGTAGGTATAACCCCCAAGTCTGCTTTTAGCTTCCTTATCTTAGTGTGCCTAAAGAGAAAGGGATGCGCTTATTAGGGCCCACCATTTTACTGGGGCCCATTGTGTGAGTGTGAAGTTTGGTGGTTACCCAAGAGACTTTCCCTGATCCCCTTGTATCCAAGCTGTCTTATCTGTGTTTTACTGTCTGCTCTCTCTGGCTGCTTGTTGTTAGAAGAGAAGTGATTTCCTTGAAATACATGAGGTTAGAAAGGGAGCTGGAACTTAAAAGTGGCCGTGTTTGTCCAAGATGGCGGTGCTCTATCACTATACGGATAAGCAAATGATAGCTTTGACATGTTTAAACTTGTCCAAAGTCACATGTATTGTTAAGTAGCAGAAACTCGAGGTTGCTAATTTATCTTTAAAGGTCACCTATTTAGTCAAAATATATGCTGTTTTAAGTAAAACTCTATAAGTACCTTTGCAAGGCAGCAGACCTCAATTCCTATTTTGTGGCAAGAAGTCCTTTCTGACCATTGAAGAACACTCCTTTATTTAGAGGCTTAGTTGTCTTGCTCAGGGTCTGCAGAATGCTAAAGAGTATTCATTTGAAAACAGGTTTGAAGTATCCTAAGAAAGTCTGTTTTTAGTGTTGTAAATACATGCTAAAGATCAAAATAACACCTTTAGAATCATTATGACAACAGAAATAATACATACGATTAACTGTTCCACAAATAATTTTGCATAAGCACCTTGCTCAAACCATGCAATTACTCCATGAAGCAAATGTTATTTTTCCTCTATTATGCATAAAGATATTTTTGTAAAGTTGCTATTATAATTATGGAAGTTTAATGGCTTAAAGACGTCATAGTACTTTTAGCCAAGGTAGACAGAACTTTCTTTTACTACAAGTTACTGAGTTGAGATTTGTTTAATATTCTTCATTTCATAATCTGAAATTATTTAATTTGTCAGTTAATACTAAAATTGCATAATCTCTGAAAACAAAATTTAGTTTCTTTATTCAAGGAATGAATATCTGTATTCTTTATAAATTGAACTTTTTAAATTTTGTTAACATTGTGTTATATGAACCATTCATTATTTGGCTGGGAGACTTCTTTTTTTTCTGCTCTGCTTAGGATTTTGGATACTTCTTTCTATTCAGTGAATCAGTGACTTAAGTCATTTGGGCTTGTGCACATGTGTTTGCGTTTGTGCTTTATAATAAACCTTAAGGGTTATAAGCACTGGTGCATAAAACAGTATCATACTTTGTATTTTAAATGATTTTTCTACAGAAAATAATCAGTCATAAAACAAAAACAAAGGATAATATATAAAATTCTATTATTTTTCTTGAAGCTATATGATGAGAAACTTGAATTTGAATGAATTTATTTAAAAAAATGTCAATTTCTCCTCAATTTATTTTGAGGAATCTTGAAATACATCAGCTTTAGAGAGTTTTGTCATATAGAAAAAATATTTGAACCAATATTCTCCTAATATTTGGAAAAATGTATCTTTATTAAAAGCTGTATTCTGTATCCCTCAAAAAAAATGACAAAAGTACTTCAAGTGAATGAGGATATTAATATGTCTGTTTCATAAAATCATATCAACTCAATTTTAGAGACCCTTTACAAAAATAGTTAAAAAGGTTCAATAAAATCAATGGTTTTTCAATGGTCTGTTTCAATTGTAATCAAATTTCTACCTATTACAAGGCAACTTAGAAATACTTATGCACAGATCGTTAAAATTTAATATTTAAGACATTATATAGCACTTTATTGGGAATATGAAATCTAGAAAATAGTTATTTTATTGTAAATTATCTCTGTAACAAATAAGGGAAGTGAAAATTCTCACATAATTTGATAATTAATGACAATATAGTGAATTGACAAGCAAATCCAATTGAATATAACAGGTTAAGTGACAGACTCACTATACCTGAAAATATTGTTTTCATAAGGAAATTTTCTAAGAAATAAAATAAAGTCGACATTTGTTGACTTTATATTGTTGACTTTATTTATAAAATAAAGTCGATATTTGTTGACGACAAAATATCACTGACTTGTTGTTTGTCACTTAGGAAAGAGCCATTTAGGAAACAGCCATTTAATTTGATTAAAAAAATTCTTAATATGAATGCTTATGCAGACTCTTTTAAAATTATATATCTTACTAGAAGTAAGATACTTTCATAAAAACTAATGGTTCCTTCATTCAAGTATGAAAAATATCACAATTATCTAAATGAGTTTAATTTGTTGGAGAAGGAGGATAGTATTTCCTAATTACTTTTCTTTTACCAAAAAAAAATTTATATTACTCCTCAAATATTTTCTATTTTGTTATCTAAATGATCTGGCATTTTAACTCTATCTGGCAATGTAACAATTGAATTAGTAAAATGTTATTTTTATTTTAAAATATATAAATATGGATTTATATAAGATAGAATTACATAGAAGGAAAATAGTATAATATAGTATAATTATAGCATAATTACTTGTCACTGAATTTTAAAAGGGTTAGAGAAAAGCCTACCAGCAAAAGTTATCAACTTCTATTCTGGGGATGGTAGGAATGTGGACAGGTTTTGAGGCATAGTTTTTGGTGCCAAATTTATCAATTCCTGGCAGAAATATTATCTATTATCATTTAAGATCAATACACTGAATGTCATCTGTTTTATTAATGATATAGAAAAGTGTTGTCAAATTAACTTTTTGTAATAATAGATATTGTCTATATCTGTACAGCTTAATACAGCAATCACTTGAAACCTTGAAATGTGTCTAGAGAGATAAAGTGGTCTTTTGGCCATATGATACACCTTAACTTATGGGGTTTCTTTCTACATTCTTTTTACATACTCTAACTCTTTAGTTCTATCCACTGGAGAATAAGACTTGAAAATGAACTCCATTAGGAAATTCAGTCCTATGCCTCATATAATGCCTCGCTGGAAGCAAATGTACAGCTTTGGCATGCAGAATTAGCCTTGGTCTGTAACATTGATGATTTCTTTTTGATGCATTGTGTTTTTCACCCTTAAGACTGGGATTCTCTTTATTTTTGCCTTGGGCTCTATTTTTGTTTAGAACTATAAGATAGCCTTAAACCCCATTTGACTACATGCCGACCTTCTGGTGACAAGACTCTTCCTTTGTTATGCAGGACCTTACTGAAGCACTATATTGAATCAAAGCATTTCCAAAGAACACAATGTTACATGTAAGAAATGTCTCCAGGAATCCACTGCCTGGAAATTCTTCTCCTTACTCTTCTTGCTAGATTATATTCTTCCTTTCTATTGGAATTGCTACTATCTTAGACAATTACATCATAATCTTTAAACTCTCTCAGAAAATTCCACTTTTAATATATTTTTCTGTAAATCTTATGTCTTCTAGCTTCTTCTTTCTTTTCCCTGCTTCAGGGGCTGAAATTTTAACATGCTGAAAAGACAGTCACTGCTTCACACCAATTTCTCTAGTTTTGAGTAGCATAAGGTTTAGGTGGAATAAAGTGGATGTATTCATGTTTGCATAAGAAAAAGATCAAATGTATGGGTTATAGATAATTTAGTTCAATACATATATTTATTGTAATTGATATATAATCCTTGTGACTATTCTACATGTACACTAAATAAGCCTTCTATCAAAATACCCTCAGGTGAAAGATGAAATAAAAATTCAAGTAAAAGTTTCTTAAAAAGCAATGAAAATAATATTGCATATTGAAATTTGTGGGATACGTTTAAAGCAATGAACAGAAGAAAACAGATTAATTAAACATCAAGATTAAAAAAATAGAAAAAATAACCAGCAAAGTAAACAAAAAATGTATAGGAAGAAATAAAGATAAAAGCAGAAATTAATGAGGTAGAGATACAATAGAAGTAGTCATAATTAATGTAGCAAAGTTTTGTTTTTTTAAGTAATTGATTTAGAGAAATATGGATAAAGCACGGATTTATATAAATAAGCAATGTCTATTGGAAAACAACCAGTAAAGGAGCAATTAAGTAACTGAACAAATAACCAAATGATTCATTTACAAACCTCTATATAAATAAACATGAAAACCTCAATACAATAGATAATTCAGTATCAAACATATAAAAAAAAGAGACATCATTCACAATAGATAGTACAGTGGCAAAAGAATAAAAAAGAGGAGACTTAAAATACAAAGTTTAAATAGCCCATTTTCTGCAGATTAAATAATAAACTCACCCACAAAAATCACCAGGCTCCCTGCATTTTGGGAGCCTCCCGTGGGAGGATCACTTGATCCCAGGAGTACAAGACCAGCATTGAAAACATAGTGAGACCTTGTCTCTAGAGAGAGAGAGAGAAAAAAAAAAATCATCAGGCTTAGATAATTCACAGAAGAATTCTACCAATTCTTCAAATGGCAGATTTTTTCAATGCTCCACAAATGTTTTAGAAATTGAAAATGAAGGAAAATGCAAGAGTTTTCTGGTTTCTCGTGCAGCATGTAAAAAGCTGGAAGCCACCACTTTGTCCTGACAAGTAAAAAGCTGAACAAACTGTATCAACACTTTTCAGATCTGTCAGAGAAGTGAGATCACAGGGCAAGCCAGGGCTCCTCAAATCGGAGAAAATAACTGTCAACTGCAGAGAATATTGGCTCATCTGAGCAATAACCCGTGAGCATAAGCCACTTGAGAACCAGTGCTGAGACTGGGAAACCTGAACTGTGACAAATTACTATAGGCTCAGCATGGACAGGTTTGAGACATAAAAACCTCCAGGGGGACCCAATCGCTGAGTACCCCATACGTTTGTAAGTTTTATCTCCAAAAGTTCTACCAGGTTCACGGGCCAGGTGCATTGACTCACACCTGTAATCCCAGCACTTTGGGAGGCCTAGGCAGATGGATCATCTGAGGTCAGGAGTTAGAGATCATCCTGGCCAACATGGTGAAACTCCCTCTCTACTAAAAATACAAAAATTAGCCAGGCATGGTGGCATGCACCTGTAATACCAGGTACTAGGGAGGCTGTGACAGGAGAATCACTTGAACACAGGAGGCGGAGGTTGCAGTGAACTGAGATTGTGCACTCCAGCCTGGGCAACAGAGCAAGATTCTGTCTCAAAAAAAGAGTTCTACAAGGTTATTACTATGAATATTAAAGAAAAACCCCTGCTTCTGTCAGGAGAAGTGAAAGGAACCATTTTGACATAAGCCAGAGCACTTTTCTTAAAAAGTCTGCCCTCAGGAGAAATAATTTAAACAGAACCTAATCTGCTTGGGTTTTATCAGAGCCTAACGAACCTGGAGGAAAGAAAACACCAACTACAGCCCACTCTTGCCATCCTATCTGACCGAGAAGGCAGCAGGATGGGATTTGCAAAGTTCACAGTCCAGAGCCGTAAGGTCACTAAAATACTGAGACCTAATCAAAGGAGCATAAAATGCTTCCCCTGTCATGTCATTATTAAAGGTCTATTTATAGAACTCCTTTTTCCGAGTACTTCATATTCAAGTATTAACATAAAAATGACAGTCCATACTAAAAGGCAAAAAAAGTAAAGAGAAAGAGCAAGCATTGGAACCAGATCCAGACATGGCAGTGAGGTTTGAATTGTTAGACAGAAAATTTAAAACAACTATAATTAAGGTGTTAAGGGCTCTAATATGTAGAGTAGACAGTATGCAAGAAAAGATGGACCAAAAAAACAGAGAGAGAAAGAACAGATGGACAGATGGACAATGTAAGCAGAGAGGTAGAAATTCAGAGAAAGAACCCAAAAGAAATGCTACAGATAAACCCACTGTAAGAGAAATTAAGAATGCCTTTTACGTACTTACTGGTAGACTGGACATGGCTGAGGAAAAAAAAAATACTTCAATCTTGAAGACATCCCATCAGAAACTGTCAAAACTGAAAAGCTAAAAGAAAGGCAAAGAAAAACATAATAGAATATCTAAGAACTGTGGGACAGCTACAAAGTTTGTAACATACATGTTATGGGAATTCCAGAAGTAGAGGGGAGGAAGAAAGATAAAGAAAACTAAATTTTTTTTTTTTTTTTGGCTATTACAAGAACCACTTTATTGGTATTGACAGAAACCCATGAACAAGTCATGAAAAGAGAAGTAACTTTTTTTTTTTTTTTTAAGGCGGAGTTTCACTTTTGCCTAGGCTTGAGTGAAGTGGTGCGATCTCGGCTCACTGCAACCTCTGCCTCCCGGGTTCAAGCGATTCTCCTTCCTCAGCTTCCCAAGTAGCTGGATTACAGGCGTCCACCACCATGCCTGGTTGATTTTTGTATTTTTAGTAGAGATGGGTTTTCGCCATGTTGGCCAAGATGGTCTCGAACTCCTGACCTCAGGTGATCCACCTGCCTCTGCCTCTCAAAGTGCTGGGATGACAGGCGTGAGCTACCGCGCCTGGCCTACTAATTCTTTTTATAAAGGCTGTTTAACATTGATTTTCAAAAATGACAAAGATAGCACAAAAATGAAAATTGTTAGCCGATATTTTTTAGAAAGGTCAGTGCAAAACACTAAATAAAATGGTGATCAGAAGTCAATACCCCATTAAGACAATAAAACTTTATGGTCAGCTTGAATTTATTTTAGAAACAAGGTTGCATCAACATTACAAAATATCTTTATATCATATATTAAATATTAGATCTAAGAAATTTTAAATATATAGAAATAAAGACTTTTAAAAACATGAATAAATATGCCTTAATTACAAGTCCAATCTTAAGTATTTCATTTATTTGTTGCTATCATAAAGGGATTTTTTCCATCTTTTAACAGGTAATGGTTTCTTTGTGCAAAGGCTATTGATATATGTGGTAATTTTATATCATAATACCTTAGTGAAGACTTTTAGAGTTTAGGTTAGCTTTATCAACAATTCTTTGTGTTTTACAGATATTCTATCATGGCATCTACAAATCAAGAAAGTACAAAGATGAGCCTGGAATATCTCCAGGTTTTATAAGAAAGTGCTCAAAAATGGGCTTCACATAGAAATGATAAAGGAGTCAACTTTAATTAATTCCTATTGACTAAAACTGTAACAAGTTTAGCAGTAAAATAAATACACATGTTAACAGGTTATAACCTATAAAATATCATTTTATTTCTCAACTTTTTTTAGTTAAAAATTATTCCAAAATTCAAAGTTAAAACAATCAAGAATAAATGTATTTAGGAACCTTACTGTTTTTTCTCCCCTTTCAGAACTCATCCCCCTTTTATAATTTAAAGATATTTTTTGTAAAAGTTAAATTAGGTACCTAACTCACTTGAAGCAAAAATCTACAAGTTAGATTTATTGTTGGTACATGAGAAAGTTATTTGAATGTATGACTTTAAGTTTATTTTAAATGTCAGGTACTCTAAATGGATACAGTCAAATAATCCATTAATAAAGAGTCAATCCTTATGAAAATAACTCTTTCTAAATTGAGAGAATATAAAATGTATGATTTCTACTTTTACATGCTCATTTTATAATCAAATACACTGGAGTAATAAAGCTGCCAGTTCACCATTCATTCTATTCTCTGGCTCATTTTCTTTCTAGGTAAAAGCTCAGAAGTATTGATTTCTCATAATGCTCCTTAATTTTCAACTATAAATTTATATAATTTGGAAGAATAGACAAGTCTACAATTAGTTCAAAATCCCTACAATATTGTTCTGTATCTTTAATTTTATGTGAGTTGTGTTTCCCAGTTCTATCATTTCTATTAGAACTATTACCATTATTCTCATAATGCAGCACAGAAAACTTGCAATATTTGCTGACTTTTCCACAGTATGGTAGTGACATTCAGAGTCTGTGTTCACTTGCAATAGTTGCAAAAATAACTAAAAAATAATTAACTTACTGATAGATTACACTTTGCCAAGCTGTGTGATGAATGCATTACATATAGTATCTCCCTAGTACTTAATATAGCCATATAAATAATTATTGCATAATTTGTTTTCCAAATTAGGCTTATAAAACATAGATAGAACACACTTTTTAAAAAAAAACTTCAAAAATTGGATAGCAGGATAACGAATAACCCAATAAAAACGGACAAGATATTTTAACAGATGCTTAACTCTGGAAATATTTGGGTGATAAATAAGCAAGTGAAAGCAGTTCAACATCATTAGTTACGAAGAAAATGCAAATTAAAATCCCAAGGAGATACCACTACACATCTATTACAATGACTAAAATTTTAAAAAAGTAACCGTTAATGAGGATGTAGAAAAATTAGAACTCTCCTACACTGTTGGTGGGAATTTAAAATGATACAACTACCTTGGAAAACTATATGTCAGTTTCTTAGAAATTCACAATACACCTACCCTATGATCAAGCCCTTCCTCTCCTAAGTATCCAACACATGCCTTCCCCAAGACTTGATTATGACTGTATATAGCAGCTTTATTTATAATAGCCCCTAACTGGAGGCCGCCAAAAAAATCTAAAACCAGAATGAGTAGACAAACTATGGTCTAAACATATAATGGAATACTATTCATCAGTAAAAATGAATAAATATGGATACATGTAGTGACAGAGATGAATCACAAAATAACTATGCTGAGTTTTAGAAGTCAGAATGTATGTTCTATACTGTATGATTCCATTTCTACAAAATATAAACTTATCTATGGTAGTTGTTAGTAAAGTAGACCATGGTGAGAGAAGGACTCCAAGAAGCACAAGGAAAATTTTGAGAGAGATGTATCTGTTGGTTTTCTTAATTGGGTGATAGTTTCACAGTGTGATATATTAAAACCTATCAAATTATGCACTTCAAAATTTCAGTTTATTGTATGACATTTGTACATTAAAACAACTCTTTTTAGGCCAGGAGTGGTGGCTCATGCCTGTAATCCCAGCATTTTGGGAGGCCGAGGCGGGAGGATCACTTGAGGTTAGGAGTTCGAGACCAGCCTGGCCAACATGGCAAAACCCCATCTCTACTAAAAATACAAAAATTAGCCAGGCGTGGGGCGTAGTGGCATGTGACTGTAATCACAGCTACTTGGGAGTCTGAGGTGGGAAAAATGCTTGAATCTAGGAGGCAGAGGTTGCAGTGATCTGAGATTGCGCCACTGCACTCCAGTCTGGATGACAGGGCAAGACTCCGTCACAATAACAAAACTAAAAATTTTTAAAAACCCTCTTTTTAAATTGAAGAAACTTTAAAAATCTACCATCACACAAATATTCTCTGCAAAATTTTTATTATATGATGTGTAGAAGCAAAAATCATATTAGTTGGTGAAAGCGGACGTGTGATAGAATTAATGACTTAAATGTACAGACTATCTTCTATTTTATGGTAGAGATAGCACTTTATTTGGCTTTTTTTAAATTTCTTAAAAAAATAATGAATGGAATACATGCACAGAACATGCAGGTTTGTTGCATATGTATAGATGTGCCATGGTTGTTTGCTGCACCTACTGACCTGTCCTCTAACTTCCCTCCCCTCACCCCTACCCCTTTAACGGGCCCTGGTGTGTGTTGTTCCACTTTCTGTGTCCATCTGTTCTCATTGTTCAACTTCCCCTTATGAATGAGAACATACAGTGTTTGGGTTTCTATTCCTGTGTTAGTTTGCTTAGGATGATGGCTTCCAGCTTCATCCATGCCCCTGCAAAGGACATGATCTTATTCCTTTTTATGTCGGCATAGTATTCCATGGTGTGTATGTACCACATTTACTTTATCTAGTATATCATTGATGGGTATTTGGGCTGATTCAATGTCTTTGGTATTGTAAACAGCACTGTAATTAACACATGTTTGCATGTGTCTCTATAGTAGAATGATTTATATTCCTCTGGGTACATACCCAATAGTGGGATTGCTGGGTCAAATGATATTTCTGGTTCTAGATTATTTGGCTTGTTTTACTTTCCTATTTACATGACTTGAGATCATTGTATTTTTTGTGTTTTTTTAATCTAATAATTATTTGAAGTAATGTATTAATTCTTTCTACTTATCCCCTCCAGAAATATATGTTTTCATGTTAGATATTGTTCATGTTTACACTCAGGAGTCAATGATAATTTCACATTCTTTTTTGATATTGTATTAAAGTACTTGAGTTATTTCATCCACCACTGAGTTCTTACTTTTACATCCAGACATAATAGATGTACATATTTTGGAGTTATGTAATAATTTAATACATTCATATAACTTGTAAAGATCAAATTAGTATAATTGGAATAACCATCACCTTAAATACTTGTCTTTTATTTATGCTGGAAACATTCAAATTATTCTCTTCTAGGTATTTTGAAATATATAATATTTTAAATTAAAGTCAGCCTACTGATCTCTTAAACATTAAGCTATATTTCATGTATCAAATTGTATATTTGCACCCATTAATCAAACACACTCTATCTTCGCTCCTTTATTCGTTTCCCAACCATTGGCAATCACCCATCTACCTCTCTATCTTTAAAAATTGCACCTTTTTAGCTCCCAGAAATGAGTGAGAACATTTTTAATGATATATGATAAATGTAATATATTGGGGATACATGTGATAACTGAATATATTAATATAATTTGTAAAAATGAATCAGTATAATTGGAATATCTATCACCTTAAATATTTGCTTTATTTGAATTATTCTCTTCTAGTTTGAAATATATGATAGATTTTTCAAGTTTTTTAATTAACCTCATTTGTTATTTATGTACATTATAATATATCTTGAGGATGGCTTTGTAGAAGTTTTCTATTTCATTGCTGTTTTTTAAAATAAAAGTTAAACACTTACTTAAAATGAGGACTTTTTATTTACTTCCCTGAAAATACTTGGTGTCAGTGATGACTGGAAATTACTTTTAAAATTGATGAAAATTGATATCAAATACAGCATACAGACTACAGTGTGAAGATGAGACAAAGTATGGTGCTTAGAACCAAGACAAGGATGGAAATGAAGATAAAAAGAAAGTAGACCTAGAAGCGAGTGATCAAGAAAAAAATTGTCATTAGAAGTCAGAATAGATCATTGTGTTACAAAATATTTAAAATTATCAAGTCTATGATGAGGCCAGGAGATAGATAAGTCAAAAAGAAAGAGAGAGTAAGAGCAAGAGAGTGAGAGATCATAGTAATCATCGTAAGAAGCAATCAGAGATAGGACCACAGAAGTTCTGCAGTTAAGAAAAAGTGGGAAGTCTAGGAAGTGTATGTAAATAAATGTAAAGTAAAGCTCATCCTTCTGCCAGAAGACGTCTGCTTGAAGGGGAGGTTAAACAATCTATGCTGGTTTAGCAAGAACAAATTAGTGAGTCATGATAGGGATATGATAAGTGGATTAGGTTTGGTTTTGTGTCAGTCCCTGAGGTTTTATCAAGAACCGAGTGTTTTCTGGCAGGTGACTGATACCAAGAGTCTTTATACCCTGTGTTAAGGGCACAATTTTAAATATCTGGCAAATCAATTCAATGGGAAAAAGAAAAGTCTTTCCAACAAGTTTTACTGATTTAACTGGATATCCAGATCTCTTTCTTAAAAAGGAACTTTGACTCTCTCCTCATACCATAAACAAAATTAATTCAAGACTGATTATAGGCATAAACATAAAAGCTAAAATCATAAGAGAAATATAAGAAAATAATTTCATGACTTTCAGGAAAGCAAGCATTCTTAGAAGGACACAGAAAGCAAAATAAATAAATAAAGAAAATACAATGTTGATAAATTAGACTTGTTCAAATTAAAAACTTCTGTTTATTAAAATTTGTTAAGAAAGAGTAAAGCAGCCACAGATTGATATACTATTTATACAACAGCACAAATAATCACCTCAGAAATAATATAGAAGGAACATGTATAACACTGTAATAGAATCCTAAGTCATTTAAATAGACATAAGGTTGTCAAAATGATAATTACTGAAGCTAAAAATGGTCATATAAATATTTTTATACTGTCCTTTCTACTTTTCAGTGTTTTTTTTTTTTGTATTTTTAAATACAAATGAATTGAAGGTTTTAGCATTTGAAATTAAACCATGAAACAATTTTGAGTTTAAATCAATGCAAACCAAAACAAAACAAAACAAAAAGTGTATCTTTACAATAGTCGGTATTCCTGCCAAACCTGATTAGTGGCTACTTGGTGATGAAATACCTTCTAGCAATTAGAAAAATAAATTGAGATAATCAGCAAATTATCTAAGGAAAATAATTGGAGATGTTTTCTTTAAATATTTAAGAAAACATTTTTTTATCCCTGCATTGTGAACAAATTGAGCTGTAGATTACTGTCATTAACTATAAATATCTAATTTCTATTAAATTAATAGAATAATAATGATATTTAACCTCCATTATTTTTATATCGCATTTATAGTAACAAACAGTAACTCATGATGTTACATGTATGTGTTTGTATTTCTGTGTATACATGACTGTTTATTATTTTAGATCCAGAATTTTGTTTTTAAAGAGAAAAAACAAAGTGAAAAGAAAATATGTAGGTTTTATTGCTTTAAACACGGTAAACACTTGGAATATTAAAATTAACTTTTAATATCCTGGGAAGAAAATACATCCATCTTAAAGATGCCAGATGTAGAGATACAATATTGAAATTTTCAGTGTGTGGATAGAAGTAAAGAGAATAATATCTAAGTTATATTAAAATATCCAGTAGATATAAAAAAGAAAATCTCAAATTTCACCAAATATAGAGTTGTATAACTTTTACATTTAAATATTGCAAATAAAACAATAGAAGACATCAGAAATATAAATCTGCATGTAGAGAACTACTGATGAGTTCATCTACATAAAACATGGGTAACTGCTCTATAATTTTTATATAGTAACTGTAAGACTTAATTAAATGCTTACAATATATTTTAATACAAATAGATCTTGCTAATAAGATATTTTAAAACAATTTTCTGGAATATGTTTTGTGAACAGAGTTGAATATTTTTGACTTTTATTTTAGATTCTGGTGGTACATGTACAGGTTTGCTACAAAGATGTGTTGCCTTTATGCTGAAGTTGGAGTCCAGTAGAGCCCATCACCTAGGACATGAGCAGAGTGAACAATAGGTAGTTTTTCAGCCCTTATTCTCTCCTTACCTTCCTCCATTGTATTTTGCAGTGGCTATTGTTCAGTTTTATGTCCACGTGTGCCTAAAGTTTAGCTCCCACTTACAAATGAGATCATGTGGTATTTAATTTTCTGCTGCTGTGTTAGTTTGCTTAGGATAATGGTTTCTAACTGCATCTATATTGCTGCAAAAGATATCATTTTATTCTTTTTTTACACCTGTAAATTCAACTCTTAATTCTTTGAAAAACCCTTAAACTGCTCTCCACAATGGTTGAACTAATTTACATTCTCACCAACAGCGCACAGCCCCACTAACATCTGTTATTATTTGACTTTTTAACAAAAGCCATTCTGACTGGTGTAAGATGGTACCTCATTGTGGTTTTGATTTTCATTTGTCTAATGATAAGTGATGATAGGCATTTTTCATATGTTTGTTGACTACTTATATGTGTTCTTTTAAAAAGAATCTGGTCATGTCCTTTGCCCACGTTTTAATGCAGTTATTTATTTTTCACTTGGTTGTTATAGGTTCTGGATATTAGGCTTTTGTCACACGTATAGCTTGCAAGTATCTTCTTTCATTCTGTAGCTTGTCCATTTACTCTGTTGATAGTTTTTCTTGCTGTGCAGAGGCTGTTTAGTTTAATTTGATCCCACTTGCTTATTTTTGTTTTTGTTGTAATTGCTTTTGAGGATTTAGTCATAAATTCTTTCCCAAGGCTGATGTCACAGAGAGTATTTCCTAGTGTTTCTTCTAGCCTTTTTACAGTTTGAGGTCTTATATTAAAGTCTTTAAACTATCGTGGGTTAATTTTTGTATATGGTGAAAGGTATGTGTCCAGTTTTATTTTTCTGCATTTTACTATTCAATTATCTCAGCACCAATTATTGAATAGGAAGTCCTTTCCTCATTGCTTATTTTTGTTGAAGATCAGATCAAATGAACATGAGATGTCTGTAGATCAGATGGTTGTAGGGTTGTGGCTTTATTTCTGGGTTCTCATTATTTTCCATTGGTCTGTGTGTCTGTTTTTGTACCAGTACCAGTGTCTGTTTTGATCACTGTTTTGTTGCAGTTTGGGACAGTTTGAATTTGGTAATGTGATTTCTCTGGCTTTGTTCTTTTTGCTTACGATTGCCTTGGTATTTGCATTCTTTTTTGGTTGCTTCCGAATTTTAGAAAAGTTTTATTATTTTTATTATTATTCTATTAAAATAACTTAGGAAGTCAAATCTTTAAAAATATGTAAATTCCTTTAAGCATTATGAAAGTGTTAACAATATTGATTCTTCCAGTCCATGAACATGTTTGTGTTACCTATGATTTTTTTCAGCAGAGTTCTGTAGTTCTCCTTGTAGAGATATTTCACTGCCTTGTCCTAGGTATTCATTCCTTTTATGGTGTTTGTAAATGGGTTTGAATTCTTGATTTGCCTCTCTGTTTGACTATTATTGATATATAGGAATGCTATTGATTTTTTTACATTAATTTTGTATTCTGAAAGTTTATTGACATTACTTATCATTTCTAGCAGCATTCCGGTGGAGTCTCAGGGTGTTCTACATATAAAATTACTTCATCAGCAGAGATAGTTTGACTTTTTTTACTGTATGGGTGCCTTTCATTTCTTTCTCTTGCAGGATGGCTTTGACTAGGACTTCAAGTACTATGGTAAATAGGAGTGGTGAGAGTAAGCATCTTTGTTATGTTCCAGTTCTCAAAAGAAATGCTTCCAGCTTTTGCCCTTCAGTATGGTGTTGCCTGTGGGCTTTTCATATATGGCTATTATTATTTTGAGGTATTTTCCTTTTATGCCTACTTTGTTGAGGATTTTTAATTTTGTAAAAAGATTTCTCTGCATCTATTGAAATGATCATGTTTTTAAAATTCAACTTATATGATGAATCACATTTATTCATTTGCATATGTTGAACCAATCTTGTATCCCAGAAATAAAGCCTGCCCTATCATGCTGAATTAACATTTTAATGTGTTGCTGGGTTCCATTTGCTAGTATTCTTTGAGGATTTTTATGCCCACGTTCATCAGGGATATTGGCCTGTAGTTTTCTTTTTCTGTTGTGTCTCTGCCACACTTTGGTATACAATGATGCTGGCTTCACATAATGAGTTAGGGAGGAGTCACTTCAGGTTTTTTTAAAAAAGTTTCAGTAGATTTGGTATCATGCCTTTGAAAATCTAGAGGATTTGGCTGGGCCTCTATCTTGTCTAGGAATTTTTTTTGGCAGGAGTGGGTGTTGGTAGGGTTTCTCTTATTGATACAATTTAGGAATTAATTATAGGTCTCTTCAGGGTTTTTTTCCTTTCTGCTTCAATTATGGGAGGTTGTGTATTTTCAGGAATGTATCCATTTCCTCGAGATTTTCTAGTTTGTGTGCACAGAGTTGTTTATAATAGTCTCTGAGGATCGTTAGTATTTCTGCGGAATTTGGTATAATGTCATCTCTGTTATTTCTGATTGCGCTTATTTGGATCCTCTCTCTTTTTTCTTTGTTAATCTAGCTAGGGGTCTGACAATGTTACATAATCCTACCAAAGAATCAACCTTTGGTTTTGTTGATGTTTTACATGGATTTTTGCATCCCTGTTTGTTCAGTTCTGCTCTGATTTTACTTATTTATTCTGCTAGCTTTGGGGTTACTTTGTTCTTGTTTTTCTAATTATTCTAGCTTAGATTATTAATTTGAGATTTTTCTAACTTCCTGATGTACAATTTAGCACTACAATCTTTTTTTTTAACACCGCTTTTGCTTCACCCCAGAGATTTCAGTATGTTTTCTCTAATTTCAAATAATTATTTGATTTCTGCCCTAATTTCAGTATTTACTCAACAGCTATTCAAGAGTTGGTCATTTAATTTCTGTGTAGTTGTGAAGTTTTTTGAGAAGCCTTCTTGGTATTGACTTCTATTTGTATTGCTCTGTGGTTTATAAGTATGGTTGATATAGTTTCAATTTTTTAATGTATTTAAAACTTATTTTTATGGCTAAACATGTGGTCAATTTTAGATTATGATGTGTGTGCAAATAAGAATAATGTATATTTTGTGGTTGTTCAATTGAGTATACTATAAATGTCTATTAGGTCCAATCGTTCAAGTGTCTGGTTTAAGTACAGAATTTCTTTATTAGTTTTCTTTTTTTTTTTTTTTTTTTTTTTTTTTTGAGACGGAGTCTCACTGTGTCTCCCAGGCTGGAGTGCAGTGGCGCGATCTCGGCTCACTGCAAGCTCCGCCCCCCGGGTTCACGCCATTCTCCCGCCTCAGCCTCCCAAGTAGCTAGGACTACAGGCGCCCGCTACCGCGCTCGGCTAGTTTTTTGTATTTTTAGTAGAGACGGGGTTTCACCATGTTAGCCAGGATAGTCTCGATCTCCTGACCTTGTGATCCACCCGCCTCGGCCTCCCAAAGTGCTGGGATTACAGGCTTGAGCCACCGCGCCCGGCCTCTTTATTAGTTTTCTGCCTCAATAACCTAATGCTGTGAGTGGGTTGTTAAAGTCCCCCACTATTATTTTGTCACTGTGTAACCCATTTTGTAGCTTTAGAAGTACATGTTTTATAAATCTGTATGCTCCAATATTGGGTTTGTATATATTTAGAATAATTAGATCTTCTTGTTGAATTTTACCCTGTATCATTACATAACGCCCTTTATGGTGTTTTTGACAGTTGTTGGTTTAAGTCTGTTTCATCTGATATAATAATGACTCCCTATGCTTTTTTGTTTTTTGTTTGAGTGATAGATCTTTCCTTTCCTTGCCTTTGAGCCCACGGATGTGATTACATCTGAGATGTGTCCCTTGAAGACAACAGAAGGATTAGTCTTGTTTTGTTGTTTAACTTGCCACTTGTGCCTTTTAAGTAGGGGCCTGTAGACCATTTACTTTTAAGGTTAATATTGATATGTAAGGCTTTGATCTATTGTGTTGTTAGTTGGTTGTTTTATAGACTTGACTGTATAGTTGCTTTATAAGGTCTGTGGGCTATGTACTTAATTTTGTGATTGTGTGTGATAACAGGTTATCTTTTTTTTTTTTTTTTTTCATTTCTAAATTTAGAATTTCCTTAATAACTTCTTGTAAGGCTGGTCTAGTGGTAACAAATTCCCTTAGCATTTGCTTGCCTGGAAATTATTATATTTATTTTTTCCTTATTAAGCTTAATTTGGCAGGGTACAAAATTCTTGGTTGAAATTTATTTTCTTTAAGAGTATTGAAAATAGAACTCAATTCTCTTCTGGCTTGTAAGGTTTCTGCTGAGAAACCCAATGTTATCCTGATGGGCTTCCCTTTGTGAGTCACTTGACTCTTTTATTCTGGGTGACTTTAAGATTTTTCATTTCTCATTGACCTTAGAGACTCTGATGACTATTTGTCTTGGTGATGGTCATCTTATATAGTATCTTGTAGCGTTTCTCTAAAATTTTTGAACTAGGATGCCATTCTCTCTAGGAAGATTGGGGAAATTTCCACAAACTGTATCTTCAAATATGCTGTTCAATTTGCCTACTCTTTCTCCTTCTCTATCAGAAATGTCAATGAGTCATATATTTGGTATCTTTATATAATCCCCTATTTCTCAGATACTTTGTTTATTTCTAAATTCTTTTCTTTTCTTTTCTCTGACTGGCTTAATTCAAAGGACCAGGTTTCAAGCTCTGAGATTCTTTCCTCAGCTTGGTTTGTTCTGCTGTTAATGTTTCCAACTGTACTATGAAGACCCTGTAGGGAGTTTTTCAATTCCAGAAGTTCAATTTGGCTCTCTCGTAAAATGACTATGTTATGTTTCAACTCTTGGAAAAATGTACTGTTTTCCTTATACTGGTATTTAATTTTCTTCTGAATCTAGTTCAGTTACCTTGTCAGCCAGATTCTGATTTCCGATTCTGTCATTTTAAACTGGTTAAAAATCTTTCCTGGAGAGCTAGCATAGTCATTTAGAAGTAAAAAAACACTGTCGTTTTGAATTGCTGCAGTATTGTGTTGATTCTTTCTCATCTGTGAGGGCTGGTGTTCCTTTATTTATTTGTAATTGCTTTCATATGAATGGGGCTTTTTAATTTTATGTGTGTGGTTTTTTTTTAAATTTATTTCCATTAAGGTTTGGCTGGGGTTTATGCTGAATATAGCGAATTGGCTTCGTTTGTGGGTGATTTCAGAGGTATAAGGCTCTATGTAGAATGTATATTTGTCATTATGTTCCTGATTGGGTTTCACTGGCCATGTGTGCTAATTTTTTTTCTTTTTCTTTTTCTTTTTTTTTTTTTTTCGGTGTAATTCAGGCTGTGATCCTGTAGGTGGCACTTTAAGACTGAAGGCCTGCAGATACGTTGTTATTTATCTGCATAATTCTTTTATTTCAGCACATTCACAGCATTGCTCTGGGATGGTGGAAAGAGGGGAATAAGTAACCCCCTTGCCATGTCCATTCCTGGGCCTTAGAACTGTCTCCAATCACTGGAAACTTCATTTCCTTTGCTTTAAGGAAGTCCCTGGTAGGCTGTACTCTCTCAGGGAAAACCAGCACTAAAGGTAAGGTAAGCAGGAGACCTGCAACTCCCGGAGACCTGGTGGCTCTCTGCTTGTCAGAGTCAGAGCATGTCTGTAGGATATGTCTGTAAGGTATGTCTGTGGGTGGTCTGTTGATGCTTCTCAAAGCAGTTTAAATCTTAAACAGACCAACAGTCCCATACAAAATATTGAGTTAAATAAACAGGTCACAGAGTAAAACAATAAACTTTAGTAATACATTTTCTTCTTGTCCTCTTTTACCATTCTTTTTACCTTAAAATTTTGATGAATTTCATCAGAGAAAACATCTGGGTTTTTGTGTGTGTGTGTGTTGTTGATGATGAAGGGCAGGAAACGAAAAAGTTTATTACCAATTAAATTTGTTTAGTAGATATAGGACTACCTTGATTGCCTATTGTTCATTGGTGTTTTTTTTTTTTTTTTCTTTCTCTCTTTCAAATAATTAGTTTAATTTATCTGGGTTATCAAACTTACAGTATAACATGATTCAAAATACATATTTTTAAATCATTTAATTGCCTAAGGAGCTGTAGTAGTGTGTTAGTCAGGGTTCTCCAGAGAGACACAACCAATAGGGGATTGTATATACTTTACTTAATGACATTTATTATAAGAATTGTCTCACACAATTTGGAGACTAAGAAGTCTTATGTTCCGCCATCTGCAATTTGAAAAACCAGGAAAGCTGGTGATGTATTAAAAATTCAGATTCCAAAGGCCCAGGAACCAAAAACAATGAGAATAAGAGGAGATTGATGTTCTAGCTCAGAAAAAGAGATTACATTCATATGTTTCCACCTTTTTCTTCTATGCAAGACCTCTACAGATTGAATAATGCTCATTCACATTGGAGAGGGTCATCTATTTTACTCAGTTAACCAATTCACATGCTAATCTTCTCTGGATGCCCTCCCAGACAAACCTAAAAATAATATTTTACCAGCTATATAAGCATCCCTTAATCAAGCAAGTATACACATTAAAATTAACCATCACAGTTGTATACCTGTCTCTCTTACTATTGGAAGTGTGTGTTTTATCTCATTTTTACATGATCAATATAGATAGATGTTTGTCACTTTTATTGTTCTTTTCAAAAACAATTTTTGGTTCTCCAATGAAACCATTGTGTATTGTCCTTTTGTTTTTCATTTATTTATGCTCTTGTTATTATTTTCTTTGCCCTTTTTTTGTGTAATTTACTCTTCATTTTCTAGCCTCTTAAGGTATAAACTTAGCTTATAGAACTTAAACCTTTTTTCATTATTTAATATTGTTATAAAACCAACAGTTTTGTATGCCTGTTGCACAGTAATAAGCCAATTACACTAAGACAGCAGAATTTTCAGCAAAAACGGAGTTTAATGATCTCAGTGTCAAGAGATGGAAGGAGACCTACAAATCTATATCCCAAAAGAATTCTGGACTAGAGTTTATAGACTTTGTGGACTTGGGTGGAAGGGGGTGAGGGGAGTGAGGGGAAAAGACTAAACATTGGGTACAGTGTATACTGCTGTTTTGGTGACTATGGCTTTATAGTATGGTTTAAATTCAGGTAGTGTGATTATGTCTCCACATTTGTTCTTTCTGCTTAGTCTTGCTTTGACTATGCAGGCTCTTTTTTTGGTTCCATATGAATTTCAGATTTTTTTTTCTAATCCTGATATTTTGACAGGGTTTGCATACCTATTGCATTTAATTTGTAGATTGCTTTTGAAAATATTCAACACTAAAATAGTGGGAAACTTCAATACTCCACTGACAGCATTAGACAGATCATCATGACAGAAAGTCAACAAAGAAACAACGGATTTTAAACTATACATTGGAAAAATGGACTTAACATATATGTATATATACAGAACATTCCATCCAACAACCACAGAATACACATTCCATTTAACAGCACATGAAACTTTCTTTGAGATAGACCATATGATAGGCCATAAAACAAACTTCAATAAATTTAAGAAAATTAAAATTATATCAAGCACTCTCTCACACCACAGTAGAATAAAACTGGAAATCAACTCCAAAAGGAACCTTCAAAACCATGAAAATACATAGAAATTAAATAACTTGCTCTTGAATGTGCATTGCATCAAAAACTAAATCAAGATGCAAATTAAAAAATTCTTTGAACTGAATGACAATAAATGACACAACTTATTAAACCTCTAGGATACAGTAAAGGTGGTGCTAAGAGGAAATTTCAGAGATTTAAATGCCTATATCAAAAAGACTGAAAGCACAAATTGACATTCCCTCAAACCCAAACCCAGCAGAAGAAAGGAAATAATCAAGATCAGAGGAGAACTAAATATAATTAAAACAACAACAACAACAACAAGAAAAATACAAAAGATAAATGAAACAAAAAAAAACTGCTTATTTGAAAAGATACGTAAAATTAACAGAACATTAACAAGATTAACCAAATAAAGAAGAGAGAAAATCCAAATAACCTAATTGAGAGAGATGATTTAGGGCATCTGGCAGAAGAAATTCCTAAGCAGCAAAGCATTCAAGAGATGACTTGAGTGCTGTTAAAGGCATTCAGTTTTATTTGGGAAGCAGAGAATAAAAGTTTAGAATATTTGAAGCCTGATAATCTGATAGAAAAGAAAATCCCATTTTCTGAGGAGAAATTCAAGTCAGCTGAAGAAATTTGCATAAGTAACAAGGAGCCAAATGTCAGTCCCCAAGACAATGGGGAAAATGTCTCCAGGGCATGTCAGATGTCTTCACTGAAGGCCCTTCCATCACAGGCCAGGAGATTTGGGAGGAAAAAGTGGTTTCATGGTCCAGACCCAAGGTGTCCATATTGTGTGCAGCCTAGGGACTTAGTGCCCTGCTGCTCCAGCCGTGGCTGAAAAGGGGCAATGCAGAGCTTGGGCCGTGGCTTCAGAGGGTGCAAACCCCAAACCTTGGCAGCTTCCATGTGGTGCTGAGTCTACAAGTGAACAGAATTCAAGAATTGAGGTTTGAGAACATCTGCCTAGATTTCAGAAGATGTATGGAAATGCCTGGACACCCAGGCAGAAGTTTGCTGCAGGGGTGAAGCTTTCATGGATAATCTCTGCTAGGGCAGTGGGGAAGGGAAATGTGGGGTCAGAGCCCCCATACAGGGTCCTGGGATGCTGCCTAGTGGAGCTGTGAAAAGAAGACCACCATCCTCATGACACCAGAATGGTAGATTCACTGACAGCTTGCACCATGAACCTGGAAAAGCCACAGGCACTCAATTCCAGCCTATGAAGGTAGCTGAGAGGGAAGCTGTACCCTGCAAAGCCACAGGGATGGAGGGGACCAAGACCATGGGAACCTACCTCTTGCATCAGCATGACCTGGATATGAGACATGCAGTCAAAGGAGATCATTTTGGAACTTTTAGATTTGACTGCCCTGCTAGATTTTGGACTTGCATGAGGCCTGTAGCTCCTATGTTTTAGCCAATTTCTCCCATTTAGAATGGCTATATTTATCCAATGCCTGTACCCCTGTTGTATCTAGGAAGTAATTAACTTGCTTTTGATTTTACAGGCTCAGAGGCAGAAGGGACTTGCTTTATCTCAGATGACATTTGGGAGGGCCCAGTGGCAGAATGATATGGTTTGGCTGTGTCCCCACCCAAATCTCATCTTGAATTCCTACTTGTTGTGGGAGGGACTTGGTGGGAGGTAATTGAATCATGGGGTTAGGTCTTTCCTGTGCTTTTCTCCTGACAGTGAATAAGTCTCATGAGATCTGATGGCTTTAAAAAGGGGATTTTCCCTGCACAAACTCTCTTCTCTTGTCTGCTGCCATGTGAGATGTGCCTTTCACCTTCTGCCATGATTGTGAGGCCTCTCCAGCTATGTCATACTGTAAGTCCAATAAACCTCTTTCTTTTTTTTTTTTAATTGCCTAGTCTTGATTATGTCTTTATCAGGAGTGTAAAAATGAACTAATGCACTAAGTTCAGGGCCTGTTAACACTGAGAGACTCCGTGATAGCTAGGATTGTTGGCATCTGTGATGAAAATGCGGACTGCTGGGATCTTCTGCTTACCTTTTTCCCTGAAATGGGGAACTCCTTTTGGTTTATAACTGGTGTCTGGCTGGCTGCTTTGCTCCCCACACTATTCTGCTATCCCGAGTTTCCACATCCCAGAGGGTCTTTGTCATTTCCATGCAGAATTCCATTGTTCTCCCTTAGAAGTTCTATTCAGTGTGTGGTTATCTGCTCACTTTCTTCATCTCTCTTTTGGAGGAGGTGAGTGTTGTGTGCTTTGAGTAAGCTATCTTGATGACATCTCTCTCATTTATTGTTATCTGTAGTGTTTTTATCTGCCAGGTGAGGGTGATGTTATTTTGAAGTAGATAATTTACTTGCAAGGCCATTTCAAATACTGTCCTTTATTGAATGATAGTGTTCAGAGACAGTCACAATTCTAAGTTTATGAGCTGTTAAACAACCCCTCATATCTGTTATGTAAAATGTAGTCCAGAAGAACATTGAAGTCAGTACTCATATTTTTGGTAAAATATTGATTAAAATCCTTCTTAATTATATTCTCTAAATAAAGACCCATTCTTTTTTTGATACATTTGAATAAAAAGAAAGTTCTTATGAATTTATTTTATTACTTCAGAATTAATTCAATATAATTGTAATATATTACATTTCTTATGGGGAAAGCAATGTGGATATAAGAAAATCTCATTATTAAAAAAATTTGTATGCAAATTAAAGTTTACTTATTTGAATTAGATGAGATACATCAAAAACTTATATATACATTTTCAGAGCTATTAAAGCATAATCTACAAAATAGAAAACAAGAAACATTTAATTAAAAAAAAATAAGTTGTAGATGAAGAGCTCAACATTATAAGTAACTGATACTTCTTTGACCTCTGTATTCTCTGTAAGTAGTAGAAAGAAAGATATAGCAAGTGAATTGATGGGACGAAAAAGGGAATTAGATAAGAACACACTGTGAAATGAGAAAATTTTCAAAAATATTTTTGCTTAGTTAAATTAAACTTATGACCAATAAATGTGAGTGTGATAATATGAAAAACTCACACAAAAAGATAAGAAATGTATAACAAAATATTATTTTAATTTTATACTATCATAAAATTAAGAAGAAAAAAGGAAGAGAAGAATAAGTTGTTCTAAAAAATGTAAGAACACTTTATCCCCTAGCAAAGTAAACAAATTGAGACATTGCTTGTTATCTAGGGAAGAATATGTTTATAAACAATTTAAAGTTGCTTGTGCAGGTTGTATAACCATGAAGCATGAAGATTACAAATAAGTAAATATGGAAAGAATTATCTTATTTTAATAGAAACCAATATGTAATTTACAATAAATGTAGTGTTGTCATGCATGGTTTAGGACATGCCTAGGGCATCTCTTTTTATAATGCTTACAAAGCATTATTGTCTACAAGAGTGGCAACAGATCAGGAGCAAGTGACTTACTCAGCTTGCATAGTCTCTTTCATATACATGGACAGTATACTACAGCTCACTGTGCTCAGTTGCAACCTCTCATCAAGAATTTCTAGAAGATACTTTGCAAGCTCATGCAAGAAACAGTTGGGCTTCCTGATTTAGAAACACTGCTGACAGACATTTTTTTCCCCTTCTTTGCTCTCTCTATGAAAGGAGGCAAAGAATATTTTCACACTGAGACATAAAAGAAAGAAATAACTTACCCTTAAGTTTTAGTAGAAGTAGACTTACAAATTAGAGTAGATATAATTATGAGGGTCGTGGTAAGAAATAATGTTGTACTAAGAAGGAGTGATATAAGTATTTAAAGGAGGGAGGATTACAAATGTGGATAGAATGAAGGTAAAATTATGAAACTATGATAAAGAAATCTGGGTCTAGCAGCAAAGGGAAACTATCACCCTTGGAATTAAAAGGGCATGCAGAATGAGTTGTTAGAATTAAGCAGAAACTATACCTGTAGAACATGACCACTAGATGGTATTTATAAACTTGGTTAGAAAAAAAAAAAAATGAGCCTGTTGTTTGAACCAAGCATGGGAAAGAGGTCATGAAATTCCCAGATAGGGCAGTACGTTGTAATCAAATGTCAAGTACAGAGAGCTGAGCAGAGAATGGATGGGGAAAAACAAAAAAGATACCCAACATAGTCTACCCATTTCTCTCACAGCATCCACTCTTATTTTTACATCCAGAAAACAAAACATTTTCTTCAAACCCTGGAGACAAACTCCTATCAACTACCTTACTGTTCAGTGATATGAATCCAGGAACACTTATCTGATGAGCTGAATTGTGACCCTAAACCCAAAATTATGTTGAATTTCTAATCCATGTTACCTGTAAATGTGACTTTATTTGAAAATAAGGTTGCGGTGGATATGATAAAGTTAAAATTAGTCATTAGATCCCTAATCCAATATGACTCACATCCTCTTAAGAAGAAAGGACTTTGGACACAGACAGACAAACACACGGATAATTCCAGATGATGACACACAGGGAAAGAGAATTAAAAACAAAATCTTCTAACGTCTTAGAAATCCTCCCCACAAAGGTTGTAGAGGAAAAACACATTTTTATTTCTCTCCTTCCTCCCTTCCTCCCTCCCTCCCTCCTTCCCTCCTTTCCTCTCTTCCCTTTTCTTTTCTTTCTTTCTCTTTCCTTCTTTCCTTCTTTCTTTCTCTCTTTTTCTTTCTTTTCGTTCTTTTACTTTCTCTTTCTTTCTTTCTTTCTCCTTCCTTCTTTCTTTTCCTTTCTCCTTCCTTCCTTCCTTCCTTTCCTTCCTCGCCCCTTCCTTCCTTCCTTCCTTTCTTCCTTTCTTCCTTCTTTCCTTCCTTTCTTTTCTCACTCTCTCACCCAGGCTAGAGTACAATGGCCTGATCATGACTCATTGCAGCCTCAACCTCTTTGGGCTCAGGTGATCCTCCCATCTTAGACTCACAAATAACTTTTATAGTTTTGGAACTACAGGCTTGTACCACCATGCCTGGCTATTTTTTTTTTATTTTTTTTTGTAGAGACAGGGTTTCACCATGTTGCCCAGGCTGGTCATAACATCCTGGGATCAAAAGATTCACCCATGTTGGCCTCTGAAAGCAGCAGAATTACAGTTGTGAGCCACCATGCCCCACCAAAATACTTTTCTTACCCAATAAGCATTAAATCAAAACTTGATATATATCACAGACAATCAAGAGATGCAAGGACAGAAATAAAATTCCACCGTTTTCTGTAGCCAAGCAGAATTCATGTTTCATACATGTTCTGTAGATGAACAATATGTAGTTCTCAGGTAAGAGGATCCTCTTACACATAATTCATCCTAACTTTACCTGGTTATCAAGGTGGTCTGTTATTAGCAAATTGGCTATATCCAAAAGAAAAACAAACTTCTTATGTTTTTATGACATGAGGTTAGGTTTGCAACTTGGAGAATGGCACTCACTGAAGTTAGACTCCTTGCTTCCCATACAAATTGGGAGATAAAGATAGTATCTCCCTTGTTGTTGACATTTCAAAGAGATGACTCTCAAGTTTTTGAGAAAGATGTTCTTGAATCATAAAGATGATACAAGGTCTATTCAGTTTACCAAAAGATCTCATTATATTTCAAAGAAAGGAGAAAGTATTTTCAATTTTATATTTTCTAAAGTAGATGCTCTAAGAAAAAAGAGGGAAGAGAATCTCTTTCCTTAATTTATCAGGGACAATGAAGCCTCTTATTTTTAGTTTGTATTTGTTCTTACAAGATAGAATAAGACATTGGACATATGTTATCACAAGTCAAGGATTATTCTGGGCTACCAGAAACTGGAAGAGGCAAAGAAATATCCTCCCCTAAGGTTTTGAAGGACTCATGGCTCTACCAACATCTTGATTTCAGGTTTCTAGCTTCCCAAACTGTGAGAGAACAAATATATATTGTAAGCCACCCAAAAAACAGAAGTGGCTATAAAAATATTTGGTAAAATGTAGATGATGGGTTGATGAGTACAGCAAATTACCATGGCACATGTATACCTGTGTAACAAACCTGCGTGTTCTGCACATGTATCCCAGAACTTAAAGTATAATAAAAATAAATATTTGGTAAAATGGTGTTTGTTAAAATTAAGAGCTCTTGTTATCAAAAGAAACTATGACTAGAATTAAAAATTAAAGTCATAGTGTAAGAGAGAAACTTGCATTGTTTATTTAAAAAGAGGTTAAATAAAGAGCTATTTTAAAGTACAAAATAAACGCAGCTTGAAATAATTAGAAAAAATGATCTGAGAATGCACTTTATAAAAGAGAATATTCAAATTATCATTAATCATAAGATAAGAATTTCACCTCATGAACAAAGAAATGCAAATTTAAATTACAACATTTTTAAGTCAGTAACTGTGAAGTGTTATTTTACCCAATTTACAAGCTAATGGGAAAGTCTGACACACAGAAAAATAAACATATAAACAAACGCACACATGTAGAAGAATGAGAAAGACAGAGAGAGAAAGAAAGAGAGATTGATATTTGGGTTAAAGACAAAGACAGTTTATCACTCACAGCAAAAGCAGAAACCAAGTTAAAATTACAAGCTGTTTCCTAGAGCACCAATTCCCATTGGGCAAAGTAGTGAGTTCCAGTTGATAACTTTACATGTAGCAACAAGATGTTACAGCATAAAAAATACAAGTTTGGGACACTCGGATCTTATGTAGTAGCTGCTAGTAAACTTGCTCGTCCACCCTCTTTTCCAGAGACAAATGTCAATTTCTTTACCCTGGAATATAAGTAAATATTTCCAGGGAGTAGGGAAACGCATCCCTAACTTGATTACCCAAAAAAGTAAGCAAGAGTTTTTTTCTGGGAGAAACATCTCTCAATTTTTTAGAGAGAATTGTTGTCTTTATCTTTACTTGTCCAAAAAATAAAATAAATTTGCCTCCGAGGGATTTTCTGTCTCTGTTTCCAGGGCTGCATACAGATTCCAGAAAAGACAGTCTCAGAGCATGAAGGTTGTTTAATACCTGAATGTGTAGTACCTCCACGAATCTATGAAAAAATTGTCTTCCAACAAATATAATACCAATTAAATAGAATAGCTAAGTTTGCAGAAAATGTCAAAATCAAGTTTAGCTATAATATCAAAAAACTGGAAATTTCATGTAATGCTGGTCCACCAAAACTGATCACCTAAACTGATTATAAGCATACTCTATTTCACAACAAAGCAGTTCCATTCTTAGTAATATAACTTAAAGAAATGAGCAGGATTATTCCAAAAGATATGCAAAAGCAAGTTCAGAGCAACATTATGCGTAATAGCTCTAAACTAGGGGGGAAAAACATCAGTCAAAAGTAGATTTATTTATTTTATTTTTTCAAGTAAAGCTTGTTTAATATGGAGTAGTAGAACATGGTTATATTATACCATTTAAGACGTTCTGTCATATGACTCTTCTGTCAATCATATATTTAATTTTCTTATTCAACTTGTAGGTTCAGGTACATGTGTAGGTTTGTTACATGGGTAAACTGCATGTCACTGGGGTTTGGTGTTCAAATAATTTCATCACCCAGGTAATGAGCATAGTACCTGATTGGTAGTTTTTGACTCTCAGCCTACTCCCATCCACCACCTTCAACCATGCCCTGGCACCTGTTGTTCCACTCTTTGAGTCCATGTGTATTCAATGTTTAGTTACCACTTTTAAGTGAAAGCATACAGTATTTGGTTTGCTGTTCCTGCATTTATTTCCTTAGGATAATGACCTACAGGTGCATCGATGTTGCTGCAAAGGACATAATTCCATTCCTTTTTATAGCTGTGTAGTATTCCATCATGTATATGTACCACATTTTCTTTATTCAGTCCACTGTTGATGAGCATGTACTTGCTACTGTGAATAGTGCAGCACTGAATGTGTTACCAGAGGGTCCTTGCTCCCAGAGCTCCCAAGATGGTGGCTGGCCGCTTCCAAAATGGTGGTGGGCCACTTCCAAGATGGTGGCAAGCCTCGCGTTCTCTGACTTGGGGTTCTTGGCCTCATGGATTCCAAGGAATGGAATCTTGGGCCATGTGATGAGTGTTACAGCTCTATTAGAAGCCAGTGGGTCATGGAAGAGAACCGTGGAACCCAGTGACTTAGTGTTCAGCTGGATTAGGATGAACCCAGGCACTTAGCCATGCAGGAACAATGGGAACAATGGCAAGCCTTTAGCCCGATCAGGAGTGGCAGTGGGCACCTCCCTGGATCAGGAGCAGCCCGGACACCCTGCTGGATCTGGAGGGATGGAAGTCGGTGGTGAGTCTGCGATGGCGGCAAAAGCAGTGGTGGACAGCGGGCAAAAGCTTAGCTGGAGCTGTAACAAAACATGGACCAGAAGAGTGTAGTTGCTAATAGAAATAGAATGAAGACAGAGCTCCCACATAAGGGAAGGGGACCCAAAGGGGGTTGATGTTGATGGCTCAAATGCCTGGGTTTATATCCTGATCCTTGTCCCTCCCCCTGTGCTCTCAGGCAATAGATGATTGGCTATTTCTTTACCTCCTGTTTTGCCTAATTAGCGTTTTAGTGAGCTGTCTGATTGGTCGGGTGTGGGCTAAGTTGCAAGCCTGGAGTTTAAAGGTGGATGTGGTCACCTTCCCAGCTAGGCTTAGGGATTCTTAGTCGGCCTAGGAAATTCCAGCTAGTCCGGTCTCTCAAATGTATGAGTGCTTGTGCCCTTTTGGTAGGGCAACTTATTAATATTTTCCTTTTGGTTTATATCAGTAATGAGTTTCCTGGTTCAAATAGTAGTCCTAGTTTAAGTTACTTGGGAAATCTCCAAACTGCTCTCCACTGTGCCTGAACTAACTCACATCCCACCAGCAGTGTATAAGTGTTCCTTTTCCCCTACAACCTCACTAACATCTGAGTTTTTTGATGTTTTAATAATAGTCATTCTGACTGGTGTGAGATGGTATCTCATTGTAGTTTTAATTTGCATTTAATAATTAGTGATATTGATAATTTTTTCATATTCTTGTTGGCCCCATGAATGTTTTCTTGAGAAGTGTTTGTTTATATCCTTTGCCCTTTTTTTTTTTTTTTTTTGGGGATGGTCGGCTCTGTTGCTCAGGCTAGAATGCAGTGCGTGATCTCGGCTCACTGCAAGCTCCATACCTCAGGTTCACGCCATTCTCCTGCCCAGCCTCCTGAGTAGCTGGGACTACAGGGGCCCACCACCACTCCCGGTTAATTTTTTTTTTTTTTTTTTTTGTATTTTCGGTAGAGACGGGGTTTCACCGTGTTAGCCAGGATGGTCTCGATCTCCTGACCTCGTGATCCACACACCTCGGCCTCCCAAAATGCTGGGATTACAGGCGTGAGCCACCATGCCTGGCCCCTTTGCCCATTTTTAATGGAGTTTTGTGGTTTTCGCTTACTGATTTGTTTAAGTCCCTTACAAATTTTAGACATTACACCTTTGTCAGATACATAGCTTGCAAATATTTTCTCCCATTCTGTGGTTGTTTGGTACTTTGTTAATAGTTTCTTTTCCTGTGGAGAAGCTCTTTAATTAGGTCCCATTGGTCAATTTTTGTTTTTGTTGCAATTGCTTTTGGGGACTTAACCAAGAATTTTTTGCCAGGGCCAAAGTTGAGAAGGGTATTTCCTAGGTTTTCCTCTAGAAGTTTTACAGTTTTAGGACTTACATTTAAGTCCTTAATACATCTTGAGTTGACTTTTGTATATGGTGAAAGGAAAGGGTGAAGTTTCAATCTTCTGCATATGGCTAGCCAGATATTCTAGCACCATTTATTGAATAGGGGGTCCTTTCCTCAGTGCTTGTTATTGTCGACTTTGTCAACAATCAGATAGTTGTGGGTGTGTGGTGTGGCTTTATTTCTGGGTTCTGTAACTGGTTCCATTGGTCTTTTTTTTTTTTTTTTTTTTTCCTGTACCAGGCTCTTTGGGTTACTGTAGCCTTGTAGTATAGTTTGAATTAGGTAATGTGGTGCCTACAGCTTTGTTATTTTTGCTTTGCATTTCTTCAGCTATTCAGTCTTCTTTTTTGTTTCCATATAGATTTTAGGATAGTTTTATTTAATTCTGTAAAAAAAAAAATGATGTTGGTAGCTTGATAGAAACAACATTGCACCTGTAAATTACTTTGAGCAGTATGACCATTTTGATAATACCGATTCTTCCTATGCATGAGCATGAAATGTTTTTTCCATTTGTTTGTGTAATCTCTGATTTATTTTCAAAGGATTTTGTATTTCTCATTGTAGAACTCCTTTACCTGCTTGGTTACTTGCATTCCTAAGTATTTTATTCTTTTTGTGGCTATTGAGAATGGGATTGCATTCTTGATTTTGCTGTCAGCTTGGATGGTACTTTCGAATAAAAAGGCTACTGAATTAGGCCAGGTGTGGTGACTGTAATCCCAGGTAGAGGCTGCGGTGAGCTGAGATTGCGCCATTGCCCTCCAGCCTGGGCAAAAAGAGTGAAACTCCGTCAAAAGGAAAGAAAAGGAAAGGAAGGGGAAGGGAGGGGAGGGGAATGAAGGGAGGGGAGGGGAGGGGGACGGGCGAGGAGGGGGAGGGGAGGGGAGGGGGAGGAAAGGATTCTACTGAATTGTACCCATCGATTTTGAACCCAAAACTTTACTGAAGTTGCTTCTCAGTTCTAGAAGCCTTTTTGGCAGAGACTATGGTGTTTTCTAAGTATAGAATGATATAACCTGAGAAGTGAGATAGTTTGACTCCCTCCGTTTCTATTTGCATGTCTTTTACTTTTGTCTCTTTCTCTTGCTTGATTTCTCTGGCTAGGACTTCCAGTACTATGTTGAATAGGAGTGATGAGGATGGGCATCTTTGACTTGTTCTGTTTCTCAGGGGGAATGCTTCCAGCTTTTGTCTATTTAGTATGATGTTAGCTGTGAGTTTGTCATAGAGGCTCATTATTTTGAAGTATGATCATTCAATGCCTAGTTTGTTGAGGGTTTTTAACATGAAACAACATTGAATTTTATTGAAAACATTTTCTGCATCTATTGAGATTATCATGTTTCCTTTTTAGTTCTGTTTATGTGATTAATCACATTTGTTGATTTGTGTATGTTGAGCCAACCTTGCATTTTCAGAATAAAGTCTACTTGGTCATTGTGAATTAGCTTTTGAATACTTTTGCTGGTTTCAATTTGTTAGCATTTAGTTGAGCATTTTTGTGTCTATGTTCATCAGGGATATTGGCCTGAAGCTTTCTTTTTTCATTATGTCTCTGCCGTGTTTTGGTATCAGAATGATTCTGGCCTTATAGGATGAATTAGAGAGGAGTCCCAGTTCCTCAATTTTTGAAATAATTTCTGTAGGATTAATACCTTTGGGTATATACTCTGTAATGGGATTGCTGAGTGGACTGGTAGTTTTATTTTAAGTTCTTTGAGAAATCTCCAAATTGCTTCCCACTGTGGCTGAACTGATTTACATTACCACCAAGAGTATGTAAGTGTTCCCTGTTCACAGCTTCACCAACTCAGGTAATTTCTCAACATTCTGCCTGGTGTGAGATGGTATCTCATTGTGGTTTTGATTTGCATTTCTCTGATGAATAGTGATGGTGAGCATTTTTCATATGGTTGTTGACTGCTTAGATATCTTCTTTTGAGAATTCTTTGTTCATGTACTTTGCCTTCTTTTTAAGGGGGTTGTTTCTTTTTTTTCTTGTTGAATAGATTAAGTTCCTTATAGATCTGGTTATATTAGACCTTTGTCTGATGCATAGCTTGCAAATATTTTTAAATGTCTAGAATTCACCTGGATTTCTTGGCCACTGGCCACTTTGTTTATCTTCCAAGTTACAATCACTGGTTGAGTTTTAGTTTCATACTACATTGTTCTGTAATCAAATATCCTTCTTTCCCTCTTATAAAGACCCTAGCGATTACATTAGGACCATGTCGATAATTCGGGATAATTTCTTTAACTTAATATTCTTAATTTAATCCCATCTGCAAAGTCCCTTTTACTAGACACAGTAACATATTCACAGGTTCTGGGAATTAGGACATGAATAGCTTGGGTCAGCACAGGGAGGCATTTGCTAGCTTTCTTTACTTTCTTTTCCTTTTATTTAGTTCATTTTAAATCAGAGGCTCTTTTTTAATAAAGTTTTTAAACAGAAATTATCACAAAGGAGTGGAAATCTGGAAGAATATTGGAACTAAAGGGAAACTAAGCGGATTGTTACTGTCTTGGAAAGGAGAAAGATTGAAAGGTGAAAGGAACCTGATTACTTCTAGGAGAAGAGAAAGTATATACTACTTCACCTCTCTAGGAACAAAGAAGGATGTCTTTGATATGAATCCAGTTTAAAAGAAACCTTGTTTAGCATTCCATTTTGTGAGCAGTTTAGGCCCACAAAATCTTCAAATTTTAGCACTATTACAGATGTGTTCAAACTAATAAAAATGTTTTTTCCTGCAAAGAATACAGAAGTAGTAGTTTTATTTTAGGTTTCTGAAAGTAAAAATATGGTAAACCAAGAATCATGGATCAATACATAGCCCCAGCTTTCAAATGTGATAAAATAGTAATTTTAAATTTTATTACGCTTATATACTGGGATGAATTGTTTTATGATAGCATACATTCATTTTCTATTTGGATTGTTTTCTATCAAGCTGTGAGTGTTCTTTTTATATTCTAAATACTAGTCCTTTGTTGGATATGTGATTTGCAAATATTGTCTCCTATTCTATAGCTTGTCTTTTTATCCATTTAGTAAGTCTTTCAAAAAAGCAATTAAAAATATTTTGATGAGGTTCAATTTCTCATGTCTTTCATGGATAATGCTTTTGGTGTCTTTCATGGATAATGCTTTTGGTGTCAACTCCAGAAACTTTTCACCTAGCCTTAGCATCCGGGATTTTATTTTGCAATTTTTTTTGAAATTTGTTTACATAGTCTTATTTGAAGAAACATTAGCTGTTACCTCAAAGTCATTACAGCTCCATGTTTTTTACTGCTGTTTACTTTGGCACAGAAAAATCTGCTAATTCAACCAAGTATATCTGTGAGTTTCCTACTGCTATACTGGATTTGTAATATCCCTATTATGATATAAATTACCATAAACTTAGTTACTTGGAATGGCACATATTTATCACCATACACTTTTAAAGACCAAAAGGTCAAAAGTTGGTAGGGATGCATTCTTTTCTGTAGTCTCTAAAGAATTTTCATTTTTTGTTGTTGTTGTTGTTTGTTTGTTTGCCAATTTTGGCTTCTATAGATTGCTCTCATTCCTTGGCTCATATCCCTCTTCCATCTTTAAAGCAGAGAATGGGGCTAGGTGTGGTGGCTTATGCCTGTAATCCCAATACTTTGGGGGGCCCAGGCGGGTGGATCACCTGAGGTCAGGAGTTTGAGACCAACCTGGCCAACATGTTGAAACCCCATCTCTATTAAAAATACGAAAAAATTAGCTGGGCGTGGTGGCAGGCGCCTGTAATCCCAGCAACTCAGGAGGCTGAGGCAGAAAATCACTTGAACTCAGGAGGCAGAGGTTTCAGTGAGCCAAGATCACCTCATTGCACTCCAGCCTGGGCAATGAGCGAAACTCCATCTCAAGGGGAAAAAAAAAAAAAAAAAAAAAAAAAAAAGGCAAAACATGGTAATTTCTCAATTCACATACTGTGACTGACTCTCCTGTGACCTTCTTCTATTTATCCATTTATTATTACTCTAGTGATTACATTAAATCCCAGATAACTCAGAATACTCTTCAGATCTCAAGGTCAGCTGATTGCTAACCTTAATTATATTTGCAACTTTAATTCCCTCCTACAGAAAAACATAACAGTTACAGTTTCCAGGAATTAGACCATGGGCACCTCTTATGGGCTATTTTTCTTCCTACCACAGTATCTGTAAATGTCAACAAAACTGTTGAGCAGAATTCAGTTATTTCAACTAATCTCTTGGCATTGTGTAGGAATAGACACAACAAAGAAAGATCATAATATCATTTTATTTTTGAAAACTTCATCTGACTTTCCTTTCCACTTGAAATAAGCTTTGTCACTTGATAGCCTTAGTTTTGGTTGCTACAACAAGATGCACTCAGAAAACATTACTCACTTCAGTTGGGATTAATAAATAGAAAGCCTCAACTATTATTTGTTTTTCTTCTTTTTCCTGTCCCATAATACATAGCAATTTCTTTTTTTTTTTTTTTTTTTTTTTTTTGACGGAGTCTCGCTGTGTCGCCCAGGCTGGAGTGCAGTGGTGCAATCTCGGCTCACTGCTATACATAGCAATTTCTAAGCAAGCAGTGGTAGAGCAACCTAGGGGAAAACGTAACTTCCTGGTGTTAAAGCTTTTCTCCCAGGAGCTTTTAACCAGAGATATGAAAATAGTATTGAACAAGAAACACAAGGTAATAACAAAACAAGAAAAGGCCATGTTAACTCTACTCCTTAAAAACAATCCTATTAACCCGAGGTGAAAATAAACCTAGGACCACGTTGCTGAATATCCAAACTCTGCTGCTTAAATGGAGCTGTTAACTATAAAACAACCTTCTAGTAGTGTTAGCTACATCAAATATTACCTACTAAGATAATACATTTTAAAGAAATTCTTTTTGCATGTTGGATTGGGTTTGTCTCATTACATGCAAAATGTAATATCTACTTTATTTTACATATATTTTGAGTGTAGGAAATGGAGAATAAAAATGATTGTCTATATATATTTCAAAACATTTAAGGAGAAAATGATAAGCTTGACCTCCATTGGCATTTAAATTTGACATCAATATTTTAATCTTAAAGTTGAATTTTTTCTCTTGTTTTATACAAGAAACTAGATAATTTTACTTAATAAATACCACTATCTAATTGAACTTAGTCTAATTCTAAAAGTAGACATTTTGTATAATCTTATATTGATTTCTTACATATCACCAAAAAACTGCAATACAATTAAGTTAGTTTTAAATTAAAATTGTATTTTTCAGGTTTAGGTACATATTTATTAAATAAATATTTATGGAACATTTATTATATTTCCCATTATGGATACAGCAGAGAAAATAGCCTCTTTCTTAAAGCTTATATTCTAATGAGGGAAAAACACAAATAAACACATAATACTACACAAGATTATGTGAGATTATAAAATGAAGAAATTTAAAGCATAGTAAAAAAATAAAGAAGGAAGGGCATCTGTTTTCATAGTCAGCAAACTTATCTCAGTTATAACCTTTTCATTACCTTGTTGGCATACAGCAGTCACAGACAATATGAAATTAAAACCTTTTATAAATAAGTAATATTCATTTACAAGACTCAGGCAACGGAGACACAGATAATGAATCAAAGCCTATTGTTATTCTAAAATGGCTTGTTTTTTATATTAGTAAGAAGATGTTATAAAATTATACTGTAACTAATGCACTTCAAAATATATTCTACTAAATACACAATAAAACCTCGAAATTGAAGTAATCCTTAACTAGTCACAAAATTAAAACTGTCACCTGTCACATTTAATTTTTGTTTTTATCTTAAAGCAATTTTAAATATGAAAGATAGTAATTTCTATGTATAATGAATCCATGATTGAGGGTTTCAGCTATTTTATTATTTTGAAAGAAAAAAAATGCATCAAGCAAGAATAAAAATTCAAATAGTCACCATTATTTCAGATCAACTGTGTTTTTACCCAAAGATCTAGCACTTTTAAATGGGAAAGTGAAGGATATAAATTAAAAGGAACAGTTGCAGAAGTTCAATGAAGATTGGGCAAGAGATATGTGTTAAATCTATATTTGAAGCTGTTGTGTTCATGCAAAGGTTTTGTCCTTTCAGTGATTATCAGTTCTGTTATGAGTACACAGAAGACATATGATAGAGAAATGGATCCCCAGCTCTCTTCATATCTTCCTGGAAAATTAATGTAGGGTCCATTGTACTGGGCACTGAGAATACAAAAATCAATGGAAAATTCTTCTTTTATATCAATAGCTAATAAGCTACCGATGAATTGGCAAATCATTTTCATTTTATTTGCTTAATTTAATCTATTGTCAATAAATGCTTGGAGCTCATCATGAAAAAAATATTTCCCACCCATAGTGGGGTTTCCTTTTTAAAATTATAATATCAATTATGGATAAGGTGTTTTATATCTGTTGTGTATTTGGTGAATATCTATATATATGTATCATGTGTCATCTTTACCCAACCTAGTCCATGTAGTACATGCAGTTATTTTTTTAAAGTCTATATGAACTAAAATTTAAAAACTTTCTAGAAACTCACTATAGAATGACAGTGAAAGAATTTCATTTTACTGAATCAGACAACAATATTTATGAAGATTTAGGAAACAGAAGAGTGTGTGAAATGAGAAGAGAGGCACAGATATTATTCATTATAATTAATAATTGCCTGCAGTCTAACATGTATCCTACAAGGTGAAAATAATTTTATTGTTGTTCTTAATAAAAATGTCCAACAAATCCCTTCAGAGGTTTTACTCATACCTGAGTAAATTCTTCATAATGATTCAGTTTCATCATGTAATTAGAATGGGATTTACCATTAACATCCCAAAATTATATAATTAATTACATTCAGCTTCAATTACAATTACTAATTGATACAAGGCCTCTAGCTTAACTCCTAGAGGTAATCAATTTTACAATAGGCATTTTGAACAAGTGATTAGATCACATTAGCCTACTAGTTCATATGAACTGGCTAATTAGACAAAAATTTTGTTTTGCTAAAAATCTCAAGAAAAACCGTACCAGGAAATTCCATAGGCAAAATTTCTCCCAAAGTTATTTATTCATGTGGTTTTCACCTGGATAAAAAAGGTTCTTTCTTTGGTTGTCAGCACTTCCAATAGTCTTAACTATGTTCTATCCTTTAAGTCCTTCTCTAGTTTTTCCCTTATTCACTTTCTTGTAAATGTAAGGTAGAATATCCTACTCAAGTTGATTTATTAATTTTTCACGTTCTTTCATGTTATCAGTGCCAGCTGTAGTTTGTTGCAATTTCGCTTATGGTATAAACAAATAATAAGAGACACAGAAATAAAATTTATTTCTCAGCATTCCCAAATTTCAAGGAATAATATGGTTAACCTTCATTGTGGTAAGGAAGTAGATCTTTTTTTTCCTTTTGCAGTTTTTGAGTTCCTGGGTTGAAGCATTAGACTTTGAATTTGGGGGCATGTATGTATCACTGGATATGTTTCTTAAAATACAGATTCCTGAACACACAGAGAATCTGAGTCAGAGACCCATAGCCTGTGGAGCACAATTTTAGAAACATTGAACTAAGATGGAAAGATATTGTTACAGGTACCAGGAATTTGAGGCTCTTCGGTGACTTCAAAAATCAAACAGACAAAATTTATCTGACTTGTATCAGCTGTGGGTTTTTATTTTACCTGGGATGTCAAAACATCACATGCAGGAGAGGAACAAAGTTCCTGAAGCCTGGATTAAATGATGAACATCTTAACCAATATTTGAATAAATTCTTATGAAACCTTTTTCCAGTGTAACATGTTGAAGTGTTCTTAGTTCAATTCTTTTTCAGCAACCCAATTACCAATATGATATGAATGGGGTTGAGAAAGAAATATTGATAAACAAGAATATATAAGAAAATCTTCTCCTTCAGTTCAGAAATTTGAACATGGTTTCCTTGTAGTTTTGGTTTACCCAAGTGATGAAAAAATGGTTGTCTGCTAAGGCAGCTTAAACCAGAGATCTGCCTCAAATCACATGTATAAGAAAATAGTAGTAGCATGCACAGTTAAATTAAAATGAGTATATACTTAAAATATATGTAACTTTAAAAACATTCTAAGTGTTAAAGAAAATACAGATAAGGGTCACTGTGTACCTAAACCTAATTTATAACATGTAAGTTAGAGCCACAGACTCAAAATTAAAGCCCTCAATAATATATGTACTCATAATTTGTTTTATGTTACAAATTCTGCAGATATTTAATAAATATTCAGGTTTTTTGCATTAATTTGAAAGATCTCAACTATTGTGAAAAATACATACACGTATATATATACACATATGTGTTTATATACAGCCTACATATATACTTTATAAAAAGTTTGTAAATATTTCAATATACATGTACTATTTTGCAATAGTACTAAATTTATGCAGTATATAGCACTACATTATATAAGTTATTTAAATATTCTAGTACTACTATTAGTAGATGTGTCTGTGTGTACGTAAAGATAAAATATTTTATTCAAAACTTGTTTGGGTGCGAGTGACAGGAAACCTGAAAAAATTGTCTTAAATAAGATAAAGTTATTGAGTCATATAAATGAAAACCAGGAGTACAGTTATATATTCAACTCCAGCCATATTAACTGTTTAAACAGACACATGATTTGGATTCAATATATCTGTTGACTTGACTTTCTTTACCTCAATGTGTTTACTTATTTTTTTAACTGTGTGAAAGTTTGATCTTTGTAAATTCTGTTTTTAGTATCATAGGTTAAAACCCAGCAAGAGTTATTAATGATGGTTATTCTAACATTACCTGTGGGATCTGAATTGTTTAATTTAGCTTGTTTTATGAACCCAGCCTTGAACCCCTTACTATGAACAGGGAAATATCATTAGGGTGAAAAAAGCATGCCTCCTACAACAATGATAGCCTAGGATTTTCAACAAGAATGACTAGATTTTTGGCAAGTTTAACTAAATGGCCCATTCCTTTTAAAATATAGGAAACTTCAAAAGAAAAAAAATTTAGAGTGTTACCATATTATCTATTATAACCACTTTGAGTTTTAGAGGTTTGATAGCATCTAGTGCTAATGTTAAATAAAATGTTAGCTGTATGACCTGGAGTGTTGAAGAAATTATACACTAAAAAACATCAACTTGAAAATCATCAGCATAAATGTGATTTAAAGTTTGGATTAAAACATTAGGCCCTGAAACTTTTGTAAGAATGTTGAAGAAGTTCTAGTAAAAGAAGGCAAAGAGACAAAGACAAGGGAGTGTTAATTCCATGGGTGCTGATGGCAACTGTTTCCTCCCCAACTGGACACATGGTAGAAATTACTTCCTGGGCCGTTCTGTTAGGTGATGCTGGGTGGCTGGTTTTGCCAATGCAGTCTTGTGCCTATTTGTGAACTGTAGCATTTGATCGTCATATGGTACTCTTTAAGATTCTCTCACTTTCTCTCTCTTTCTCTCCAAGAAATAGCAATTTAATGATGCCAGTTACTCTAACTGCCTGGATCCATGAGTAACTCCAGTGAGCACAATTTCTCTGCTAACCAGCAATGGACAAGTAATTTGAATAAGATATAAATGTGTGTTGATATTTATAACTGCATAACCGTGCCTATCCTGGCAGAAACATGCTGTGTTTCAGCTACAAATGGAAATGTATTCAAAGGAGCATGTAAAAAACAGTCTATAAAAGCAAACTGAAAATCAAAACCTATCCATCAGATTGCTTATCAAAAGTTAAATGTCAGCAATTATACAGATACAGATACTGAAGTGAAATATGAAAAGTTTAAATATTTTACATTCTTTGTTCTTTGTTATTCTGGGAGATTGTTAATAATTCTAGGAGTTATTAAAGAAAAATATACTACTAATAGCTTGAAGTTTGTAGTTTCGCATTTATTACTTATATTGTGATCAGTAAGGAAAGTGCTCCTCATATAAATAACACAAAATTAAATAACCATTACAAACATTTTACCAGCACTGCTTTGAATAATCTAAAAAAAAAATCCCTCTGCAATAAGCCTGAATGGCCACTGGATGTCAGGATTATGTTATGCCTATTGATTACTTACTTTTGTTTAGTAATTTCCTGTAGATATTTCAAATTTTAGAAATCTGTATTTTTAAAGACAAACTTCAAACAAAAATAAAATAGTCATATTATCTTAAGATTGTTTATGTTTAGGCCGTCCAATATTTAAATTCACTTAAAACCTAACAAGATTTGTTTTGCGTCTTTGACACTGAATTTCAAAGGTTTGTTTTTGAAATACACAGAGCAGTTATTTTTGTTTTAATATGCCTATATCAGTAATTTTGACATTGCCACTTTAGCCAGTAAGAATGTTCAGAATTGAAGTTATATATATGTTTCTTGTTATCTGTTGAAATTACCAAATTAAGATTATTTTAAAATTGGTCAACTAATTCACAAATATAATTTGACATTTCACAATTATTTAAAAAATTGTGTTTGCCTTAATATGTTTATCATGTTGTTTCATAAAACTAAATTTTTATGAATATTTCAGTGTGAGTTTTTAAGAATAATATGTGACTAATGATAAACAAATTTATCAAATTGATAGAAGTGAAAACAATGAAATTTTTTAACTAGAATAAAAATATTGAGTTAAATGCATTACATTGGATTTCTGGATATGAGATCACAGCTATTTGTAGTGCATCATGGCATTCTTGCTACTACTACAAATGTATATTCTTTCTGAGAATATCTACGATTTTGTTCTCTGAACAATATTGAGTGGTCTAAATTACCATATGATGATAAAATTGGCATGATGTAAATTTTTCACCTTTGACTGGAGCTTGATTGATTCATTTCTTTTTAAATTTCTTAGAGAAAATTGTGCTTATTAATTTTCTGAGACACTGGTTATGAAGTATTTTGTCCCTATATCTTCTCTCCTTAAGTATTTATTCAGAATATTTTATTGACTTTTAATATTTACTTAAAAATGAATGCATATGTATATAAGCAAAATATATAAAGGTAACAGAGTTTATTCAAAGTTATTAAAGAAAATCTTATTAAACTTGCAGGTTCAATGAAATTTTAGACAAATTTCTAATGTTTTTACTCAGGCTTTTACCTTGAATTGCTCACATTTTCATTCACAAATTTTACTTTGAATGTATGTTACTTGGTTAAGTAATATGAGTAATATCACTTACGAAAATGCTCAACATTTATACTCCACATTTAGTTTTTTTCATATGATGATGAAAGTTTTACAATAATTTGAGAAATCGACTATATATCACATGAAAGTGTCAAAATTGCCCAATTTTCTTCTATGCCAAAATTTATATTATGTATGGAAAGTCATTTCATGTGGGATATATATGCAAGAAGTTTGATCTGGATGGGATTCCATAAACCTTGGACACGCAGAACATCAAGGAAGTTTGTCTCGTCAGCCCTGGGTGTTCATGGGGGACTGGTTTCAGGACTGCTCACTAATACTCAAATCCAAGCATGCTCAAATCTCTCATATAAAATGGTGTGCTATTTGCATATAACTTACTCACAGCCTCCCATATACTTTAAATCGTCTCTAGATTACTTATAACATCTAATACAATCTAAATCCTATGAAAATCAGTGCTATCTTATATTTAATTTTATTTTTGGTGTATTGTTTATTTTTTAAAATATTTTTGATTTGAGGTTGGTTTAAACTTCAGATGTAGAGCCCATCGACATGAGGGACTAACTGCATATAGTATCAACTGGAGTGAGGAGAAAAAATGCATTTAGAGTAACATACAATTTACTTAAATAGTATTATTTCATATTTATATTACAGTCAATGTTTTTCATTTTCACTTCAGCTACCAGTATAATGGAAATACAAGGAGTATCAAACAAATGGAACTGAAATAAGAGAAAAGGATAATGTCTTAATTTTGTGGTATAACAGAATATCATAGACTGGGTAATTTACAATAAAAAGTTTTATTGGTTCACAGTTCTGGAGGTTGGGAAGTCCAATATCTAAGTGCTGGCATTTAGCAAGGGCCTTCTTGCTACATCATAGCATGGTTGAAATCATTACTTTGTGGAATGGCAAAAAGTAGGCTAGATGGAGCTAGAAAAAAGAGTCAAACCACTCCTGGGATAATAAGCCCACTATTATAATAAAGGCATTAGTCCATTATGAGGCCCTAGCCTTCATGACTTTAACACCTCTTAAAAGTCCACCTCCTAATATTGTCGCAATGGCAATTAAATTTCAACATGAGTTTTGGAGGAGACAAACATTCAAACCATAGTAGACGACGATACATTTTTATACTACAAAACAACCAAAACCACAACATTTCAAAAATTGAGTTGACCGTTTTACCTCTTTTTAAGGCCAAAAGGTGTAATTTTTTCCTCTTTCTTATTAAGACATGTTCTTTGTTTTTCTTTTTTTTTTTTTTTTTTGATAGACTTTCTGCCTTTAATCTTGGTTCCTATGGACAGTTGGGACTTGCAGTGTCACTGGTATGGCCTTGAATCAGTAATTTTTATTACAAGTGATCCTATTATTTAAGTGGTACAATGTATTCAGTACTAACTCCAAATACCTTAATGAGAGAATCTGACTGATCTAATCTGGAGATTAGAGATCTGGATCAGTTAGCACCTGTCATATAATAATCTATTACTAGTATTTTGGATGTATATGCTATAGGGTTTCTTGTTTTTATTTTTAAAGAGGTTTAATGGGCTCCCACTTCTTTAGGCTTAAAAGGAAACGTGGTGCTGGCATGTGTTTCAGGTGAGGCCTCAGGAAACTTACAATCATGGCTGAAGGTGACAGGTATCCAGCATGTCACATGCAAGAATAGGAAAAAGTAAGTGAGGTGCTGGGAGGAGGGTCCCAGGCTTTTAAACAACCAGGCCTTGAATGAACTTACTAAGCAAGAACTCACTTATCACCAAAGGGATGGTGCTAAGCCATTCACAAGGGATTTGTCCCCATTGTCCAATCATCTACCTCCACAGCCCACCTCCAATATTGGGAATCATATTTTAACATGGATTTGGAGGAGTCAAACATGCAAACTGTATCACAGACTTAATATCCATCAATAGGGGATTAAATAAATTATGGGGCCGTGTGTGGTGACTCAGCTTGTTATCCCAGCACTTTGGGAGGCCAAGGCAGGTGGATCACTGGAAGCCAGGAGTTTGAAACCAGCCTGGGAAACATAGAAAGATCTTATCTCTACTTAAAAAAATGGGGTACATCAATAATCTGAATACTATGCAGCTATAACAAAACACAGGAAGCTCTTTATGCACTTACATGAAACAATGTTCAAAATCAATTGGTATATGTAAAAAGTCAAGATGCAGAATAATGTGTAAAAAAGCCTAAAATATGTCCAGGTCTGGTGGCTCATGCTCATGGACCTAGCACTTTGGGAGGCCAAGGTAGGAAGATTTCTTGAGGCCAGGAGTTCAAGACCAACCTAGTTAACATAGCAAAACCCCACCTCTATTAGAAGAAATAATAAAGAAAACTAAAATTTGTGTTAACAAGGGGGATAACAGTAGTATGCATGTGTATATTTGATTGCATTTACATAAAACATCTCTGGAAGGATAGGGAAAAAGAACTGAGAGGCTGGGAATGGGGTGGGAGGGACAATTTTTACAATTTGACCCTTTATACTTTTTTGGACACAGGATGTTGCTGTCACCCAGACTGGACTGCAGTACCACTATCTTGGCTCACTGCAACCTCCGCCTCCTGGGTTCAGATAATCCTCCCACCTCAACCTCCCAAGTAGCTGGAACCACAGGTACATGACACAACACTTGGCTAATTTTTGTATTTTTTGTAGAGATGGGGTTTCACCATGTTGTCCAGGCTGGTCTCAAACTCTTGAGCTCAAGTGATTTGCCCCCCTTGGCCTTTCAAAGTGCTGGGATTACAGATGTGAACCATCGCGCCTGGTCCCTTTTATGCTTTTTGGATTTTGATTTTTGTTTCGGTTTCTTCTTCCAAGGTTATCATAGTATGTATACAGTATTATTGCCCCACTTTGACAAATAATACAACAAACACTTAGGATGTCCAAGTAGTTTTTCAAAGTAGAAGAGAGAACAGAATATAGGCACTCTGGTTGTATAAACTGCTTTTGTTTTTCACTTTAAATTTGCTTTGTATTTTTAATTAGGAAATAATATATGTTCATAGTCACTAGGGAAACTATAATGAATGAAAAAGATGAAGAAATTCTTTCTATCATTCCCTTATCATTTTTGTAGAAGATACATACAGATAAATAATGTTGAACACCACCAAGTATTTTGTCTTCAAATACTTTCTCCATTTTCAAACATAACTAGTGTATTCAGAACCATTAAAACCTATAATCTTCGAGAATGTGAGAAAACAAAAAGTTCATTTTTCTCATGTTAGTAAATTACAAAATAAACAAAAAAAAAGTCAAAGTGAGGAAAGACATGCAAAGTCTTTGTAAGGAGATAAAAAAGCTTCCAGTTGGTCTGATTCAATTTAAATTAGATAGAAGGTGTTAACATATTTAAAAATTATTCTACTGCCAGGGGCAACGTTGATGAACAATGAACATATAGAGAAAATAAAAGTAAGCGTGGCAATTTGGAGACTGTTTATCCTTGTATTGTCCAAAAGAGTGGAACATATTATCATCCATTGACCAAGATCATTTTTGCAAATTAAATGTATTAGTTAATCGGACATAGCTTCATATATTGGAAGATTCATATTATTTAACTTCCTTTATTTTCTTTAACACCAAATATTGTTTCTTCATTCTTATGTAGATTTTCTTATAAAAAATACTTTATTAGTATGACCTTACTATTTAATTGCATGTTATAACATTATTTTTCATTAAACATTGATGTTCAGAATTTGTAACAGTGATCAGGAGATTATTATGGGCCAAATAATCCATTAACTTTACATACATCATCTAATTTAATCATCATAGTAATTAAATGAAGTTAATGTTATGTTTTCATTTTACAACTAAAAAAATTGATCATTCAATAAGTTAAATGATTTAGGCAAGGTCAGATAGCTAGGATATAGAGAAGGAGACAGGTTTTCAAGTTAAAGTGAAAGCTGAAGAAAAATCATTCTATAGAGATGCTACAGTCAGGAGTTTCAGAGATTTTTATTCAACTCATATCCCTGGGCATAAACTAAACCCCTGAAGCCTGAAGCATAATGCAATCTTTATAATTCAGAAATTCAAATAAGAACATGTTTTACTTTAAAATTAAGTGCAGCATATCTCTTCCTGCAATGAGTTTGCCAAAATCAAAGTGAATGGAACAGTTTCCTGCAAAACTGCCCTCACTTTAGACATCATCAACAAGTTCAGTGGTCCCAAGATAACTCTGACTTCAAACCACTGACTACAAATGTGAGGGTTCCTACAATCATGGTAAGGTTCTATAATTTGCTAGAAAGTTACACATAACTCACTCCAAGTACTTTATTCACTATTGCAATTGTGCTATGGCTAAAAGATAAAAAGGAGAACCAACTAAAAAAAGAGAGAGAGAGAGATGCATAAGGCAAAACATGGAAGGATTCCAGGCATGGAACTTGCAGCATCTTCGGGAAACAATTTTCTCCTAATGCTAATAACTTGCTGTGGAACCTCAACTGAGGTCATAGGTGTTCGGAGTTATTATTAGGTTGTATATTATAGGCAATATTGATTGAACCATTGCCCATATGATGCAGTTTTCAGCTAGAGGTCAGGCTAATATCAGGTGGTTCAAAGCCTGAGCTCTCTTATTATGTGATTGGTCTTTGTGGCATGATTGGCACATGTCCTGAAGTCATGTGATTAGTATAAACTATCTAGGGTTTCATCATAAACACCTAATTAGCATAATGAGGACCCTATCATCAATAACAAAGGCACTGTTATTACTTAGGAAATTCCAAAAATGTATATACATCTGAAGTGTATCTACATATACATCAATCAATCTCTCTCTCAAAATCAATCAGTCTCTCTGTCTCATATATATACACACATAAGAGAGAGAGAGAGAGATTGATTTTAAGAAATTGGCTATGTGATTGTGGATGCTTGGCAAGTCCAATATCTGTACAGTAGTCTAGTAGGATGGAGACCCAGAAAGGAGACGCATTTCAAAGGTTATCAGCTGGAAGAAATCCCTTTTCTTTCAGGGAGGTCCATTTTTTTCCTAGGCTGTCAACTGATCAGATGAGACTACCTATGGAAGGTAAACTATTTTATTCAAAGTCTACCCATTTAAATGGTAACTCATTTCATAAAACACAAAACTATCTAGAATAATGTTTGACCAAATATCTGGAAACTCTGACCCAGTCAAGTTGACAAATAAAATTACCCATAACAAGAGGCAAACTCTCAAGAACCAGAAATGGATGCTTTATTATAAACTTCCTACATTGATTGATATAAATGACATAGTGCTCATTTTTTTTTCTCCTGAAATTATGCTTTATTTCCCCATAATTTATTCCCCTCATGGGGTTCAACACATATCCAAGAAAGTAAAGCTGAACAACACCTCTTAATGGAGTTCAATTCAGAAAAACAGGAACAGAGAAACATTTGACAGTGACTGTGAGAGCTCCAACAAATAGCTGCTCTTTCTCATCTTAAATTCCTGACCCAGAGTTTCAAAGATTGTAATATGTTGGAACAGAATAATTGACAACTTCACGTATAGGCTGAGGAGAAACAGCAGGACCCTGGCATGGTTATAGAAAAGAGATGGCTTTAGGGGAGAAAGCTGAAAAACAGAATTCAGTGTTAGAGTTTCTTTTCTCAAAAAGAAGTGAGCTTCAAGAGATGGTACCAGAGTTTATATGAAAGTATCCATGACTTCTGACAAGCTATGGATATGCTGAACATCTAGAGGGACCAGTTCTCTGCAGACTCTGAATGTCATCTACATAATGTTGTTTGGTAATAGATCATGTATCTTTTCTCTTTAATAACTAATAGTTTAATACTACATTTGCATTTCTTTATGTACTTTGTTATTTACATTTTGTAAAGACTGGCCTTAGAGTGAATGAAAATTAACCACTGAGTCAAAGTGCTAAATTGTCTGGTCTATGGACAGATGTTCTTTGTATGTGCAGAGCAAGACATAGATATGTTTCTAAATTTTGTTATCTTTCTATTTTAATGGATTATCTATGATTAGAAGTCATTTGAAGAAAAATTAGATTCATGGCATTATCAAACTACTTGCTATCCTTTACTTGTCTATTTAAATAATAGGCATTTTATCACATGCTTTTATACTTGGAAAATATTTATGCATTAAACAAGGTAGAAGATTGTCTATTTAGCTCATTTTATTAAGTCAGTAAGTTTGTCAAATACTGTATTTCAGGGGTCTCCAACCCCTAGGCCACAGACCAGTACTGTTTCGTAGCCTGTTAGGAACCGGGTCACACAGAAGAAGGCAAGTAGCCAGCACTCAAACAAAGCTTCATCTGTATTTAAAGCCACGCCCCATGACAACCATTACCATGTGAGCTCGGCCTCCTATCAAATCAGCTGTGGCATTAGATTCTCATAGGCCTGCGAATCCTATTGTGGACTGCACATGTGAGGGACCTAGGTTGCACACTCTTTATGAAAATCTAATGCCTGATGATGTGAAGTGGAGTTGAGGAGGTAATGCTAGCACTGGGGAGAGACTACAAATACAGATTAACATTAGCAGAGATGTTTGACTGCACAGAGAACATACAAATCAAATGCTTGCCGATTCATATCAAAACCCTATCAGTGAGTGGCAAGTGACAATGAAGCTGCATCTGGTGGCTGGCTTTATAGTGGCATGTGAGTTGATGTACTTCAATTGTACAGCTGCATCTGGTGGCAGGCTTTAAGTCAGAATCTGACACTTATTCTAGTCCATGCATGGGCTGCCCATTATTTTATTTACCTCTTCTGTTCATGCCTCTTTCCATTACTGTGCACTTGTCTCAGCCACAGTTTGGGTAAGCCCACAAACTAACCCTAGCCAAAATGAGTAAAAAGTAAATGTCACTGGAGTTTCTTTGAAAAGAGGAAAAGATGCAATGATGAGACAACAGAAAACTCTACCACTGACAACAAAAATACAGCTGAATTTAAAAGAAAATACCAAGAGTCCTACTTAAATTGTGAATTCATTGCAAAAAGTGTTTCATATTCTGTAAACCTGCTTTGTATATGTGATGACCAGCTATTTAATGAAACCATTAAACTGTCAAAACTGCTTCATCACATGGAAACCAAGAACCCTGTATTAAAAGACAAGCCTTAGGAGTTTTTCAAAAGACAAAAAAAAAAAATGTTGTGAACATGAAGAACAGAAGCAATAAAGGCTACCACTTCATCAAATGTGTCTGTACCGAGAGCATAATTTTTAGGGGCTAACTGTACTGCTAAAGCTAAGAAGCTCTTTACCATTGCAAAGAGCTAATCCTGTTTGCTGCTAAGGACATTTGTTGTGAACTTTTAGGAGAGGCTGCAGTTCAAAAGGTGGCACATGTTTCTCTTTTGGCTAGCATTATAACTAGACAAATTGATGAACTAGCAGAGGATATACAGGCACAATTGTTAGATAGGATTAATGAGTCACTGTGGTACGCTATCCAGGTTGACGAGTCTACCGATGTTGACAAGAAGGCAACAATGCTTGTTTTTGTATATTTTTCAGGAGGATGTTCATGAGGCTGTGATATGCACACTTTTGTTGCCAACTAGCAACACAACTGCAGAACTATTCAAGTCTTTAAATGATTACATATCTGGAAAACTGAATTAGTCATTTTGTGTCAGTATATGCATGCACAGAGTGGCTGCCATGACTGCGTGGCTTTCTGGTTTCACTATTGGAGTCAAAGAGGTTGCATCTAAATATGAGTCTACACATGGTGTCATCCATAAAGAAATACTGGCTAGCCCAAAAATGTTACCTGAACTTAACAATGGTTTGCAAGATGTGATTAAAATTACCAACCACATGAAAGTACATGCCCTTAACTCATGTCTGTTCACAGCACAGCTCTGTGAGGAGATGGACGCAGAACACACACGTCTTCAACACGTAAGTGATGTGGCCTTCTAAAGGTAGATCACTGGCCAGAGTTTTTGGGATGTGAGAACTGCTCCAGAGATTTCCTTTAGAAGAACAGTTACCACTAACAGCACATTTCAGTGACCCAAAATGGGTTGCAAACTTGCTTATTTGTGTGACACATTTAACTGGCTCAACGAACTCAATCTATCACTTCAGAGAGGACTGATAGCTGTGTTCAAGCCACCAGATAAAATGGCTGCATTCAATGCCAAACTGGAATTGTGAGGGCAACAAGTGAACATTGGGATTTCTGATGTTTCAAGCACTGGCAGAGATTTTGAAAGAGAATGAGCCAGGGCTTTCTTCCTCCTAGCTGGTGCATGATCGCCTATCTCAGCTTTCGTAAGAGTTTGAGCATTACTTCCCAACTACACTACTTCCCTGAACTGGGAAGGAATGGATCCATGACCCGTTTGTGAATCAGCCAGGTGAGCTGACTCACCCCGTGCTAGAAGAGAATCAACTGCTGGAGATCACAAAAGATGGTGCCCTTAAAAGTGTGTTTGAGAAGACATCAAATCTCCATACGTTCTGGATTAAAGGCAAGGCAGAATATTTTGAGATTGCCGTAAAAGCACTGAAAAGCATGCTTCCATTTCCAACATCCTATCTTTGCGAAGCAGACTTTCCTGCAGTGACAGCAACCAAAATGAGATTGCAGAGTAAACTGAACATAAGCAACACACTTCGGGGTCACTGGCTCCCATCACCCTAGATGGGACCAACTAGCTACAAAACAAACAACAACAACAACAAAACAACAACAACAAAAAATAATCTCAGGGCTCCCACTGATTCAACATTACCATGAGTTGTATAATTATTTCTTTATATTTTACAATATAATAATAATAGATATAAAGTACACAATAAATGTAATGCACTTGAATCATCCCAAACCCATCCCTCCTTGCCTTCTGTGGAAAAACTGTCTTCCACAAACCGGTCCTTGGTGCCAAAAAGTTTAGGGATCACAGCTTTATACAATTTCCAGTATCATTTAAGAAATAAAATAAATTAAACAATTTAGCGACCATATTACCAAAGCAGTCAAAGAAGACGTGCTCAAGAGGAATGTTTGTGTACAAATTGTGTGGGTTTGGAACAAATATGTTTAAAGTGCTTTGAAAATCTAGATGGTTTCACATTTTACTACCTTTTTTCACTACTTAACCTTTTTTCCCCATGTGTATTTTTTAAGGGTCCAGTCACATGCATAAAAAACAGAATTTAACCTTAATTTGGCCAGCAGAGTTGACCAGAATGGTAGGTTAGTTAGAAAAAGTATCTAAGAGCAATGTGTGACAGGTCTGATTTCATTTGCAGACTTGACTTGAATATCTTTATGAATAATCTGTTGAAAGCTACTGTAGACCTCTTATAGCATACAGAGGTAACTCACTTAAGAACTACAATTCCAACACTATCTTGCAAGTTTGGGGACATAATTTAGATTCATCCTTTCAAGATTTTGATTCAGAACCAAATTACATTGAGACAGAGAGAGAGAGTACAAAACATCCATTGTAGAAAATTACAAAAATCAACCTTCATGATTATGAAATGACTATGGTACTTAGTCTCTGCTTTTTGATTCTGAAGCTTGTGTAGTTGGTGATAGTAGAAATTCTGGCAGTTGTAGTGGGGTTATGCATTCAGGAGAGGCCCATGTCCTTTCTCATGTTTTAGCCCCAACCTGAACCCAGATAAAGGGTTGAGAGAGAAGTAATAGAAAAAGAAAAAAATAGATATATTAATAAATGATTAATATCTTTCTTATTAATAATTAATTTAAATTAACTACATACACACACACAAAAAAAATGGAGAAATTTGTATATTGAAGAAAATAAACATCTCCAAAGTTTCCATAGACCAAATCTGTACACCACAAAAAATAACAAAATATCACATAACATAGTAATTTTTTCCTTTGTTTTTCAGTGTAGTCTACTTTCATAAACAATTTCATTATTTTCTGCTACGCGAAATAAGCAGATGATTTTGTCTATTTCCTATTTAAATATAAAGATATTATTATGTTAATTTGCATACAAAAAAGCCAACAAACATCTGGAATGAGTATGACTTTGATAAGCAAATGCTAAATTATTATTTCCAAAATTAAAATTGATTCAGCATGTACCTAGTCAGGGAAAGTACCTTTTTTCTTTTCTTTTTTTATTTTACTTTTAAAAACATCTCTACTAAAAAGAATCATAATGCTTTCTAAAAATTAGTTCTGTGATAAAAAGTTCTCAGTTTTCCAAAGGAAAATTAAAATGTATTATGTTTATCTTTAATGCAGTTATTGATTTAATTGTAAGCAAAATAATAGGTTAGATAAATAGAATGTTGGGAAACAAAATTAAAATTTGACATGATCTCAGCAAGTAAAATTTGGCTTATTTATTACTTACTTATTAGTAAAATTGACTCAAAAACGAAAATTAGAGCTTAAGTGAAACAAGCAAATATACTCTTTACTATGGCAAAAGGCATAATATAAATAACAAAATTTAAATGTTATCAAACTACTGCAAAATACTATTTAAATGACATTGTATTAATATGCATAGGAAATAGTTATAAGACACATTCTCTTAAAGATTTCACAATTTTAGCTTAGGTACATGAGCACTTGAAAGCAAGTGTAATAATTAAAGCAGTAAATAAAAATAAAGGATTCAGAAAGAAACAGTGCATGAGTAGTTCATTGTCTGTTATAAAAGTAAAATCTCTAGGGCAGACAAGGACATTTATGATCTGGCCACTATATCTTGGTTCTTCTCTCTACCACTCTCCACGTACTGTATAATGTGTTCTAATTTGTGTGTGATTCCTTAAGTAGATCAGAACTTACGTTCGTAGTACCGGTGTTTTCTGCTTAGAATAAACTCCATCCCTTTCAGTCTCCTGACATTGTCTTTAAGACTCAGCTGTGTCTAAAATCCCTTTGGAGTCCTTTCCTTCAAAAACTTTAGAAAACTTTAATCTTTCCCTGATTTCTGGCTCCAGATGAGATACCTGTTCCCTGATTTTTTCATGGTTAGGAGTTACAGGTATCTTCTGCTCGCCTGTTGGCTAGCGATTTTTCAATCATAGTATTTTGCATGACATTAAAATCTTTGGCTTACATTTATTAGATGTGTTTAAAAATGTGATACATGAAATCACGTTTTATTTTCAAATTATCTCTTTCCCCACCTCCATTTCCATGAAGAGGCAGGCCTTCCTGTCCTAAGTTGCCCCAGAATGGCTTATGATTCTTCCCTAAAGATAAAGCTGGCCGAATGTACTTTTCTTCTTGGTATTTTGTTCTGTTTTTCTAAAACCTATCTTTTTTAAAACTGGGATTCTTGTAGAATGAAGGGAGAGAGGTGTGGAGGAGATCCAAGGAGGACAAATATGATTAGAAGCAGCAGCACCCTTGGGAAGTAGCAACACCAATGAGAAAGTGACTGAGGCACACATAGGGAGAATGAATCTCAGGTCTAGCACCTCCTAGCGTGGGTGAATCTCACCCTAGGCCATGGGCCCTTACAAACATGTCCAACTGACCCTGCTCCTAGCATGGCCTGTAGCAGCAGATCCTGTGGACAAGGGAGCATCATGGGAGCTAACATAACGGGTATCTCATCTGGAGCCAAAATAGTCCCATAACCAGTGAGACCTCCCCTGTCTATCATCTCCTTTGACTGACATTGTACATAGAAAGGCATGGAAAAATGTGATTGAGATTGAAACTCCAGTCGCCTCTGTCTGCTAAGATTCTAATTTTAGTTGATTTACATATGTATACAATATTTAAAAACCTATATCTATGCCAAATAATTGAACTCATTAATAGTTTACCTTGCTTTAGAAATTACTGAAATTGGCCAATCACAGTGGCTCATTCCTGTAATCCCAGCACTTTGGGAGGCTGAGGCAGGCAGATTGCCTGAGCTCAGGAGTTTGAGACCAGCCTGGGCAACATGGTGAAACCCTATATCTACTAAAATACAAAAAAGTTAGCCAGGCATAGTGGCATGTGCCTGCAGTCCCAGCTACTCGGGAGGCTGAGGCAGGAGAATTTCTTGAACCCGGGAGGCAGAAGTTGCAGTGCCCTGAGGTCGTGCCACTGCACTCCAGCCTGGGTGACACAGCGAGACTCTGTCTCAAAAAAAAAAAAAAAAAAAAAAAAAAAAAAAGAAGAAGAAAAGAAAAAAATTATTGAAACTGCTTATTAATTTATTTGACTTTTTTGGTCATGAAATCTTGGAAGGCAGGCGTCCTGTTTTCTTTTTATCTTCTGTAATCATCATAATGCCTGACTCATAGCAGATACTATATCAAATGAACATATACAAGACAGAATATGTCTCATGTATGTTATACAATAATTATTCACCCTGGATTTCAAAACCCTTATTGAAAGACTAAATAACTTGAAATTCCTGTAAAACTACAAAAGAAGAACATTTCTCGGAGTTCAGAGAATGCCAAAAGCTTGTTCATCTTTTGACCTAGAGCTATGTGGGAAAAGAAAGAAAGCCCACTTCTTGGGCACACACAATCAGGAGCCAAGGTAGCTTTGACTAGATTGCCCACAACGTTGCATAAAACGAATATCCATGCCTTAGTAAACATGCTGCATTGTATATATTTTCCTGAGAGCCATTGGCTATAAGAGAAATACATATGATTGCTCTTGCAGGTGTTGACTATGACACTAAAATAGAGAAGCCAACTGACCCAGAGATGAGCTAAGTCAATTGCAGAAAAGAAAACTAATACACAAATAACAATAATACAACAATAAAGTGATGACAGAAATGTGTTTGCTCATTGCAACATCTGGGGATTATTTTCCTCACCTGAGTTGATGAAATGAAGTTCATATTCCATTTGGATAGCATGACATCTTGCCAGATAACTATTTGAGACAGCCTTTCTCCTGAGATGGTGGGCAGGTTTTCGTGGCACTGGATCCAATTTTTGTTCTGAGGATTTGGTTAATCTTAACATTCTAACTAATGCATCTTTTAATAAATTAATGCCTTTGTAAAGAAAAAAAAAAGGTTTGTTTTATATCTTGTTCTTTCATTTATCTTCTGAACTGTAACTTTTTAATATATTTCACTCATGTTCACAAAATGTTTAGATGGTATGTGTGTATGTGTCTAAATATTAATAACAGCTACATAGAAACACTTCAGAAGAGGATATTATGATGTTTATTTTAAATGATTCCAGGAATAACTTGTGTATATTTTTAAATATTCTAATTGATAAAAGTTTTGTCTGAAAATATGTATTTTAGAATTAAATACCACTTCATAGAATTCATTTCAAGATTTGGAAGTAAATATTTAATTTTTATAACATTTTTGAAATATTTTACATAATAAAATTAGTAAACGAAGTTCTTCAATCTACATGAAGATTGTTCAAAATTATTTTTTAAAGCTAAATCAAATAACCTAAAGATTTTTTACATATTTAGAAAATGTTGGACAAATAGTATCTAGAGTACAATAATAGCCAAGAAGAATACCATTCTTAATGAAAAGAAAGACTACAGCTCATAGTTATGTATATTTTACCTACTTTAAACTCAAATCACAAATAAAATGCAACTAACTTAATGCAGTTAGGAATAAAATCTTTAGGCTTGCAACTAAACTAAAGTTAAACTTAACTGCTTCACACAGATAAATTGGATGGCTGAAGAAAATCATATTATACAAAATTAATGAGCATTAAAAAGCAGGGTCTTTTTTTTTAATGACGTCAGGAGACATTTTTCTTTCCTCAGAAAACAGCAATTTAAGACCCAAAATAAGATAATACCAGCAGAGGGACAGTGTGGGTGTCCAGGCCACAGACTTTCATTTAGATAACAAGGTTTTGGACAATTAAATTCTCTCTGGGTTATACAAGACTGTAAGTTAAAATAATGTTATGCTGAATGTAAAGAAATTTGAGGTCCAAAGCCACTCTACCTTTCCTAAATTTTTTATGAAGTTTAAGCATCTATAAAGAATTATTTCCTTTGAATTTTATTAGAGTAACATCCAATTCTCTTATATTAGAATACAAAAATATGCTGTAGATAAGGTCCTTCAACTGAAACCAAAGGATCTAACTCAGAGCCTCAAACAGGTATATCACAATCGTAATATGGCAAAACACCATGTCCAAAACTTTGAATGTCAGCATGGTATAGCTTTTTTATGAGGACAAGATGGGTTACAAGCCCAAGCTTTTTAAATTTTGAAGATGTTTGATGTAGGAGAACTGTATTTTCCAATATCTGCTCACCTTCTCTACACTCAGATATGTCTTGAAGTCTATTTTGAGAAATTTAGTAGCCACAAGCCATCCACTCTTAGTCTTTTGAAAATGAAGATATATTCCAGTCTTGAAAACAGGATTACAATGAAACACTTCATTTTTATTTCTTGTAGAATTGAAAAAAAAACTTTGTATAAACTGAAACATTAGACTGGTTCTAAATATCTAATTTTCATAAAATTTTTGTTAGATTATTTTGTGAAAATAAGCATAAATTAAACTATCTATTCATTTTTAAGTATTCATTAATTCAATCTTTACTTAGCCTTTTTATGTGCCAAATACTCTTAATTAGACATTCATAAGGCAAAACTCCCTTCAAAAAGGAATTGAAGCCTGACTGAAAGCACGCACACTATAACACAAACACATGTGCTTTGTCTATTTGTGTGTATCTATTCACCACATATTTTGACACTTTGTAAGAAAAGTATGAGCACAGAAAGAGTAGCAGACTATCTTTAAACTAAGAGAGGCTGGCACTATCTTCTCACATTTGGCTGTAAATGTTCAAGATTTTTTGACTACCTTATTGGGAGAATCATTGACTACAGAGCAGCAATTTACTGCTTCTATAAATTTATTATAGCTATTTTACCACTAAACTGAACTTAACAGTCACTCCCAAAATTGTTGTCACTGTCTACTAGGCCCCTACATAAAATGATTTTCAAATCTTCACTTTCCCAAGTCTTTTGAGAACCAGCATCCATGAACTGTTTAACAAATTACAAATTATCTGGACAAGACCATATTTAAAACTACATTACATTTAAGATAATTTGCTCAGGCTGGTCATTGACATGCTTTAACCTTTCAAAAGAAGGTGATTTTTAGCATATTTAAAAATGTCTGGCATCGTTTGGAGATTAAAAACCCTTCAAATAGAAATGTTTACATTTCCTTGAATTAGCAATCTTATCTTAGCATATATTTTAATTTTTATGCAAGGCAATAAATAAAATCCTTCTTTATCAACTGAATTCAGAGCCAATTAAGAGTCAGATTCAGGGGTCATCCTCATGGACATAAACATGTTAATCTTATTACTGAAATTCACTAAGTAATTTATCAATCAGCTTATGTTAAGTACATTATGCTACAGTAACAAAAGACCTTTAAATTTTAGTAGCTTACAACAAGAAAGGTTTATTTCTAGATCATATTACATGTCTTTATTTCTTGATCATATTATACGTCTATTGTGGTTTGTCTAGAGCACTGCTCCATGTCTTCTTCAATTTTGGGTCTAGGTTATAGAGGCAGTCATATTGGAGCCCCTACACCCATCTCATGGTAGAGAAAAAAAAAATAATGGCAGAATCACACTATGATTCTTAAGATTTCTACTCAGAAATGGTTCATATCACATCACACACATTTCATTATTAAAAGCACTCTCAGACACAATATTACTAACTTTGGAGACCAGATAATTATTTGTGGTGGGGTTGGAAGAGCTATCTTGTGCATTATTATTTAGCAGCATCTTTGTTTTTTACCCACTAGATGCCAGTAACAGCCCCACAGTTGTAACAAACAAAAATGTCTGCAACATTACCATATGTTCCCTGGGGGACGAAGTGGTCCCAGGCTGAGAATTATATGTCTAAAGCCAATCACTTGGCTTAGGCTGGGGAACAGTGGTATAATCTTACACGATGGAGATGTACTGTAGAGAAGAACCTGCTATGGAGTGTTCCATAAACTAAAAGCCTGATGAGAGAGCAATGCATATTTTTACAGCAATACAATCTACAAGTACACAGAGAACACACACACACAGAATTAGCAAATATTTGAACTTTCTGTGAGCATGATGGATCAAAAGAAAGATTAAAATTAAGTCATTCTGTTTGTGATGTCATGTGCCCCAATCATTTGCTGATGATCTGAAGATCACTGAAGGGAAGGTTATGTTATTCTTCACAGAATGGTATATTTTAAAAATAGTCATAAAGTGGTAAAATTGATTTGAATGCTACTCTGAACCTCAAAATATCCAAATGTTCATGACACATACTATACAAGGTTTTACAATGAGACTCAATGATAAAATACAGATGCTACAAAAATAAAATCCCAACCATGAGGAGATGTCCTCAATTTCAATATCTACCATTAGCACTGGTAGGGAGAAATTAATTATGGATCAAGTATTAAAGTACAAAGGGACTTTAGATGCCTTTATGCCCTTGAGGTAAGTTAAAAATTATTGATTAAATAAAATCCAAACTTAAATAATATTTTAACATGAGTTAAAAAATAAAAAAAAATTATTACGAAAGTATTAAAGGACAAAACCATCTCTTTCATTAAAAAAAAAAAAAAAACTGCACTCATTTTAATCCTGAAGCATGCTGAACACCTACTTCAAGGATTATAGCTCACATAGTATATCTGGAAAGTATTTAAGTCTCTTCCAGATCTTTATTTATCCATAAGTGTTCACTATGTCTATCAAAAAGCCAAGCAAGCAAATAAGAAAGGATAGGCTTATCCTGATTTAGTATTATTAGTTCTTGTGTTAAAACTATCCCTGGAAAAACTATATTTGAATAACCCAGGGCCTTGCATTGGCAACTACCCTGGCAGCCTTTTCTTTTTTTTTTTTGAGTCAGAATCTTGCTCTGTATTCTAGACTGGAGTACAGCCACTGCTGAAGGAAACTTTCCACCAGCAGAAGGATCTGGAGCTCAAGGCCTGCCATCCAAATTATTTGGTCCCACAGGATGTTCCCTTGATGTGGTGTGCTCCCCCTTCCCCTAGGAGTGGGAGTCCCTGGGTGTCAGTGTATAATTATTAAAAATTATTTTTATTCTACCTGCTTAAACTCTGTGACATTCTATAAGGGCTTCTTATGGACTTGAATGAGTTCCACCAAAATTCATATGTCGAAATCTTAACCCTAAATGTGATGGTATTAGGAGGCTAAGTCTTTAGGAGATAATTACATCATGAGGATGGAATCCAAATTGGAAAAGAAGAAGTCAAACTATCACTGTATACAAATGATATGATTGAATACCTAGAAAACCCTAAAGACTCATCCAAAAAACTCCTAGATCTGATAATGAATTCAGTAAAGACTTGGGTTACAAAATCAATGTACACAAATCAGTAGAATTGCTATACAGCATCGACGACCAAGCTGAGAATCAAATCAAGAACTCAATCTCTTTACAACAGCTATAAATAAAACCACACACACACACACACACACACCCCAACAACAAAAGCACCTAGACATATACTTAACTAAGGAAGTGATAGATCTCTACAAGGAGAACTACAAAACAGTGCTGAAATAAATCATGGCAGACACAAATGGAAACACTCATGGATTGAAAGAATCACTATTGTGAAAATGATCATACTGCCCAAAGAAACATAAAAATTCAATGCAATTTCCATTCAAATACCAACATCATTTGTCAGAGAATTAGTAAAAACAATCCTAAAATTCATATGAAACCAAAAAGAGTCTGAATAGCCAAAGAAAACCTAAGCAAAAAGAACAAATCTGGGCATCACATTACCAGACCTCAAATTATACTATAAGGTTATAGTTGCCAAAACAACATGGTACTGGTATAAAAGTTGGCACATAGTTCAATGGAAGATTACAGAGAACCCAGTAATAAAGCCAATTATGTGCAGCCAACTGTTCTTTGACAAAGCATACAGCAACATGAATTGTAGAATACACACCCTATTTAATAAATGGTGCTGGGGAAACTGTCAAGCCACATGTAGCAGAATGAAACTGGATCTCTAATTCTCACCATATAAAAAATCAACTCTAGATATATTAAAGACATAAATCTAAGACCTGAAATCATAAAAATTCTAGAGGACAATATTGGAAAAACTCTTCTAGACATCAGCCTAGGCACAGAATTCATAACTAAGACCCCAAAAGCAAATGCAACAAAATAAAAATAAATGAGACCTAATTAAACTAAAAAGCTTCTGCACAGCAAAAGAAATACAGACAACCCATGGAATGGGAGAAAATATCTGCAAACTATGCAAATGAAAAAGGACTAGTATCCAGAATCTATAAGGAACTGGAACAAATCACCAATTAAAAAAAACAAATTCTCTTATTAGAAAGTATGCAAAGGACATTAATAGACATTTCTCAAAAGAAGATTTATGGCCTGCAAACATATGAAAAAATGCTCAACATCACTAATCATCAAGGAAATGCAAACTAAACCACAATGAGATATTACCTTACTCTTGCAAGAATGACAATTTTATTATTAAAAAGTCACAAAACAATAGATATTGATGTGGATGTGGGGAAAAGGGAACACTTATACACTGCAGATGGCAATGAAAATTAGTACAACCTCTATGGGAAACAGCATGGAGATTCCTTAAAGAACTAAAAGTAGAGCTACCATTTGATCCAGCAATCCCACTACGGGGTATCTAAAACCCCATAAAAAAAGAAGTAATTATATGAAAGGATACTTGCACACATATGTTTATAGCAGCAGAATTCATAATTGCAAAGATATGAAACTAACCTAAGTGCCTGTGAACCAATGAGCAGATAAGGAAAATATGATAAATATACACCATGGAATACTACTCAGCCATTGAAAGGAACAAAATAATGTCAGCAGCCACATAGATGGAGCTGGAGGCCATTATTCTAAGTGAAGTAATACAGGAGTGGAAATGCAAAAACTGTATGTTCTCACTTATAAGTGGAAGCTAAGCTATGATTATGTAAAGACACAGATAGTGAATGATATAATAGACTTTAGAGACTCAGAAGGTGGAGGGTGGGAGGAGATGAGGAACGGAGAACTATCTATTGGGTGCAATATGTACTACTTCGGTGATGGGTGCACTAAAATCAAAGCATGCACCACTATATAATTCATCTATGTAACAAAAAACCACTTATACACAAAAAGCTATTTAAATTTGTAAAAATAAACAAATAAAATGATTATATACTGACAAAATCTAGGTTTGAATATATGGCTATACATTTAATTAGATAATTGATTATTTATATTATACTCCTGAATAATTAGATCCATCTAAACACAGAAATTAATAGAATGCAAAGGCTCTGTGATGGAAATCTGTCCTACTAAATCTAATAAATGACCAAGAAAGAATGAGAATAGATCCTTTGTGCAAGTTGGCAGAAATAAAGGGAATGAGGGAAGGTAGGGCTGAGCTAAGTGTAATCAGTGTCTCCTTATAACCACACTCTCAGTTAAGCCAATCCTCCCTTAATAGTGAGAAACAACTGTGGAACGTGAAAGATACCAACAGTACCACTTAGAAAAACTCACCCACATAGAAAAATAGAACCAGAAAATAAAAGCTCCCCTCACCAATATGACAAGTACTTTATTGAATGTTCTACTGAAATGTTTCAGTGATGAGTACTAATATAATAAAAACATATGGCTTGGAATAAAATTCAATCTTTAGAGAATAAGAAAAAGAAACTTCTTTTAAAATACACATGATTCTCTATTATATATGGAATAAGATTAAATTGTAACGCTTCCTGAGTGAGTTGTCCTTAGCATCAAAAATGATCAAGGTTGACAAAAGTAATTGTGTGATTCTTTTTAATTATATATTGCTCTTTAGATACAAACACATTAGTAATGGTTTGATATTGTATTTAGAAAATAAAACACAAATAAATTTACAATATATCTGAAAAACTTCATGTCTCAGTCCCAGCTGCTATAACATAGTATCTTAGACTGGGTGGCTTGAACAACAAACATTTATTTCTGGCAGTTGTAGAATCTGGACGTCTGAGATCAGGGTGCCAGCATTGTCGAGGTCACAGACTGCAGACCTCCTCATATCTTCAAATGGAGGAAAGAGGACAAGAGAGCTCCTGTGGTCCCTTTTATCAAGGTAATAATCCTGTTCATGAGGGCTACGCTCTCATGACTTAATTATCACCTACATTCCCCACCTGTTATCATCTTGTTAAGGGAATTTCAACCTATGAATTTTGGGGGGACACAAACATTCAGTTCATAACACATTACAACTTTTAAATTTTCACATTAGCTCATGCTAACATACATTATTCATATCTCAAGTAGATAATACATCTCTTTCTTCTTTCTTATAATATTTAGGAATAAAGTTTCCTTAGAAGATACTGCCCTTCACTTTTTTTATTAGGCAGTGATTTTTATGGGCTACTTACAAAGTGGACAATAATTTTATCTCTTTGAAGTTACAATGTAGTACCGTGTACATTCAAAGACATCACACTTTCTTATAATGATGATATTAGAATGTAAGTTGTTATTTTAAATGACCACCAATACATTCATTCAACTAGTATTTATTTGACACAACATATACGTGGCATCTTTCTAGGTACGGTAGGCTATTAGGTTTACTGAAATATATGGCTTATGAAGGGAGAAGATAAAGATGATTCAAGAAATGCAACAGAGATTTTACTTGTAGTCACTAAAAATAATAATTTTGGCAATAAAAAGAAGTATATTTTTATGAGATAAAGAGTAAGTTTTATTTCAACATTGAGATACTGTATTTTTCATTGTTTCCCTAGATAGGTAGGTCAAAATCAGAAATCCATTGTTTAAAAAATACATTTTTCTTAAACAATGCATCTTAAGTTGCTACTCTTATTTCCAAATTATATTTAGGAAGGTTGTGGTTTTACTTACTATATTTTAATATATTTTATTTTATCCTTAAAATCCCACATTTTAAAAATTATGAACATTTTGTTCTATACTGTACATTTTTAAATACCAAAATGGTATTGAAAATGCTTCAGAGTTTTAAATTAAATTAAAATTCTTAGTTAACTTTAAAAAGTTACCTTGAGATTCTTATTGTCCGGGAATACATTATACAAAAAAATTAATTAGGAAGAATGCTACTCAAAATACATTACATGATTTTTAATGACTTACATATGCCTTTTTTGTTGGCTATATTTATAAAATAGAAATTGTTGGGTTATAAGGTATGCATATGTAGTAGATATGCCAAGGAGTTTTACAAGCTTTGTTGAATAAATGTAGTCCACTGGCAGTGAATGAACGGTCCACGTGTTCCAGAAAACATTATATTATGTCAGTTCATTTAATTTAGTCTAAAGGTTATCTGTTTTGGGTTTATTTTAATATATAGTAAAATTGACTTTGATTTTGGATGTGAATTTCTATAAATTTTAGCACACATTTAGCCACATATAACCAACCACACTACATCAACTCTATACCCTCACAATTACTGATCTGTTCTCCATCACTATACTTTTGTCTTTTCAAGAATATCTTATAAATGGGATTCTTATAAATATAAAGTAAATGTTTATTTTCTGGCTATACAACTAGAATAGAACACATAAAGACAAATATGTTTTATTCCTTACTGGCATGGTACATAATAGCTTGCCATGGATATTTGTCGTACAACTGAATAAATGATGCTTGTTCATTTATTTCAATTAAGTGTTTGTTTCTGTCAGTTTTAATAAAAATGAGCATTTTCACTGCTTTCGTTTATTTTTTATTTCCTCCATTATTCACTCCCTCATTGAGAAACAATTCATTATGTATCTTACTTTCTCAAAATATTAACCTTATTTTCACTTTAAATAGCATACATGGAAACTAATATTTTGTGTGTGTTAAGTATATTGATTTACTTGAAAAATAAAAGCACCTAGTATATTCTCAGTATACCTACAATGCCATAAAATGTACAAATATATTGAACTACATGTGTCTATTGAACAGACTAATCAATTCTAGCAACAAAAATATAAATACAAAATCCAAGTAATTTAGATCCAGAGAAGTAAATTATTAGTTATATGTAGGTGAAAGTAAGCATTTTATTTAAAGAATTAAAGTTTCAAAACAAATCTTGGGCTATTGCCAACTTGTTAGTTGGAAGTATTGTAGTGTTAGAGAAGTTGAAAATCTGCTCAAATGTGTAGAACAGTGCTTCACTTCACTTACTGCAGTCCGCAGAAGTTTAAATGCGGTTAAGATACTTAGTTCAAATCAATATTTTGCTAATCCATATGTGAAAAGGTATATTCAACTGACTATCTTAGTAATACCAAGTAACTATTAGAATAATTCCATGGGTATGTGTGTTTCTATTTTTATTTTTTTTCTCTGAAAGCCTAGGGCACTGAATCTCTTCATTGCCTTTGTTAAATCTCATACGTAATTGAGACTTTGTTGGAAACTCAGCCAAGTCTTAAAGCTATTTCAAGATAGAACATACATTGTTACATAACTAGAAAGTGCAATAATCTCTCAGGAAACGACAGTAATTTGCATATGGCATGGATCATGACTTAATTTTATGTTTGCTAAATTCCCTATCAAATTATTTGGAGATTTTTCTTTCCAGCATAAGAAAAACAATTGAAAAATGGAAAATTAGTGAAACCAGACCTGATGTTGCATTTCAGCAGGGACCTTTGGGTAGAAAGCATGAGACTTCTTTTTTTTTTTTTGCTTCCTCTGCAGTCAGTGCATGAGGGGATGTTATGTCACAGTGTTTCACAAGTCTGCTGATTCTAAGAAAAAGCAAACAAACAAAAAAAATAACAGCAACAAAAATGAGTTGCTTTCCATTTTTATACTAAAATAACATGACTTCAGCTATTACAAATACTTGAGTCTGAATTCCAGTGAGTTCACTTAGATCTATGAAGATTTTAATTATGAAAGACTAAGGGTTATATTTCCCTCCCTTTCTCCTTTATCATCTAATTGCAGCATTTATTTTTCCCTACTCATCATTGACAGCTTTGTATAACATATCATTTTCTTTGTAAAACATAGTTCTCAATAGGATACTGGATGATACAGTTTTGGATTAGGGAGGAAGAGAAAAAGACAGGAAGAGAAAGAAAAAGGAAATGAGAAACAAAAAAATAGAGAAGTGAGAAGTGAACAGGAGGAGGAAATGGCTGAAGCAATAAATGGATGCAGCAAGAAAGGGAAAGAGAGAGGCACTGGACTTTTAGCTCATGAAACTAGAAGCTACAACAACTCAATCAGACATGTGCAATTTTATTGATAACAAGATAACGTAGGATAAAGAACAAAGATAGACAGCAACCAATAAGAAATGTGATGTTTAAAAGAAATAGGGCTTAAAACAGGACAGGCAGGCAGTATACACAGGCAAGAAAATAAAAAGGTCAAGGAGTATGTTGTCATCAATTGTTAAACACAGGCTAGGAAGAAAATACTCTGTAATACTGGTTCCACCAACAGGGGAATAAAGTCAGTTTGTAGCAAATTGTACAAGATCAACTTTAATATAACATTATATTATCTACATCATTTCCTATGAGATAGTGCTTGATGCAAAATGAACTTAATAGTCAGTCCAGAAACTAAAGTTTCCATAAAAAATGTACTTTATTTTTACATTAAATATATGTATTGGTAATAGGTTCCAGTGACTTATGCATATAGAAATAATATGTATTTATTGAACATGTAAAATATGTTTTATTATTTAGATGTTGTATTAAAGTTTGTACAATACAGTCTAAATTAATGATATTTTCCTTAGCAGTTATTATAAAAACAAACAGTAATTGTTATATAAAAATTATTTTTCTTAATATCTCAATTTGCAATGTTCATCTATGTGAGTTTGTTAGTAAACTTTCACAGCCTCATTTTTAAAAAAGTGATAATAAAAAGATACTGCATAGCGTTATTATGAGTATTAAAGCATTTTTAAAGCACTTGGGAAAATATCTGACAAATAAAGAATACACAAATATTAGATATAATTGAATATCTGTCTAAGGAGAGATAAAGAAGGGATTCTTGATATGAGATTCTTGATATGAATTTGTGTCTTTATTTTTGGAAGTAAGCACTGTCTGTATGTTACTGTGTCTGTAATTATGTTTTTCCATGTTACTGAATGCATTCTTCAAAAGGCATTTGCAATGGATACATCCTAGTGATGGTAGCAGCAGCCCATCTGGAGCCGCAGTTCGGAAGACGTTGTCTGCTGCAAGGGAGCCATGGCGGAACTGTGCCTCTGTGGAGCTGGTGGGGCCGGGAACATGCAGGACCCCCGCCCCTATCAAGTGGCAAGGCAAGAGCCCCTCACTCCAGATGCAACTGCAAGGGTGACTCCAGACCCATATGCCCTATGCTCCTATAGGCTCGGAAGTGCCTGCTCCCACTCCCTGGCCTGTTCCGGCTCGGGCACCCACACTACTGTAAAGCAAAGCCGTAGCTAAGCTTGGGCATTGTGGCAACCCATCCGAATGTGTGTGCTGGAGGAGACACTGACATATCAGCCTCCACCCCCACACCTCAGTCCCCGTGGGACTTTGGGCACTGACGATCAAGGGACAGAGGCCAAGGGGGGCTGAAGGTGGTGCACTGTAGGCTTGTGGGCGATCATTGGCATGAACAGCCTTCATACCATGGATGACATGTTGATGGAGGCAGGAGGCAGACAAGGTCCTGGGCAGAAAGGGGTGGGTCCTCGGTGAAGCCTCACCTTCAAATCAGGGACAGGGAAGACTGGGGACCAGGCTGCAGGCCGCCAGGAGTGAGAACTTATAGTGCTTCTTCCAGGCCCACCCATGGCCACCATGAATCAATCAGCATGCACTTCCTTCCTTCTGAAGCCATAAAAATCCTGGACTCAGCCAGATTCACACAGATTACCTGCCTACAGATAGGAGCTACCACTGTGGCGCTCCTCTCCGCTACAGATGTCAGGAAGACCTGCCTGCCTAAAGGAGCTATCTACTCCTGATCTCCAGGATGACCTGCCTGCTTATAGGAGCTACCCACTCCAGATCTCCTCTCCACTGAGGGCTGCAGACTTGACAGGACGACTGCCTACGGGTAGGAGCTACCCACTTCAGGTCTCCTGAGAGTTGTACTGTCGCTCAATAAAGCACTTTTTCACCTTGCTAACCCTTCAGTTTTCCGCATACCTCATTCTTCCTGGATGTGCGACAAGAATTTCAGACCTGCTGGATGGTGGGACTGAAAGAGCTATAACACAAACGGGACTGAAACACACCCCGCTGCTCACCATGTTGCAGGTGATGAGAAGGAGAGAAGAACTGCGGCCCTTCAGGGAACTCAGACCTAAGAGCTCCCTGAGCCAGGGCTGTAAAACCCTCTTTAGGGCTCTGCAATTTCTGGTGTCTCTGAGCTTTTGGGTGCTACCACATTCCTTCTGTCCAGACACCGGTGCTCTCAGGAAAAGCCATGTGCAGTACATCTGGTCCAGCTGCAGCCTTGCACGGAGCTGGCACCTGCACCAGAGCCTGGAGCTTCCCGTCCTGCCACAGCAGCCGGGGTACCTGACTGTGGCCGGACCCTGTGCTCACTTGCTGACACACCCCTCACTGCTCTGTACCTGGCTCACCCTTGGCAGGCAGGGAATCCAGGCTGGTAGTGCAGGCTGAGCACTGACTGCTGGGCCAAGTGGGCAGAAAAAGCCCAGTGGGACTGAGCAAAAGTCAGGCAAAGGCACCACTGACCACAGAGGTTTCCAGATGGTGAGATGACACCCAAAAGATCCTGTGACTCTAAGATGATTAAATTTGAGTCAGAGTCTTGCGTAATTCCTTTTTGGGATGAGTGCCACCAGGACTTTTGACTGTTCTAAGTCAATGGAATATGAGAAATGTGACAGGATGCCACTCCATTGACTAGATTATGTTACATGGCAAAGGTAAAAGGGGTGTCACAGTCTTGGTTACATTGCATTATACAACAATCTTCCTTAGTAGGTTAGCGTGAGAGTGATAGATCCACTTGTTGGCTTTGAAGAGGTAAGTTGACATGTTGTGAGATGACCATGAGGCAAGGAACCACCAGAGGGTTCTAAGAGGTATGGTGCTGGCCAACAGCCAGCAAGAAAATGGGCTGTAGTCCTACACCATAAGGTGATAAATTCTGTCATTGGTCTGAGGGAACTGAGAAGCAGATTGCTCCCCAATTGAGACTCTAATGAATGTGTAACCCTCACGCACACCTGGATTGCAGTCTGATGAGACTCTGAACAGAGGAGTCAGTTAAGTAAGGCCATGTACACACACACACACACACAAATATTTCATTTCTGACACAAATATACATATACATAGTCTACCTCATAGATAAGCCTCAGCAAGATAATCAATTCCAGACTTTACCTTAAATGTTATTTCAATACAAAGCTCTGTGAAAGTTAATGCTTCCAGATAAACCTGGTGAACAACAACAACAACAAAAAAACCTCTTCAAATATTAGCTGGATAATTAATTATATTTGTAAATAATTGAATATATATTATCTACTCAAGAGATAGATTTCCTAGATTGTAATCCAGGCAAAAATTAAGATAATTATATAAATAGGTAAAAAATGCACTCATTTTCAAATGACCATTTGCTGTTAGAAGCAGGATAAGAGGGCAGTTATTGTGGTGTTCTGGGATTGGTTTTCTGCTCTAAGAAAAAATAAAATAAAAGATCCAGGATATAATTTCAGGCTTCTACTTCATATAACATGTGTGTCATACAAGTTGAAATCTTGGTGTCCTCCAACTTTCATATTCAACATGTGTCTTTTTTACAGTGGTATTAGAGTTACTATTGATGCACAATGATCACCCCAAAATTTAGTGATATAAAATTATAAAAAGCCTATAGTACTGCAGATTCTTTTGGGAAAAAAATTAGAAAAGTCTCCGCGGTGGTGGCTTTTTCTCTGCTCCACAACATTCAGGATTTGCCTTTGAAGACCTGAATGATTGAAAGTTGAACAATTAGGTCTGAAAGATTTACTTCCCAGATATCTTCTTCAGTGACATCTTGACCTCCAGATGGGTCGGCTGAAGTTTTGGATTAGTTGGGATTGTCCACACAGCATCTAGAGGTGACCTCTTCATGTGACTGGGGCTTATCAGAATATGACATCAGTATCTGAGTGGAAATACTATGAGAGGTATTATCCTCAGAGCTAGGTGAAAGCTGGAAGCCTTATTCTGACCCAACTTCCAAAATAATGCATTATCATTTGATCACATTCTATTGATTACAAGAAGTTATAAGCCTACCTCAGATTCAACAAGAAAGGATTCAGCTCTGAATTTTGATGAAGGGAACAGAGTGGAAGAGTGTATTAGCTGGGAGATACTGTGATGGTGGCTAAATTTGGAAAATACAATCTGTCACACATACAGTATACCCAGAGAAATATAAATCATTCCACCATAAAGATACATGTATGTGAACGTCCATTGCAGCACTATACACAATAGCAAAGACATGGAATTAACCTAAATTCCCACCAATGACAGTATGAATAAGTAAAATGTGGTACATATACACAATGGAATACTATGCAGCCATAAAAAGTGAGGTCATGTCTTGTGTGGGAACATGGCTGGGACTAGAGACTATTATCCTTATCACATGAATGCAGGAACAGAAAACCAAATACTGCATGTTCTCACTTTTAAGTGGAAGCTGAATGATTAGAACTCATGAACACAAAGAAGGGAGCAACAGACACCTCCTTGAGGGTGGAGGATGAGAGGAGGGAAAGGAGCAAAAAAAAAAACTATTGAATTCTAGGCTTAGTACCTGGGTGATGAAGGGATCTGTAAAACAAATCCCCACAATATGAGTTTAACTATGCAACAAACCATCCTATGTACCCCTGAACCTAAAATAAAAGTTAAACAAAAACCCAGAAGATTTGTGCTATAATATGTCTTCTAATACAAACACAGAAAAGTCAGTAATGACTGCAGTATTTCTTTTATTCATATAATGTTTGGAGTGTTTGAATTGCATAATCTATATAGTTGTATAGGGCTCAAATAATATATGATCCAGAATGTAGCCTTCAAGTGATCTCTTCATTGGTGGTTCCCTTATGTACTGCAGACTGCTGGGATAGTTATTAAACCAGCGCATAAGCACTAGTTTAATTTGATTTCTACTAGAAAACAGTAAAGCCAGATACAAAGTAAATGATATGGAATAATATGGCCACTAATAGAATTTTATATTATTTAGGTAAAATGTTACCTTGAGGTATAACATAAAGAAGGTCTTCCTTATTTTGTTCATTCAACAATTGTCAGTTACGTTTCTTCACTGCCATTATGAGAATATATCATAATATTAATATATTTTTATTACAAGAATATATAATCTTTCATTTGCAAACTGCTACTTCAATAAGACATCATAGTAAAGAAGCTTAATCTTTATTAGTATGTTATGTAACTTTATAGCTTGAAAAATAAAATGAACTTGCAATTACTTAGGAGTTTTAGTGAGATCCTTATACTAGTACCCATAAATATTTCTAGTCGTAGAGTAATCATTTGAGTAATAAGAATTCAGTGAAGAAACATAGGTTGGGTGGAAGGCAGAAGATGATTCCAGCTTCTTAAATATTAGATGCAACATGAAGTACCATTTAGAAGTAAGATAATTATGTTTATGATACAGGTTTTGCATAATAGCAAACACAATACTCAGGATTATAGGAAATTTTAAAACTAAAAATTTTCGTGTTTATTTTCATACTTAATAGCTATATATATTTTGATGTTATTCAGACATTAGTTGATTCTGATGCAAAATAAGAGCTAGATTTACAGACTTTCAAGGCTCCTTACATATTAAATTTCCTTGAAAAATAACATAAAGAGGGTAATTAAAATCTCTGTCAATATAGTAAAATAATTGACATTTGCATAGCATATATTGAACACCTTTAATTGACATTTTAATGACAGATGTTGAACAGTAAACAGTTACATCTAGACACCTATCCACATATTTATTTATATATCTTTTTATGCATCATAGAATCACAAATAAAATAGCAGATTTAGCATTAGCCAAACCTTACTCTATGAAATAAATAATACATTGTCATTCAATATATATACATATATTATCTGTTGTCACCAAATATATGTATGTATGTACACATATACACCATAGGCAGGATAGGCAGTCAAGAAAGTGACCATGTTCTCAGGATGCAGCAACTGTGTTGACCATCAACACAATCAACACAATAAGCCTCAGCACTCGCATTGTATTTGAGCTCATTCAAGCAAAGCTATCTTCAGTAGAGACTTTCCCTGCTAAACAGCATCAGCACTTTGATTTTACCTGTCCTCAAACTGACCCATTGCTCATTATCAAAGTTAAAAACCCACTCCTGGGTGGAGATTTCATATGCCAACTAGACATGCCATCTATGAACAAGCATGTACAGCTACTGTGCATGTGCAGACATAGGACCACCTAGAACATGTTTATGACCAATGCCACTTTCCATCTCCTTATGCATAATCATGTAAGACTCCCATAAAGAAAGCCTTCGTACTTCCAGTCTTTGCTGTCTTGACCTTATGAGCAGCAACGCTCTCTCAGATTGTATGTCTCTTTTGCATGTCACTTTCAAAATATTCTTTTTCTTTCACAATAAAATACTCTATGCTACATCTCTTTTGCTGTGTGTCTCTTGTTTAAATTCTTTTAAACTAAGAAAACAAGAACTGAGGTATCATATCAGCATTTCTGGTGCCACGACCTGGATAGACATTTGTCTGCTTTATTGATTTCACTTTCCCTTCACCCGTGATGAGTACTATGGCAGTACCAGGCTACCTGGTTGACTATCACTGCTTTTCCTAGCTTTATTTTATTTAGCTTTTTGAGGAGGACCTTTTAAATAACTCACATTCTCTGAGCAAGTACTTGTGATTACTTTCCATTTTGCTGCTGCTTTGGCAATATTAATAATTACCTTATTCAGATGAAATGTCCTGATTATTCAGTCTTTGGATTCTTTTGCTGTTTTTATCTCACTGTTTGTTTTGCTGTCCCATTCAGGACCATGCCTGACCAGTAATAATTGGCCACTATAATTCGTTTGTTAAACAAGTAATCTCTTAAAAAATTTTTGATCACCTTGACACTTTAAATCTAATTTTGCGAACAGTGCCCTGTCCCTCTAGGCTCTATGTGTTCTGAGACTCTTTTGGGAGACTTTGCAAGAGGCCATCCATGTAGAGCACAGGATGCATGTCCACGTGGATGCACAGTCATGGTGACTACACCCAGGCATTCAAAGCACTATCATTGGGCGTCAAAATGGCAAATCAGTGAGGTAAGGGAAGACTTGTTGACAAGTCATCAGGGACCCCCAGCTGGGAGCAGAGGCCATCTCAGCTGGGCCTGGAGATGGCCAGCACTGTGAGACCCAGGATGACGCAAGGCAAACACCCATGAACTCCTAAGGTCTTGGTTTAATGGAGTTTCAAAGGGATGCCCTGGACCCCTCGTGGTTCAGCTTGGCTCATGGGTATGCCTATCGGCCTTCACTTTCTGCCCTGGACCTCTGCCTGCCAAACACTATACTGTCATCAGTGTTAATAGTAAACCCCAAACTAGGATTTTCACTCTACCCTACAGCTGACCAACTTCAACTGCAGTAAAACCTAGGGGTGTGGGGCCTTGGGTGCTCTTAACAAAAGTAAAAAGTTACTCCTTTTAAGTTATCACAGAAACCCACAACACAGACTCCAAGCTATTCCTGTGAAGCTCTGGAGGATCTAGAGCTCCTGTCCAAGAAACAGCCAGCACCCAAACATCGAACAATTATTATTGCCTAAGCACCAGCTTCTATTCAAGAAAACACTTGCATTGAGACCACCTTAAGAGATAAGTAATGTTCTTATTTTTCTCTTATTTACTCATTGCATTTTAGGCATTCTTGGCTAGCTTATTAAAATTAATTTAGACTTGCTGGCTTTGCATGACTACTGAAAGTTGAAAATATACCAAACCTGTGCCTCAAGAAAACTGGGCCAAAACTTCTATACACCTCTTGGTACAAACCCATTGGCCCATAATATGAGAATATGACTAAACAAGCACTACAAAGAGACTTTCTTGAAATTGGCTATGGCCAGTTCAACTTTCCACTTTTAACTATTCATAATAGCTCCACTCTGCCAAAGGGAAAATTGCTTTCTTACCTTACCTTTTACCTGCAGGAATTCCCCTTCTGTTTTTATAACAATGCCAGTTCCACTACTTTTATAGAAAAACTCTGAGACATTCAGTGTAACCAAACATTTGTCAGTGAGTCATCTATACAGCTTATGATGAGACCCTAAAAGGGGGATCTGATTTTTTTAAAAAAATACTTATGAACACCACCACCCAACTCTACTACCCTCTGATAAACCCATGGCCACCAAACTTCTATTACTTTTACTATCTTAATGCAAAATACTTTTGCAGCACAAATTTCACTATCACATGGAATTTTGGGGGTTTGTGAGACCTTTGGCCTATCTACAACTTCCTCTACTATGCAAGGGGTGATGCTCCATTGCCTACATTTCTCCTTATTTAACTTTCACATGGATTAAAACATCTCTTCCTTTCCCCATGTACCAATATCACAAGATCCACCTCTGAGCAGGACCTTTTATTCCTTTGCAGTAAGTACTATCTTCTCCTCTGGGACTAACCCAGTCAGCCATGGGAGGCAGAGCATCAGTGCCTTGCAGAAATAAAACAGTCTCAGAAGACCATAGTGGCCCTCCAAAAAGTGGCTAAGGGCCTCACTGGACTTCAAACAACTGCTAGACTCCCTGGCCACTGTAGTCCTACCGAACCAAAGAGGCTTAGGTCTTCTCAGAGCCAGGCAAGGAGTACCACTTTGTATCTAAAAGAAGAATGCTGTTTTTCTGTCAATCAGTCTGGTTTTATCCAAGAAAATGTCAAAAATATGATTACCTGTGCAGACAAAATTGAATCTTCAGGAAAGTCTAAGGGAACTTGGAAGGAATGGTTATTGTCTGCCTTGCTGCTTTTAGTGGTGTCAGTCATTACCATACTTTTAGCTTTAACTTTTGGTCCAACTTTGTTTAAAATGTTCACTTAATTTTTGCTCTTGCTTACAGCAACTCCACTTCTCCATGATGGTTTTGCAAGGGCTTTCAACCTCTGGCCGCCAGCAAGTTACCCACCAGTCCCATAGACAACATGGTTTCTACTCCATTAGATCAGGCAGGAAGAGACTTTGGGGCCTAGGATGGGCAGGGTCAATGCCCCACTCAGCAGGAGGCAGCTTCAGACAACCTTACCTAACCCCTCAACTTCCCGTATGATCATAGTTCCTAAGATCTCTTAGGGGGAACCTGGAGCAGGAAAGGTAGTCAAAGAAATGACCATGTTCTTGGGACGCAGCCACCGTGGTGACCTTACCGTCAACACAATAAGCCTCAACATTCACATTTTAATTGAGCTTATTCAAGCAAAGCTATCTTCAGTAGGGACTTTCCCCTCTACAGGGCAGGAGCACTTTGATTTTACCTGTCCTCAAACTGACGCTTTGCTCATCTTAATAGTAAAAAACCCACCCCGGGGTGGAGATTTAAGTTGCTAATGAAACATGCTATGTGTGAACAAGCATGTACGGCTACTGTACATGTGCGCCCAGGGGACCACCTAGAACATGCTTACTAGCAACACCACTTTCCACCTCCTTATGAGCAATCATGTAAGACTCCCACAAAGGGACTCTCCCTAGTGCCGGTCTTTGCTGTCTCACCCTTACAAGCAGCCTGCCCTGAAATCTCTCTCTCGGGGCGTGCTGTCTATTCTGCACTTCACTTTCAAAATATTATTTTTCTTTCACAATGAAATACTCCATGCTGCATCTCCTTTACAGTGTGTCTCTCATTTAAATTATTTTAAATTAAGAAAACAAGAACTGAAGTATCACATCAGCCATCAATACACACATGCACACACACATAAACACACATACACACATATATAGTCACCTAAATATATTTGGGTGATGAAATAATCTGTACAACAAACCTTCATGACACAAGATTACATATATAGCAAACCTTCACGTGTACCCTGAACCTAAAATAAAAGTTTAAAAAAGCCAGAATGTGTATTTAAAATGAATATGAATAATTTTAACTTGCAATTTTTCAATTTCATATATATATATATATATATGTAACATTTGGGAGAGTTCGTTTTGAAAGCAGATAAGTAAAATTAAACTATTAACCATACTTTTTTGTTCTTCGTATTTTATTGGTAACGCGTCTCTTTGAATCAATTTTCTATTCTTATCCCTTTTCAGGAAGCCCATTTAACATTTATCTAAATAAGACCAATAAGTAGAAACTGCTTAGAATTAATGCACTCCAGCCTGGGTGACAGAGCGAGACTCCGTCTCAAAAAACAAAACAAAACAAAAAAGAATTAACAAATAAAAACCTAGAACCTGGCAAATTCATACTTTACTTAGAAAGCCAAATAAGTGGTTTCTGTAAAATCTGTTCAGAATCTCACTAACATAATCTGAAATTTTAAAGTTAAGCCTTATTTTTATAGCATCATATATTAAAATGAAACTATGTCTTAGATTAAATTAGAGAAGGTCATTAAACTAGAAAAACACTTAAAAGTGATACAGTGACATACAATGTTAAATGTGGGAAAAAAAAATATATCATCTGAGTCCTGAGGCCTGATTCTCCAAAATGTATAGAAATGCAGTGATTTAGAAGATAGTTTTCTCAGGTTTGTGATTTGAGAAGAATTGGTTGCATTTCCTAAAAAGGGCTGAGTAAAATGCTTACAAATTTTAATTTTTGGAAATTGAGTAATGGTCTAGATTTGGTGCTTTGTATAATAAAGTATTTAATTTGCAAAGAATACATATATTTAAATAAAAAATCACCACTAAATAGATTAATTATTAATTATCCATCACCTACAAACATCCACTAGTAGCCACTAAGTGAATGGAATATAGCAGTAAGATGTTTTGATGGAGACTAAAGAGTTGAATTTGATAGGTATGAAGAGAGGCCCGTTTTCAGCTAGGTATGGGTGTATCCAGAGTCAAATGGAGAATATCTAAATTGTGGTGCTGAGGATATTGTAATTTAAGTTAAAGTTATTAAAGAGAGTTGAAGCCTACTCATAAGATTTTCTCAGATTACCCTTTTGAGATAACATAGTCATTTAAATATTTTTCAAATTTAAAACATAGTACATTTTTGTAGTTTACAATTATGTTTTTCCCATTGTTTAAGAAGTTTATGCACTAGATTTTTACAGTAAACGGAAATTTGCATTGAGTGAAAAAATAAAGCATGTGAATATAGAGATAAAATATTCAAGAATTCTTTCAAATGTTGCTTGTTAAAACTGCATGTTTAATTTTAGCACAACAAATGTTAATATGCTTACCATATACTTTTTTACCAATTCAATAAATACCAAATACATTCATATATTCTACAAAAAAATGCATTTATTGAGGATAACTGTGCTCTCTCTCACTTTGCATATATTTTTAACTTAAAATATTTAATTTTTTGACTTAAAATATATATAAGAATATATAATATATATTGAAGTTAAAAAGTTAAATACATATTGTTTGTTATATATTTATTCATATTGATATTGATATTTAATATTTATTTTTATATATAATACATATACTCTTGTATTGCAGAAGAGGATATATCCTGTGACATGAAATTCTAAAAGATTTTAAAACATTGTCCTTCATATTCTTAGGGTAGAAAATATTTTTCTTTTGTAAAATATATGCATTTGTTCAGTCTTGGAAGAAGACTACAAGGAAAAAAAATGCTGTACCTCTGTAGTTCTCCCTATATTTATCTACTTTTGACCTCTGTCTCAAGAATAAAGCTTAGTACGTTTTAGAGAAACTGGTAAGACAGGTGTCTGCAAAATTTTTATTGACATACTTGGCTTCAATATATAACCTCATAACATGTACATTTGTTCACAAATATGTATGACTCTTAATATATTATTTATCTAACTCATTCAGGAAAATATGAATTATAAAGAAAGAAAATCAATATAAGCAAGTGTTCCAATATACTTTTTACATGCTAATAGATTACTATACACTCTCTAAGGTAGATATCTCCTTTTGGAGACTGCACAAGCATATGCTCAGTGAACAAAGTGAATTGAATTGTCTTGTTCACTATTATATACTTAAATATTTATATTCATATAGAGTGCATTTTATGTTATAGGTAGTGCATAGAATAAATGTCTTTGAATTTAATTCAGTTAGTTAATTAGTACAAAGGAGCAACACTTTTAAACCTATTGGTAATTCTTTGCAGGATTTATCCCAGGATTCAGTCTCAAATTTCCTCTATCATTGTTCCCATGAATCTGAGCAATTAACAATGCCTTAATTCTGTAAGTTTCCTTAAACACATACACACACACAGGCAGTCATGGGTTCAGATATTATATGTATCCTGTACACTTTTCTCTTGTCGGCTGATTCTGCCTTTACTAAGATTTTTGCAGGGATAGTATCTATAAAATTACCACTCACTCTTTAGCACGAAATACCTAATGCCCAAAGCTTTAGATTAACATTCATTATTATCCATTTCTGACCTCCCACATTTCTTCCTGAGTTCAGTTAACATCCATACATAGAGCTAATGCTGTAGCCACAGTGACAAGGTTATTGTTGTTCAACTTAACAAATCTACACTTTTGCTCAGCTGTTTTCTTTCCTTGCATTATTCTTTTTGCCATTCTTCTCTTCTTCAGTGCTAGCTCAAGTTCCACACTATCAGAAATCAGATATCCTACACTGATCCTTATATTCTTTTTGTAAAACTATTTTCATTTTGTTTAAATATACACAACATGGAATTTGCCATTTTAATATTTTTTTATTTTTTTTATTTTTGAGACCGAGTCTTGCTCTGTCGCCCAGGAGCCATGGCATGCAGTGGCTCCATCTCTGCCCACTACAAGATCCGCCTCCCGGGTTCAAGCAGTTCTGCTGCCTCAGGCTCCAGAGTAGCTGGGATTATAGGCATGCACTACCACGCCCAGATAATTTTTGTATTTTTAGTAGAGACGGGGTTTCACCATGTTGGTTAGGCTGATCTTGATCTCCTGAACTCGTGATCCACCCGCCTCAGCCTCCCAAAGTGCTAGGATCACAGGTGTGAGCCACTGCACCCGGCCTATTTTAACCATTTTTAAGAGTACAATTCAGTGGCGTTAAGTGTATTGACATTCTTGTGCAATCACCATCACCACTATCATTTTTTATCATCCACAACTGAAACTCTGTACCCATTAGACAATAACTCTGTTATCTCTTCTACCATCCCCATGTAGCCACTATTATACTTTCTGTCTCTATGAATGAAATTGTTCTGGGTACCTCATATAAATGAAATCACATATTATTTATCCTTTTTGCATCTAGCATATCACTTAACCTATGTTGTCAGGGTTCATATCTGCGGTAGCATATATCAGAATCTGATTCCCTTTTAAGGCTGAGTAATATTCTATTGTGCAAATATACCACATTTTGTTTATCCATTCATCTGTTAATTGACACTTGGGTTATTTCCACATTTCGGCTATTGTGAGTAATGCTGCCATGAAATATTGATGTACAAATCATTGTTAGTTTCTGTTCTCAATTTTAAGTATTTACCTAAAAGTGGAAAATTTAGATCATAGGGTAACTCTATAATTCTTTTAAGAAATGATCATACTGTTTTCCACACCAGCTGCACATTTTACATCTGCCCCCACCAGCAATGCACAAAGGTTCCAATTTCTCCACATCCCCATCAGCACTTGCTATCTCTTCTTCTTTTAAAAAATAGACTAGCTGTCCTAATGGGTGTAAGTGAGAAACAATGGACACTTCCTTAAAGAAACAACTTAAACTAACACTTCCATCCTCTTATATCACAATTATTTGTTTATGTTTTTAATAATATATTGTAGTCGGTCTGGAGTTAACTTAGCACTTTTCTGCCTGTCTGAATCTGTTAAAATATTTGGGAGAGTTAGGATTACGCTTAGACTTACTCTCGCCCTCTGCACACCACATTTTTATAATAAACACTTGATATATGTTCATAGGATATTCACTATATTTCTACATTATCCATTTTAAATTGGGCTTATTTGATACTTGAAAATGTTAGGCAATATATTGTGATACATTTGACAGAATTTCTTTAAAATCACATTATTTCTGCTCATATTCTGACTCATACAAGGACTTTAAATTAACCTTCTATACAAATTTATATTTCCTTATAAATAGCATGTATTGATTAATTTTATCATTGTTGGGACATTTATAATATTTGTAGGTACATGAGTTTAACTGCCTATTATTTTGTCAATATTACCATCTATCTACATTTTTATGATGAAGGCACTTTACATGCACTAATTAAAATTTAAAATATCTCTCTAAGTAAGTGTATGTTGCTTAACCTTTTTAAAATATCGTGTATCTTAATAAATTTTCCCTGAGACTTCTATTCACACTCTCCCGCATATTTAAAATTCTAACAGGGCTCTTTGAAATCTATAAAAAGATAAATTATAAATAGCTCATTAGATCTTCTTTGGCAGTAAGAAATCTAACATAGGATTGAAAATGTGGATGAAACAGAGCACTTAGGACCATGTACTCACTGGCTCTGACAGACGTCAGAAAGGCGAAATTTAAAGCTTCCTCTTAAGTCAATATGTTGACTGAATGCTATAATGGTGCAGACTAATCTTTAGTTTACATCACTCTATCAAAATCCACTTGGAATGAGATTTACATGACTAAAACCGTAACTTATATAAAAGTTATATTTAAAAACAAAAGTTATATTAAATAGTATAATGCTGCTTTTCTTGAAGGTTCTAAATGTTTCCAGAATGGCATTATTTTAACAGTGTGCTCACTGTAATATATAACAAAGGAAAATGACTTCATTATAGAATAATATAGAGCCACAATTTCTATGTTAATAAATGGCTGATAGGTCATTACTGTGAGCAAATTAGAGGAAAGATTAAATAGTCAGTTTGTCAATTTTAAGGATGCCCAAATGCAAAATAATAAATACAAATAAAAATTAAATAAAATAAAAATTATTGAGACTGAAGTTCACATTTAGAAATCCTGGAGGTTAAACATATGGTTAACCATATAGAAATACAACAAATTGGCCTGGCACAGTGGCTCAGGGCTGTAATCCCAGCACTTTGGAAGGCCGAGGTGGGCAGATCACCTGCGGTCAGGAGTCGGAGACCAGCCTGGCCAACATGCTGAAACCCCGTCTCTACTAAAAATACAAAAATTATCTGAGTGTGGTGACAGGCGCCTGTAATCCCAGGTACTTGGGAAGGAGGCTAAGGCAGGAGAATTGCTCGAACCTGGGAGGTGGAGGTTGCAGTGAGTAGAGATGGAGTCACTGTACTCCAGCCTGGGCACCAGAGTGAGACTTCGTCTCAAAAAAAAAAAAAAAAAAAAAAAAAAAAAAAAAAAGAAAAAAAGAAAAGAAAGACAAGGAAATAAATACAACAAATGTTTCCATTTCACAACATTGATTCAGTTGAATTGATGTTTTTATAGTTACCTCTAAAATGTAACAGAATTACACTCTGCACTTGCAGCTTCAAGGAACTAGGTAATCATTCTCATTCATGGATAGATAGATGAGAAAACATAAACAAATTTTTAGTTGTACATGATGAAAATTATGAACTGAATGTTTTTAAACAAGTTTAAAAGGTAAAACTAAAACTAAAACCTTTTGAAGAAAACATAGCAGTACATATCCAGGACCTTAGATTAGGCAATACTTTCTTAGGTACAAGACAGACACATACAAACATACATTTGGTACTATTAGGTTGGTGCAAGAAAATGATTGTGGTTTTTGTCATTACCTTGGCAAAAGTGGCAATTACTTTTGCACCAATGTAATCCAAACAATACAATTAAGAAAGTGAGTCTGGGTGCGGTGACTCATACCTGTAGTCCCAGCAATTTGGGAGGTCGAAGGGGGAGGATCCCTTGAAACCAGTAATTCAGGACCTGCCAAGGCAACACAGCAAAATATTGTTGCCACACACACACAAATACAAATGAAATTAGCTAGGCATGGTGGTACTTGCCTGTAGGCCTGGAGTCCCAGCTACTTGGGAGGCTAAAGTAGAAGGATTTCATGAGCCCGGGAGGTCGAGGCTGCAGCGAGCTATGATTGTACCGCACCTCTGCACTCCAGCCTTAGCGACAGAAGGAAGACCCTGTCTCAAACAAAAAAAAAAAAAAAAAAAGAAAGAAAGAAAGAAAAAAAGTAAAAAGACAACATGTAGAATGAGAAAATATTTGTGACTCATGTGTTTGATATTGAATTTGTTCCCAGTATCAATAAATAATTGTTGCAATTCAATAATAAAAACAATTAACTCATTCATGATTTGGCTCTCTGCTTGACATCGTTGGTGTATAGGAATACTTGTAATTTTTGCACATTGATTTTGTATCCTGACATTTTGCTGAAGTTGCTTATCAGCTTAAGGAGTTTTCGGGCTGAGATGATGGGGTTTTGCAAATACACAATCATATCATCTGCAAACAGAGACAGTTTGACATCTTCTCTTCTTGTTTGAATATGCTTTATTTCTTCCTCTTGCCTGATTGCCCTGGCCAGAACTTCCAGTACTATGTTGAATAAGAGTGGTGATCGAGGGCATCCTTGTCTTGTGCCAGTTTTCAAAGGGGATACTTCCAGCTTTTGCCCATTCAGTATGATTGTCTGTGGGTTTGTCATAAATAGCTCTTATTATTTTGAGATATGTTCCATGAATACCTCGTTTATTGAGAGTTTTTCACATAAATTTTATCAAAGACTTTTTCTGCAATTATTGAGACGATCATGTGGTTTTTGTCACTGGTTCTGCTTATGCGATAGATTATGATTATTGATTTGAATATGTTAAACCACACTTGCATCTCAGAGATGAAATCGATTTGATTTGATCATGGTATCAAATCGGATCGATTTGATCATGGTAGGTAAGCTTTTTGATGTGCTGCTGGATTCAGTTTACCAGTATTTTATTGAGGATTTTCGCATCGATGTTCATTAGGGATATTGGCCTGAAGTGTTCTTTTTCGTTCTGTCTCTCCCAGATTTGGGCATCGGGATGATACTGGCCACATTAAAAAAAAATTAGGAAGGAGTCCCTCCTTTTCATTTGTTTGAAATAATTTCAGAAGGAATGGTACCAGTTCCTCCTTGTATCTCTGGCGGAATTCGGCTGTGAATTCATCTGGTCCTGGGCTTTTTTTTTGGTTGGTGGGCTGTTAATTACTTCCTTAAATTTAGAACTTGTAATTGGTCTATTCAAGGATTCAACTTATTCCTGATTTAGTCTTGGGAATGTGTATGTGTCCAGGAATGTATCAGTTTCTTCTAGATTTTCTAGTTTATTTGTGTAGAGGTGTTTATAGTATTCTCTGATGGTAGTCTGTATTTCTGTGGGGTCAGTGGTGGCATCTCCTTTATCATTTTTTATTGTGTCTATTTGATTCTTCTCTCTTTTCTTCTTTATTTGTCCAGTTAGTGGTCTATCTATTTTGTTAGATTTTTCAAAAAACCAGCTCTGAGATTCATTGATTTTTTTAAGGGTTTTTGGTGTCTCTATCTCCTTCAGTTCTTCTCTCATCTTAGTTATTTCTTGTCTTCTGCTAGCTTTTAGATTTGTTTGCTCTTGCTTCTCTAGCTATTTTAGTAGTGATGTTAGGCTGTTGACTTGAGATCTTTCCACCTTTCAGATGTGGGCATTTAGTGCTATACATTTTCCTCTTAACACTGCTTTAGCTGTGGCCCAGAGATTCTGGTACATTGGCTCTTTGTTCTCGTTGGTTTCAAAGAACTTCTTGATTTCTGCCTTAATTTTATTATTTACCCAGTAGTCACTCAGGAGCAGGTTGTTCAGTTTCCATGTAGTTGTGCAGTTTTGAGCGAGTTCCTTAATTCTGAGTTCTAATTTGACTGCACTATGGTCTGAGAGACTGTTTGGTATGATTTCCATTCTTTTGCATTTGCAAAGGAGTATTTTACTTCCAATTATATGGTCGATTTTAGAATAAGTGACACCTGTCCCAGAAATTAAAGTAAAATTAAAGAAAAAAAGAAAAAGAAAAAATATAACTCAATTAAATTGGGCAACAGATTTAAATATTTATTCCAAAAATGTACAAATACTCAATAAAAATATCATAAGTTTCACTATATCAGTAGTCATTAGGGAAATGCAAATTAAAACCATGCAAAGATACTACTTCATGCCTGCTACGTGTCTATAATAAAAAAGATAGATAATAACAAGTGTTGACAAGAATGTGGAGAATTTATATTTCATTTCTCATACTATAGTTTGCTGATTGGGAATGTAATACAGCTGCTTTAGAAACAGTTTAATGATCACTTAAAATATTAAACATATACATAACACATGACCAAGCCATTCCACTCCTACTGTATACCTAAGAGAAATAAATATATATGTCTGTGCATACATATGTGTGCAAAATCTTATATATGAATATTCATAAAATATTTATTATTCATAACAGTCCAAACCAGAAACAACCAAAATGTCCATCAACTGAAGAATAATAGCATAAATAAAAAGTGTTACTTTTATGTAATAGAATATGTGACTATAAAACGAAGTACTGATACATGGTACAACATGGATAATACTTGAAACAGTATGGTAAATGAAATGAAATAAACCAATTACAAAGTAACCAGTATTGTATTATTCATTTATGTGAAGTGCACAGAATGGATAAATATATGTAGAGACAAAGAGTAATTTCATGGTTTCTGTGGAGCTGACAAAAAGGGGTTTGGGGAAGTGACTACTCATGAGTAAGAAATGGGTAAGGGGTTTCTTTTTTGGGGTGAATGTACTAACAAGAAATTATATTGATGGTAGTAAAACTACATATACACATATATAATATAGATTTATAAATATATACACATATTCATATATGGTATATTAATTATCTCTCAATAATTCTGTTAATAATTATAAAAAGAAAAAATACTTAACTACAATTTAAAATAGTGAAAGCAGGAATATAATATAGATAACATGAGTTGCATTGTTATACAGAATTCAATATACTACTTCTTTTTGGAAATTATACATTTGCAAATAAGTTATATATATTGCAGTGTAGTCAAGTTGAAAGCTCTGGGCAGATTTTTAAGACTTGGAAAAAAGCAAAATGATATGTCAATTAACAGAAGATATAATAAAGAGGGTAGGTTAGCACAGAGCTGACCTTGTGGCAGGAACACAGTCACTGAACGACAAAAATCGGTGTCTGTTCTATATCACTCTTGTGATTGAACACTTGCCCTCAATATAAAAGTTCAGAGAAAACTAATTTTACTTTAAATTTTTCTTATAATTCTGGTTAGAACTTGCAATCAATATACACTAGATCTGAGGTTCCTTATGTAAAACTCTAATAGTAAAAGCTACCTAAAAGTTATAGTAAAGATTAAGAGGATACATCCTGTGAAGTGCTTAGTATAGTGTTGGGCTTTATACAAAGCAGCTACTTCTAGGTTGCACTGGCTGATGATGCTAAAGCTTGTAATTTTTCAAGATCTTGTTAATTAACTGTCAGATATTTTCTATTAACTGTCAGATACTTTTTGAGGGCCTATTGTTTACCACAGACAGTGCCAACCATAGCTGACAACCTCATGAAATTTAGTCTAGTAAAAGCAGACAGACATTATTCAAAAAATACACAAATAATTTGTAATTATAATTGTCATAAGATTTTTAAATGTCAAGCACTGAAGTGATAAGATACAGTAAAATCCTTTGGTTTAGTGGCAGTGAGACTTTCCTTGACATACTGGTATTAAGCGGAAGTTTAGGAAATGAGTAGGAAGTACCAGATGGATATGGAAAAAAGCATTCCAGGTAGAGGAAACAGCATGTCACCTCTCTGTTGTAGAAACATAAGGAACACTAAGAAATGAAGTCAGTTCAAGTTTTGATTAATGTGTTCCTCTTGATTAAGTAATCTTTTCCTTCTATGTTGAAAAAATCACATAATAAATATTGGTGGAGATCACAATTAAAGGAGGATTTTTTGTAGCTTTTAAAAACATAGCATTTAATTGCATAACTATATTATACAAACGTTATGAAATACTCTCCAGCTGCTATTAATATAAGTTAAAATATATTTACTCTTGTAGAACTGTATCATTTCTTCGAGAAAAGCAAATTAAAAAATAAATATGAATAGCACAAAATGTATTATTTTCTCTCACTGTCTCATATATAGATAGGTAGACATAGATGTAGGTGAATGATAAAGTACAAGTATATATATGTACATACATTTATATGTCAAATATGTCTATATATACACCTACGTGTACGTGCCAACAGTTATCCATATGCATATGCAAAATATGTTCTTATATCTGTATAGGTTTTTCTAAAAGAAACAGAAAACAATGAACCTTCATGATCCTTAGGGACTGGTTTGAGGACGAAAGTACACATTTTGGTTTTATGCAATCACGTTTAAATTTTTACCAAGGTCTTCCATATTACATGTTGTAAATTAGCAATCCTTCTGCTTATTTCTAAATACATAACCTAGTCCTCTATTATCAATTTCTTAAAATCACAACTTTTATGCAATAATAACAAATATACAAATTTGGTTACACAACAAAGAATATCTCTAAAGTAAAACACATAACTGAAGGGTTTTTAACTAAAGAAGAAATTCTGTAATAATATTAATATTTTAAGCAATAGTTCCTGTGAGTTCAAATATATAACATAGCCATGTCTCAATAAAGTAATAAATCATATGAATTGAGAACCTACTTAAGACTGATTTGGCCTTTTAAGAATGCTGCACTGTGTTCCTGTTTTTCAAATAGGTTACAGTGTTTTTAAAATGATGTAAAACGATAAACACATAAGACAACCAAAACTTCAAAAACTATTTTCGTGTTAAACAATGTAAATAATCGAAGTTTTTAATTATTCAAAAAGTCTTAATGAAATCAAAGTTGGATATTAAAGGAAACAAAAATTGGAAATGTAATAAAGAAGAAAACCATTTCTAATGAGGAAAATGGAAGTAGCACACATGCCGAGTTTGAAATTCACATTCTCACTAAGGAAACAGAGCACTATCTACTCTCAAATAATATGAGTTAAGATGGACTGGTCAAATTATGGAGGACCTTGATTGCTCTGGCTGATAAAGCAGACTGCCATCCTTTAAGAAGTGGAAAGGTATAGGTTGATTTTCAGTAAGTTAGCAATATGCTGGAAGTGGTATTAAAAAAAATAATGTGCTATAAATTGAATAATTGAACTCTCTTTTTCATTGGCTTCTAAGCTATCATCCATCAAAATGTAGTTTCAGAGGGAAAAAGCTTATGCAGTTAACATAGTTAGTTAAGTGAACCAAAATGCCTAATTTGGAAAACTGAACTATCATCAGCATTATTGTGGATGACTGTCAGCAGTGGGTATGATGGAAACTACGAGGCAGAATGAATTATTCTTATCTGACTGAGGGGTAGAAGTTAGGCACAGGAAGATTAGAAAAGCTGAAAAACAGAAAACGAAAAACAGAAAAAAGCAGAGCGGTAGACTCAGTCATGCCACATGAAGTGCATCAGAAGTCAGACAAATAGACAAGTACCAAAAGGACATTCCTACCAAATGGAGTCAATACATAGGGAGGAAAATAAGTAAACAGGTAGGAATTTGATTAATTTGTTAAAACTAGAAGACAAGGAAATTCATTATAGTTACTTGATTGCCTAAGGCTTTGCTGGAGAAGCAACTCTTCATCTCTATCATGTAAGTAAATAACTTTTTAGATTGGATAATCTTAGGTTGCCTGGGAATGAAGTAAATGCAGATTTGCCTGAAGTGGTGCAAACCCAAGGCAACTTTTGGGACTAGCCATCTTTGTCAAGCGTTCTCTGTCCTACAGTGAAATAGAAACGTGTAAAATTACTTAAGTTCAGGAAAACAAAATGTTTATATAGAAAAAAATTGTCTATACTCTCAGACATTGTCATGTCTGGTTAATTTTTAATTGGAATGATTAGAATGTTTGTAAGTTATAAATGCCTTTTCCCTGATAAAATGGTACTTTAAGAAACGAAAAAATAATTTTTAACTTTGAAAATATCAAAGAATATCAAATTAATTACTGCTAAATAGACAAGTATGCAAGGCTTAAAATAAAGAAGCCGCATTCACATTGGCTACGCTAAGAAATGTCATTTGCAAAGTGAGGTTTAATCTATGTTGCTGAATTCTCATTATATGTGATAATTAGTAAGAATGGATTCTGCTATAGCACTTTCCAACTTCAAAGCTTTCTATAAACATTAAGTAGGAGTCAGTAAAGTCATATAGGCAAATTTAGCTAGGAAATAATGCAAAATAGATTAGATCAAAGAAGTTATCTGTAATGAATATTAACTCTAGGCCAGTGTCTACAATGGCCAGGATTATTGGGGCTTCATTAACTCTTTAAGATCATATGATTTTTTTTTGCTCATAATTGAAATATTTCAGTTATATGAATTATTCCCTGTATTTCCTTATAGCTCATTAGTTTAAAAATACACAGTAAATGTACTTTCCAAACAGTAGAATTTAACACCATGGAAATAATGTGACTTTAATTTAGAGTAACTTCCAAAGAATTCTAGACACTTATCTTTCTAAAAATATACCCAACATGCTAGCTAAAGGAAAACATTATGAAAGAACAAAAATATTTCAAAAATATTAGTTTTTTAAAACTTTAGTTTATGTATTTATTTACGTATTGGAATACAGCATTTAGAATACTATACAGATACAAAGTGCATTTATGGAATGAATGATTAGATCCCTAAAACAATAATTCTACCATTAACTCAGAAGATACTTCTTTTTAATGTTTTAGGGCAAAAATAACCTTAATTACTTAAATAATATAAAAATAAAACTGCTAGTGCATATCTCTGTAATGAAAGATTTATAAGTTTCATAATATTCTGAATCTGTTTTTACATTGTAAATTCAGTGGTTTGGAAATTGATTTGAAATGTTTTGTTCAATAATCATCCTTACATAATATCAATTGATATCTTTGATTTTCTTCTGCGTACATCACATATAATCTCTCCACTAGAAACATAGTGGTTTATATAATTAGTAAATTATGCAATCAATACTTCTTAGACATACTCAATAACCATGGTTACGTAAATAAAAAAATACTATGGGATTTAATGTCAATTGGGCATATATTATAATTCTGTATAAAAGTAGCACATATAATAAAATATTTAAGAATATAAATTAATTCACTTGATTATGAGTTTAGGTTTCAACAGAGTAGTAAGTCTTTGGCATTTGCAAGAGATATATACCAAGACTTTCTAAAATTCCTATGTTTTCCACTAGTACTAAAACAAATGCTTATGAGTTTTCTTATGTACTTCATGAGGTTTTTAGTAATGTGATTATATGCATTAAATGAAACTAATAAAGCCACATGGTTATTATGATTGACCAGATTTACTTACTTGTCCCATGACACTTGCAAATGCATCAAGCTTTCAGTAAAAATATTTCAAATTCTGGTAATTTGTATTCCCTTTCATTATTGGCATTTTTCCTTATATTTTTAGCAAAGTCAAGTCTTTTATATATTCATATATACATGTACATATGAATATAAATTAAAGCTACATATATAATTATTTTGGTGAGGTTGAGTTTTGAATTGAGAGGCATTCAAACTGAGGAGCCATGATTTCTAAAGAGCAGGAAAAAAATATCTGCCATGTTTCATGCACAAAACCAAAAACATACCCATCGTGACAGCAAAAATACTTTGAAGTACATCTTTATAATTTTTATAGTTTTTTCACACATTAACTCAATAAATGACGTGTGGTGGGTGACATGGACATTTAGTTGGCTGGAACACAGAAGATGGTCCGGAATGGAATAAGTAATGAGATTGAAATATTTATTAGAATTTACAATATAAAAACAATGGAAAAGTGTATGTGAAAATGAAAATATGTGTATACACTCATTTTTGATGTTTTAGGCTTGACATTATCTCAAATTCACAGATAAGAAATTTCCTATGCTCAAGTATGAATTTGGTTGTAAATAAACAAAAAGGATGACATAAAAATAAGATTTTAAAAATCTCCAATTCTGTTGTTTACATTTCATCATACTGCACTTCTGACAAGTTATAGGGACTAATAAAATATTTGTAATTATATGCAAAACACCTTGGATTTTAAGCAGCACATGATATGGTATCCATACTAGGTCTCAAAGATATTATATGTTATAATATGGTCAAATAATATTGAGTGATACTATGACATAAATATGTGGATTGGTTTTAAAAATGATGACAGTATTTCTACCTAAGATACTTCAGTTATTGACGAGAGAATGAAAATCATAAAATATATAAAAGTTAATAAAAGAAAGAAAAAGAAAGGGATAGATACATTAAAAAATAGCCCAGATGGTTATTGAGGTATAGAGAGTAACATACTTGTCAAAAATATTTACAAATCTGATTTTCCAAAGGAAATAGAGAACACTAAAAATGATGTTAATAGGGAAAGTGGGAAGTGGTTCCTATAAAGACACATATTTAAATAAACTTGATTTATAGTATGTTACAGCTTATTTCTTAATAAAATATCCAGATAGCCCCTTTCCATTTTAATATATATTTAAGAGTATAAAATGTGGAAACGTTAAGATTTAGGTTTGGAAATTTCCTTTCTTTTTCCAGGTTGTAGAGTGATAATGATGAAGTCAAATGAGGAAAAAAAGAGATGATGATTAATGTCATGTTTACTTTTCTTTGGTTTCCTTTAAGCTGATTTGGAGAATTACCAAGTGATTGAAGGTAAAAGAGAAAGAATGAGAAAAAAAAAAGGAAGTAGAAGTGTTTTCAAATACAATTTTTAAAACTCCAATTACGAAACTGATTACATTGAATATTAATCTTGACCTCACAGCTTTCCATTTAATTAAATCATAAAATTTATCAAAATCAGAATGATCACCTGCAAAATTTAGTCAGTGATCACATCATCAAATCTGCTGAATACAATTTAGAATTCCACTTTTCAGGACTGATGGTTGACACCTACAGATTAAAATGAGTATTCCTTTTACTGTGATCCAATTCAAATAAAGACTTTATGAGATTTTAATTGAAAATAACATCATTTTGGAAGGAAATTTAAATGGAAATTGTATTACAAAATTTGCATGAAAAAGTACAAAAAAGAAAGAAGGTAGAGTCTTGATGATGAGTGTGGCTTAATAGGGACACCAATGACCCAACTAGGAAACCCAACAGCCTTATAAGAAGCTTAAGAATAGGAACTGTTGTCTTTGTAATGTCAGTATCACAAATACCTCATCTAATACCTGAACAACATAGATAATCAATAAGCACTTACTAATATAATTGGATTCATGAAAATAATAATGATGACACAGTTTGTTTAATTACTGAGATTGGAAAATTTACGTTTCCACCAATTTGCAAATGTGTTTGATCATAAATTTTTAATCTCCTTAATATACATAGTATTCTTAGGGTGAAAATATACTTCTTGGAATATATCTCCACTGATACCTCTGAAAAACTATCTGATCTTTGACAAACCTGACAAAAACAAGCAATGGGGAAAGGATTCCCTATTTAATAAATGATGTTGGGGAAACTGGCTAGCCATATGCAGAAAACTGAAACTGGACCCCTTCCTTATATCTTATACAAAAATTAACTCAAGATAGATTAAAGACTAAAACAGTAAAAACCCTAGAAGAAAACCTAGGCAATACCATTCAGGACATAGGCATGAGCGAAGACTTCATGACTAAAACATCAAAAGCAATGACAACAAAAGCCAGAATTGACAAATGGTATCTAATTAAAGAGCTTCTGCACAGCAAAAGAAACTATCATCAGAGTGAACAGGCAACCTACAGAATGGAAGAAAATTTTTGCAATCTATCTATCTGACATAGGGCTAATATCCAGAATCTACAAAGAACTTAAACAAATTTACAAGAAAAAAAAAATCAAAAAGTGGGCAAAGGATATGAACAAATATTTCTCAAAAGAAGACATTCATGCAGCCAAAAAAATATATATATGAAAAGAAGCTCATCATCACTGATCATTAGAGAAATGCAAATCAAAATCACAATGAGATACTATCTCACACCAGCTAGAATGGCGATCATTAAAATGTCAGGAAACAACAGATGCTGGAGAGGATGTGGAGATATAGGAATGCATTTACACTGTTGATGGGAGTTTAAATTAGTTCAGCCATTGTTGAAGGCAGTGTGGCAACTCCTCCAGGATCTAGAACCAGAAATACCATTTGACCCAACAATCCCATTACTGGGTATATACCCAAAGGATTATAAATTTTTCTACTATAAAGACGCATGCACACGTATGTTTATTGCAGCACCGTTCACAATAGCAAAGACTGGGAACCAACCCAAATGCCCATCAATGATAGACTGAATAAAGAAAATGTGGCAAATATACACTATGGGATACTATGCAGCCATAAAAAAAGGATGAGTTCATGTCCTTTTTAGGGACATGGATGAAGCTGGAAACCATCATTCTCAGCAAACTAACACAGGAACAGAAAACCAAACACCACATATTCTCAATCATGAGTGGGAGTTGAACAATGAGAACACATGCACACAGGGAGGGGAACATCACACAATCGGGACCTGTCAGGGGGTGAGGGGCTAGGGGAGGGATACCATTAGGAGAAATACCTAATGTAGATGATGGGTTAATGCGTACAGCAAACCACCATGGCACGTGTATACCTATGTAACAAACATACACATTCTGCCCATTTATCACACAACTTAAAGTATATATATACAGTGGGGCGATCTTGTCTCACTGCAACCTCCGCCTCCCAGGTTCAAGCAATTCTCCTGCCTCAGCCACCTGAATAGCTGGGATTACAGGCACGCACCACCACACCCAGCTAATTTTTTGTGTGTCTATTTTCAGTAGGGATGGGGTTTCACCATGCTGGTCAGACTGGTCTCGAACTCCTGATTTCGTGATCTGCCCACCTTGGTCTCCCAAAGTGCTGGGATTACAGGCATGAGACAATACACCCGGCCAAGAAATTTTGCATTCTGAAAACCAGTTGTTAGTATCTTCTTAATCTCTTTACAGTCAGACTTCTCAATACCAATTGCACATTATAATTAATGGGCAAGGTTAAAAAAAATACTATATTTGGACCCCATTGCTAGAAAGGCATTAGACATCCTTTAAAAATATTTTTACATTCTCAAATATAGCCAGGTTAAGTTTCAATACTGTATAAAGCCCACTTTCAGTCTATTAATAGTCCATATATACACATGCAGAAAAATAAAATTGAACTAGTGTCTTACAATATTCAAAATTTAACTCAAAATATATTAAATATTTAAATGTAAGACCTAAAAAATACAAAACTCTTACAAGAAAACAGGGAAAATACTGTCTGACATTGGTTTTGGCAATGATTTTTTTTAATCTGACTTCAAAAGCACACACAACAAAAGCAAAAATAGACCAACACAACTACGTCAAACTAAAACTCTGCACAGCGTTAGAAACGATACAAATGAAAAGGCAACAATGAAAGAAAATATTTGCAAATCATATATCTGATAAGGGTTTCATATGTAAAATATGTATGAAATTTATACAACACAATGGCAAAAAACAAACAAACAAACTCTAATTTTAACAAATGGGCAAAGGACCTGAATAGACATTTTTCTAAAGAAGACAAACAAAGGCCAACAAGTATTTAAGATTCCCAGCATAACTAATCATAAGGAAAATGCAAATCAAAACCACAATGAGATATCATGTTATAGCTGTTAGGATAGCTTTTAATCAAAAAGACAAGAAATAATAAGTGTTGGTGAGGATGAACTTTGGTAGATAAATGAAAGGGGACTCTTGACGTAAAAGTAATAAACTATTATGAAAAGTAGTAGTATGGAAGTTCCTCAAAAAAATGAAAACAGAACTGTCACATGCTGTAGTAATTTCATTTCTGTTTATATGTCTAAAGGAAATGAAATTAGTGTGTCCAAAAGATAGCTGCACTCCCATGTCCATTGCAGCACTATTCACAACAGCCAATATATGGAATCAATCTCAGTGTCCATTATTGGATGAATGAAAAAATAAAATGTGGCTTATATACATAATGGAATCCTATTTAGCATTAAAAATGAAAAAAAAAAAAAAACTCCTGTTGTTAGTGGCAACATGGATACATCTTGAAGACCTTATGCAAAGCCGGGCATGAAAGAAAAATACCTTATGATCTTACTTAAAAGTGGAATGTAAAAAGTGGAACCATAAAAGCAGACAGTAGTGTGGTGGTTGCCAGGGTCTGAGGATGGGGGTGGTAGCAAATGGGGAGGTGCTGAACAAAGGGTACAGATTTTGTTACAGGATAATTAAGTCCTGGGACTACTAGATAGCATGGTGATTGTTGTTAATAATGCTATATTGTTTACTTGAAATTTGCTCAGAGTGTACATCTAACATCTCCTCTTTGCGGAAACACATACAAAATGGTAAATATGTGTGGTGATGGATGTGTTAATGATGTTGTTGATGCAATCATTTCACAGTGTAAGTGTATATCAAATCATCATGTTGTACACCTTGAATGTATACTCTTTGTCAATTACACCTCAGTAAAGCTGGAAGAAAACAACGATAAAGGAAAAAAAAATGTTTTTGTGAGGCTTCTAATAATTATCCATTATGAAGAAGATTAATAATTATCACTTTAGTGTTCACACTATAAATGATTAAAGGTGTTAACATTCAATGTTATATTACTCATTACACTTAATTCCTTACATTCACACTTCGCTCCATTTGCATTATCTTTCACTCTTGAAAAACATGAGTGCAGTGCAAAAAACTGTTAGCATACCGGGTCTGAGTGTCCTTAGACCTTCTAACCTTAGAAGGCCTGCTCATAGGCTTTTTCCTCGACTGTTGTCTGGAAACTTGACTGGTAAGCCATTCCATACACTGATATAAAACTTTTCATAAATAATATCATTGTGCCAAAAATGACTGTGCTTTGAGAGGCTGAACATTTTGTACATGACTATGAGCTCCTAAGAAAAAAACTCAAATCGAGTTCCCTGATAGCATGTACTGTGTGAAATTAAGAGAACTCTTGGGAGCATATACCTGATTTCCTCTAGAATTCACCTTTGTACCTTTTTTCTTGGCTTAGTTTGCTTTGTATTCTTTCACTGTAATAAACATTAGCCATGAATTCAATTATCTGCTGAGTCATTGTTCCATGTGAATCTTTCCAGCTATCTCCAAAATCAGTGTTTGTCTTGGAGACTCTGAAACAAGTGTCGTAATTACATTTCAGATAGATAGATAGGCTATGTATAAATCTTTCTTTTCAATAGGGTTTAAGGAATATGGACAGAAATTCTTTAAAAGAACTCTAAATGATTGGTTAGGGTGAAATGCTTACCATTTTGATGACAAATCAAGACTGCATGATTTATAGCCTCCTTCCCTTTAGAATTACAAGGAATCAGAAAAGGAAATGTATGAAGAGTGGAATAGAGACACTGGAGACTCAGAAAAGTGGGAAGAGAGGAAGGAACTGGGGATGAGAAATTACCTGATGGGTACAATGTATATCCTATGAGTGATGGTTATTTCAAAACCCCAGACTTCACCATTACACAATATATCCATGTAACAAATCTGCACTTGTACCCCCTAAATATATAAAAATATAAAAGTAAAGGAAATATATATGTATTCTATATCTAGATATTCTTTTCTCTATACTTCTATTGATAATACTTATTTCTTGTTAGATACAGTAAGTTGTCTTAGATTATAAACTCTCTCTTTTGAATACAGCAATCTTCTTTCCCTCTTATAAATCAACTGTTGATATCATAACACAATCACACAGACTCAGACACAAATATACACACAATGTTACATTGAGCACATTTCTTGATCTATGATGGATTCATATTTGAGCTGAATTTATTTATTTCTCTTTTTTATATTAGGGGGTACATGTGGTTGCCTGATACATGGGTATTGCATACATGATGGTAAGATTTAGGTTTCTAGCATACTCATCACAAAAATATTGGCCATTGTATCCAGTAGGTAACTTTTCAATCCTCACCCCTCGCCTACCCTCCACCATTTTTAGTCCTCAAGAGTTTAAATTCCCTATCTTTATGTTCATGCGTACCCTTTATCTCACACTTATAATTGAGAACATATGATATTGGATTTTCTGTTTTTACTAGTTCATTTAGGATAATGGCCTCCAGCTGAATCCATGTTATATACAGGACATGATTTTGATCTTTTTTATGGCTGAGTAGTATCCCTGGTGTATATGTACCACATTTGCTTTATCCAATCAACTGTTGATGGGCACAGGTTGATTTCATGACTTTACTATTGTAAAGAGTACTATGATAAACATACAAGTGTAGATGTCTTTTTGATGTACGATTTCTTTTCCTTTGGGTAGATATCCAGTAGTGGGATTGCTGGATCAAATGGTAGTTCTATTTTAAGTTATTTGAGATATCTCCTATTTCCCACCAACAGTATATAAGTGTTCCCTTTTCTTCACATCCATGCCAACATCTGTTGTTTTCTGACTTTTTAACAAAAGCCACACTGGGTTATGTAAGATGATATCTCACTGTGGTTCTAATTTGCAGGTATCTGATGATTGGTGATATTGAACATTTTTTTCTTTGTTTGTTGGTCACTTGTATTTCTCCTTTTAAGAAATGTCTGTTTGTGTCCTTTGCCCTGTTTTTAATGGTGTTATTTTTTTCTTTTGAGTTGTTTGAGTTCTTTGTAGATCTTAGATATTAATCCTTTGTCAGAGGCATAATTTGTAAACATTTTCTCCCTTTCTGTTGATTGTTTGTTTATTCTGTTGATTGTTTATTTGCTGTGCAGAATTTTTTAAATTTGATTAAGTCCTAGTTGTCTATTTATGGTTTTGTTGTATTTTCTTTTGGGGTCTTTATTATAAATTATTTGCTTAGTCTAATGTCCAAAAGAGTTTTTCCTAGGTTGTCTTCTAAAATTTTTATGGTTTGAGGTCTCACGCTTAGGCCTTTAATTCATCTTGGGTTAATTTTTTTTATGTTGAGAAGTGGGGATCCAATTTTATTATTCTGCATATGGCTAGTTAGTTTTTCTAGCTCCATTTCTTGATTAGGGTGTCCTTTTCCTCTTGTTTGTTTATATCAACTTCGTCAAAGAACAGTTGATTGTAGGTGTGCAGCTTTATCTTTGGATTCTGTAATCTGATCTGTTGGTCTATTTTTGTACCAGTACCATGTTATTTTAATTACTACAGCCTTGTAATGTAGTTTGAAGTCAGGCAATGTGATGCATCCAGATTTGTCCTTTTTGCTTAGGAGTGCTTTGTGTATTCAGGCTTCTTCTATTTTGATTCCATATGAACTTTAGAATTGCTTTTTCTACTTATGTAAAAAAAAAAAAAAATGACATTGAGAGATTGACAAGAATTGCATTGAACCTGTAGGTTGCTTTGGGTAATATGGTCATTTTAATGATATTGATTCTTCTAATCCATGAACACAGAATGTTTTGCCATTTATTTGTGTTATCTATCATTGCTTTCATCAGCGTTTTGTAGTTCTCTTTATAAAGATCTTTGAATTCCTGAATTAAATGTATTCCTAGGTATTTCATTGTTTTGTGTCTGTGGCTATTGTAAATGGAACTGAGTTCTTAATTCGGTTCTCAGCTTGAATGCTACTGGTTTCGGAAATGCTATCAATTTCTGTACATTGATTTTGTATCCTGAGACTTTACTGAAGCTGTTAATGGGATCTAGGCGTCTTTTATAGAAGTCTTTATGTTTTTTTAGATATATAATTATGTCATCATTGAACAGATATTATTTGACTTTCTCTTTTCTGATTTGCTTTTTTTTCTCTCTCTTGCCTGATACCTCTGGCTAGGACTTCCAGTACTATGTTGAATAGGAGTGTTGAGAGTGGACAACCTTGTCTTGTTCTAAATCTTAAGGAAAATGTTTCCAACATTTCCTCATTCAGTATGATGTTGGTTGTGGATTTGTCATACATGGTCCTTATTATTTTGAGGTATGTTTCATTTATGTTTATTCTGCTGATGACTTTTATCATAGAGAGATGTTGAATTATATTAATGCTTTTCTTGTACTAATTAAGATGATCTTTTTTATCTTAACTCTGTTTATGTGGTGAATCATGTTTATTGATTTGCATATGTTGAAGTATCCTTGCATCCCTGGAATAAAGTCCACTTTACTGTGGTGAATTATCTTTTTGTTAGATTGCTACGTTCAGTATCCTAGTATTTTGCTAAGGATTTTTGCACGTATGTTTATCAGAGATTTGGCCTGTGGTTTCTTTTTTGTTGTTGTTGTGTCCTTGCCTGACTTTGGTATCAGGATAATACTGAATTCGTAGTATGAATTAGAAAGGGATCCTTCCTCCTTGCTTTTTTGAAATAGCTTCAGGATGATTGGCACCAGTTTTTCTTTCTACTCTGGCAAAGTTCAACTGTGAATCCTTTGGTCCTGAACTTTTTTGTGGGGAGTTTTATTTTGCTTTTTTTGTTTTTTTAAAATTACTTATTTGATTTCATTAGACATGTGTATTGAGAGTTTCCATTTATTCTTGGTTCAGTCTTGGGAGGTTTAATGTTTCCAGGAATTTATTCATTTTCTCTAGCTTTTCCAGTTTGTGTGCATAGAAGTGTTCACAGTACTCTGATGATCTTTTGTATTTCTCTGGTATCAATTCTGATGTCACTTTTTATCAATTCTTGATTGCGTTATTTTCTCTCTCTTTTTTTAATTTGTCTAGCTGGTGGTCACAAATTGTACTTTTCCTTTCAAAGAACTTTTTATTAAAATTCTATTCATACTTTGTATCTTTTTTTGTCTCAATCTCATTTACTTCTGCTCTGGTCTTCATTATTTCTTTTCTTCTTCTACCTTTAAATTTGTTTTGTTCTTGTATTTCTAGCTCCTTCAGGTGCAACATTAAGTTGTTCATTTAAGATCTTTCTGTCTTTATAATGTAGGCATTTATGTTATGAACTTTCCTCTTAGCTTTGCTTTTTTTTTCTTTGTATTCCAGAAGCAAGTCTCTATTTTTATTGGTTTCAAAGGAGTTTTTGATTGATCCCTTTAGTTGTTTATCCTAAAGTCATTCAGGAGCAAGTAGCTTAGTGTCTATGTACTTGTGTGGTTTTAAGAGTCCTTTTTATGTTGTTTTCTAATTTTAGTCTACTGTTGTCCAAGAAGATTCTTAATATGGTTTCAATTTTTTAAAATTTATTGAGACTCTCTTTATGACTGACCATATGGTCAATTTTGGAGACTGTTCCACTGGCAGATGAGAGTATGTATAGTCTGCACTTGTTGGTAGAATGTTCTACAGATTTCTATTAAGTCCATTTGGTCAATAGCCTTGTTTAAATCCGGAATTTCTTTGTTGATTTTGTGTCTCTATGTTTCTGCTAATGTTATCAGTGGGATTCTGAAGTCCCTCACTATTAATGTACTGTTATAATCTGTTTACTGAAGTATAGTAGTAGTTATTTTATGAATCTGGATGTTCCATGTTGGGTGCATATATATTTAGAATAGTTAAATCTTCTTGTTATATTTAACCCTTTATCATTATATAATGCCCTTCTTTGTCATTTGTTAAAAAGTTTGTTTTATCTGATAGAGAACAGCTATTCCTACTTGCTTTTCTTTTCCATTTGTATATCCTTTTCACCCTTTTACTTGAAGTCTAAATGTGTCTTTAACAAATAAGTAGGCCTCTTTTTGATAAAAGATGGTTGGGTCTTGTTTTTTATCCAATTTGCTACTCCGTGTATTTTAAGTGGGATATATAGGCCATTTATAATATATGCAAGATTAATATTGACGTTTAAGATTTTGTGCCTGACATAGTGCTGTTATCTAGTTGTTCTGGAGTTTTAACTGTGTAGTTGTTTTGTAGAATCTATGAACTTTGTACTTACGTCTCCCTTTCTGATGGCAGGTATTGTCCTTCCATTTCTATATTCAGAAGTCCCTTGAACAGTTCTCGTAGCACTGATCTAGTGGTGACAGATTCTCTTGGTGATTGCTTGCCTGGGAAAGACATTATTTCTCTTTTATTTATGAAGCTTATTTTGACAGGATATGAAATTCCTGGCTGGCATTGTCTTTCTTTAAGGAGGTTAAAAATAGGCCCTCAGTTTCGTCTGGCTTGTATGGCTTCTGCTGAGTAGTCTGCTGTTAGTCTAATAGGTTTCCCTTTATAGATGATTTGACTCTTTTCCTTAGCTGCCATTAAGATTGTTTTCTTTAGAATTGATCATGAATAGTCTGGTAATTATATGCCTTGGTGATGTGAATTCTTGTATAGTATCTCACAGGTGTTCTTGTGTTCTCTGAATTTCTGGTATCTGAATGCCTACATCTGTAGCAAGATTAGGGAAATTTTCATGGATTATCCCCTCAAATTTTTTAGGTTGTTCATTTTTTTTCTTCTCTCTTGGGAATGTCAATAATTTATAGATATGGTTGTTTTACCTAATCCTATATTTCTTGAAGGTTTTGTTCTTTTTGTAAGTCTTTTTAAAAATTTTTCTGGGTTAGTTCAAAAGACTGGTCTTCAAGATGTGAAATTTTCTTCTTCTACTTGATCTACTTTATTAATAAAGGTTTCAATTGCATTTTAAGATTTCTTAAGTGGGCTGGGCGCGGTGGCTCTCGCCTGTAATCCCAGCACTTTGGGAGGCCGAGGCGGGTGGATCACGAGGTCAGGAGATCGAGACCATCCTGGCTAACACAGCGAAACCCCGTCTCTACTAAAAATACAAAAAAATTAGCTGGGCGAGGTGGCGGGCACCTGTAGTTCCAGCTACTCGGGAGGCTGAGGCAGGTGAATGGCGAGAACCCTGGAGGCGGAGCTTGCAGTGAGCCGAGATTGCGCCACTGCACGCCAGCCTGGGCGACAGAGCGAGACTCCGTCTCAAAAAAAAAAAAAAAAGAAAAAAAAGATATCTTAAGTGAATTCTTTAATTCCAAAAGTTCTGATTAATTTTTAAAATATGTTTATCTCTTTCTTCATTTCCTGGATTGCCTTAGTAGTTTATCTGTATTGGTTTTGAAACTTCTTTTGGACCTTGTTGAATTTCCTTGAAAGTCATGCTTTCAATTCTTTATCTGTCATTTCTGAGTTTCCATTTTGGTTAGAGTTTATTCCTGGAGAGCTAGTGGGATGCTTTGGTGGTGTCACACTATTCTGATTTTTTCATAGTGCCAGAATTCTTATATTGCTTCCTTCTCATCTGGAAAGACTCCTACTTCTAATATGTTAAATTATTTTCATGTGGATGAAATTTTTTTGTATCTTTTTTTCTTTTTTTTTTTCCTTCCTCCTCCCTAGTGGTTGTGAGTTTAGAGTATTTGGGGCAGGATCCTTTGTCTTTGCTTCTATAGTACTATGCATTTCTATCAGTAGGTTTTAAACTAGGCTGTGTAGTTTGACCTACAGGCCAGTTGATGACACTGTTGGGTAAGAGTCAGCTATGGCATAAACAGATGAGTATGTACTTGATCTTTGTTTACTGTAGTGTGCTCTCTGTTGTATCATTTGATGGGCTGAGCAGTGGAATGCACTGTGCCCTGAGCTCCCTATTCAATGGGGGAGTGGGACACCTCTGGGGCAGAGTTGTACAGCCTGGCTTGTCCACAAATACCCCAGTTGGTGAGTGCAGGCACCAGTCTTGAGGTAGATGGTGTGAGCTCATAATGAAACACACTGGGCTCTCTGTGAGGGGTAATGTGGTGGCACTGGCTCCATATTCTAGATATGCAGGAATGTGATCCCTGTCCAAGGCCAGGCAGCAGAAGTGAACAAGCTGGGTGCCCATGAAGGCCAGCAGCTCCTTTTCCACCCTCTGTAACTGAGTCCAATAAGGGCCCTCCCATCTTCCTCACCTCCTGAGTTGGGGCACCTAGAAGTAGTTGGAGACTGGCTTGCTTTATAGCTCTCAGTTGAGCTCATGGTCCACCAGGCCTTCTAGCATCAGCCCACAGTGTGTCAGTGTTTGGTAGGTCTTTATGCAGGAGCAAATCCATGTCTGAATTAGTTTTGTTTTATGGCTGAAACACATAGTCTGTATGCCTGAATGTCATTTTTTTCTCATGATTCTAAGCTTATCCTCTCTCTTAAGTATTTATTGACATTTTCCATCCCTTAGCTAATAATAATCAAATTTCTGATTTATTTTGTGTAGGAACTAACAAAATATGAGGGTAATGTTATGTTCAACCATATAAAATTGGCAATACTCAAAAGATTTTTTTACTCACAAAATGACAATTTCACACACACACACAGACACACACACACACACACACACAGAGGCGTGAACATGCGCATGGGCGAAGATGGTGTATTTTTGACACTTTTGCAGTTTTTCTTTTTTGATACTAACAATTCTCACCTTCACACTGAAAGCATTTATGCCAATCCATTTTTCTATGTTCTGTAGTTATATGTGGATACCAGAAAATCGTGAAATAGTATCGATAGTAGAGGCATTTCCATACCATACTAAGAGCATTGAATTATAGGAACATAATATAAAAGGTATACATTATACATTACTGAAATCTTTATATTACAATATATGTAAAGGCATGATTTAGAATGGCAGACCAAATCAAACAATTAATATGACTATCAAAAGTATATCCTACAAAATATATAAAGTCTTTGTTTTTTTTTTTTTTTTTTTGAGACGGAGTCTTGCTCGGTAGCCCGCCATTCTCCTGCCTCAGCCTCCCACAAAATATATAAAGTCTTAAAGTTCTCAAATTTAGAAGTTTATTAAGGTATACATATAAGAAGATATGCATTCATATATTAATCATCTTTTAGAAAAAGAAATGAGAAATTGTGATTTCAATATTAAATAAATCATGATTTAAAATAAACCATTAACTATTATATGTTTCGTTATCTTAAGAAATGTGTAGTTACTAATTAATTTAAGAAATTTATATTTGCATGTATCAGATATTTGACATTTCCTTAATAAAATTACGTTTAAACAAATATAAATATTAAATAGCATTGCGTAAATTACAATCCCATGGAAAAATATAAATGGTCAACCAAAAAATTATTAATTTAATAACAAATATTATGATACATGTGAAAGATACTTAATAAACAGAATTAAACATTCTTATAAAATAAATTCTTCTCTTATTATAGTAGAAAACAATTCCAATCAAAAGCCCCAAAAGATTTTAAAACATTTAACAAAATTGGTGTACTTATTCATTGCTATTTGCTTTGTTTTTATCAAGTCTACTTTATAGTACTTAGCAAGAAACAAAATAATATTAATGCTTTTTGACATAGTAATTGATCCCAAAATTTTGAAACTCCAGTAGCATTATAAAAATTTAATAAATTTTATGGTAATATGTAAATAAATGTTCTCATATATTTTTAATTTAATAATTATCAAATATCCTTAGAAACAAAGAACTTATGATATGTTTGTATTTGCTAAAATCAGAATGCAAATCACTCACATGTTTTACATATATGATAATCACAATTTTATAATAAGTCATATATATGTAGATAATTATATCTACTTATAAATTAATTCAGAATCATTAGGTTATGAATATCAAATTGTTATTACTCCTGTATATTTTTGTTACTTTTAGAAGCATTTTTTGCATATTTCATTCTGTTCTTTACCTTTAACCTATACTTCTGAAAACTCATTAAGCTTGTCAAAATGAATAATTTAACGGGTTCATATGTACATATATATGACATAAAAAAAACTCAAAAAAACCTTGCCTGTACTCAATGATTTCAACTATATTTTGATTGGGTACAAGTAAATATTTGGTAATTAACCACTTAATTTTAATAATGCTGGTAATTAGATTATTAAGTAACAAATGTAAAATTTAGAAACACACAATCACTGTGGAAAAATATTTTATCAAGTTAATTGTAAATTAGGCATTTGTGAAAGTAAATATAAGAGGAAATACGTGGCAATATTTATTATAAATGGCTGTGTTGAAAGTGAATGAATACGTTATTTCTGTAATTTTCTCAAAGTCACAAGATTGTTTTAAGCATATTTAGGTAGCTACTTTATTAAAAACCCAAACTAAATCAACACTCACAAATAAACACGTTTTTATACCATTGCTAATAAGCAGTCAAAGAATGTGTGCTCTGTATAGAAGCAGATTATTGGTGAATTTATATACCAAATTTCCTGCAAGCATTGATGTTTTTTGCAGTCCATAGAGGCAATGTAAAACAAAAAAATCCAAAATTATCAGAATATGTCTCACGTAGGTGGTATGAAAATTATATAGATACAGAAAATACCACTACATGGGGGAAAACTATTTTAACCTAAAATTTTCATGGTAGTTGTGTGTGTGTGTTTGTGTGTGTTTGTGTATAATAGATTTTACAGATAATTGCTCACAATTCCACTTCACTTTGCCAATTGAGACATCATTTATTGTTAGAGATCTAGTGTGCAACTATAGAACTCCTGAACACAAGAACATATGATATTTAATTCTAAATGTTAAGTACATTAATAACCTATACATCTTCAAAAGCATGTGTGTATATATATACATACAAATATATATGTTATCAAATGGGTGTATAAATTTGAAAATAACTTCCCAAATAATGTATTATATTTTCATCCAGAATATAAATAAAATTGAAAATTTGAATACACATGCACACAGTTACCACTTTTGAAAGATTGGGAGTCTTACAGAAATATGCGACCCTCAGATTTAAGGCACCTAAAGTATAAGAATGTCATTAGACAGATAAGATTGGGTGGACATTAGCAGTATGCGTAAGAGTGAATTACAGGACCCAAGATGGTAGCTTATACAGGCAAACTGAATGCTGTGGAGGTGTGTGCATATCCTTAGCACTTGGCAAGCTAAAACCACTGTTAATGGAGGCCATTAGGAAAGATCCTGAGTACCGAGCTTCAAATACATTTGCTGCCCATCTGCACAAAGCAATGCACTTTGTATTAATGGAACCAGTGGCAAACATGTATAGCTCTTAGGACTAAAAAGAAAGTAGGAAACCTGAAGTTCTTGTGTACTACAACACATTGTTTCTTTTCAGCAGGATAAGCAATGGGCAAAAGGAATTTATTTTCTAGCATAGTGTACCTAAGGATTTGAGTTAGAATTAAATGTAATTGAAACAACAATGAAGACTACATCAAAGAGAGTGCGTGGCTACTGATTGTGGGAAGATCCCCTTGCTCATTCTTTCTTTCAAATCCAGTGATAATTCCTAGGGTTATATTCTTTTTTGTACAGAATTATTATTCTTGTTTCTTCCCCCAGATAGCACATATGTAGGCCAACTACCAAATTATCTGCCAGTCTGAATAGAACCTAAAAAAAAAGTGATGACTACAAAGTTTTCTAATCTGCAAAATAACATAGCCTATTTTTTCATATTAAGAATTATTTGATTTATTTCAAGTTACCACATTACATTACTACTTAGACTTTCAAATGATCTTTAGACTCTTTTTTTAATGTATGTGTTTATATTAGTGACTCCTAAGAATGAGAGAAACAACTTTTATGGAGTCTACATTGGAGAGAAATGGTTGTAATCACTTGACCAGATGGAAATGAATAAAATAACAATCTAGATAACCTTGAATGTGTAAAATCCAAAAGCACTGATGAATCCCATTAAGCACCAAAATTCCAAACTACAGAAAATCTAAACATAAAATAAAATAGAGAAGACAAACATTTGGATCACTCGGGAAGAAACCAATAGGTGAAAACAATTTTCGCTCAGTTTTCGAGCTGACTTCAAAAAATGTGTGAATTTTTGAAATAAATAATCTTATTATCATATTTATCTGTATATACATTAATCAGTATAATAAAAAATTATAGATCAAGTTTATGGCAACTTTTATATAAATTTTTTGGGTTAATTATGAGAAATAAGAATATTTAATGAGAATATATATCAATTTTATAGAAGCAACAATAATGTCCATCTTTTAGAAATACAAATTTTACTTTTTAGAAAGCTTTTAATCTCATCCATTGCTTTTAAAAGCACTATTCAAAAAATTATTAAATATAATTGGCATTAGATGTAGCCAATTAACATATATTTTAGCCTTATAGGTTTATTATTAAAAAAATATGACATGGAATGCAAATATGTCACCAACTTCTGTCAGCGAGCTTACATTTTTATGGAAAAATAGTATAATAAAACAAGATTTGATCAATAATTTAGAGTATGCAACAAAAAATGAGTAAATACATCATATTTTCCCTTTGAACTCACACTTCCTATCTAGTTATAAAATTATTCTCTGTATGGTATCTTTATTCTCTTTCTATGCAATATATTATTTTCAGTAGATTATAAATATGTTCAAAATTGTCCATTGTCAAAAAAATATTCTTTTGTTGTTCTTTTGTTTTCAGGAAGCTTTATTAACTCTTCATCTAATTAGCATCTAGCTTCTTTAGCAAGTATTTTCCCTATTTAAAAAATGAAAGATTACTACCTTGACTTTATAATGAACCATATTATACATTTTGCAATTTTAAATTTATTGTCATTATTAACACTTTTTTTCAGTGATCTTCTAGTACTTCACGCTTTTATTGATAACTTTAGCAAAAGCAGAACCCTCCCTGTTTTTAAAAATTTGATGGCTTCTAAAAGTAACATTATGTGGATAGTTTCTATATTTGCCAGTAGCTTGTCAAATATGAGTTGTGGTAACACAATTCAAATGGCTTAAATGTAAAATAAAACAATCAGCTTGTATAAAATAATGTTGGTACATTTATGGCTTCAGCCATGATTGGATCTAGGTGGTTTAATCAAGAGTTTATTCTTCTCTCTAAGTTCTGCTTTGCATTTCATTTTAATAGTGTCTACCAATGTATTATCAAATAAAGTCACCAGTACATTGTTTACAATGTTCCAGGTTTACATTGTAAGACTTAAAAAAAAAAAAAAAAAGTGAAAAATCAGACTGTATTCATAATGTATCCAGCAAAAACCCTTGGTTGAAGGTATTAAGTTTGGCTGGTGTGGCTTTGGTCATATGTCTATCCCTGCAACAATGTTGAGTAGAACGCTATAGACCTGATGGCCAACCGTTGGCAACATGATCCACTTCAAAGGCCGGTAAGGGCCACTTAAACCACATGGAAAGTATTTCGAAAAATCCACTAAAAAAGCAAAATCCACTTACAAAGATTTTGTTCTTTCTTTTTCTTTTGAGGAGGACCCTTTGCTTTTAAATGCCCGACAGCTATTTCTACTTCAGTGATCTGCCAGCATCTTAAAATCAGTATGTCTAGAGCGAAGCGTACCATTATCTTTTCCAAAACTCCCAATTAGTCATTATTTCTTCCTTTAAAACCTGTAAAAACAAACAACCACCACAACAAAAACTTCTCCCTGTGTTTAGATTAAGGCCCAACTTTTTTTACATGTCTAACAAGTATCTAAATTATCCAGTTGTATTTAAATGATTGTCTTTGAAAAATGACCTGGAGGCCCACTCTCAGACTACACTTAGAGTCTTTCATTTCTCAAATACGCGATATATTCTGGTATTTCTACAATCTGCTTATGGGTTTCCCACATTCTGATTACCTTTCTTCTTACCCCCTAAGCATGTTGTGCCTCCTCTGCTAGAAAAATAAAAGCCACTTTTGATTATGGTCTTGGAGTCTTACTCTTTACTTTTCAATCTCCACCTCAGCAGTTTACAAGCTTTTTAATCTGGGGAAAGATTCACAAATATTTTATGGTACATTTCTCTCACTTAAAAAAATGTGGTCATTGCAGTTTATTTCATTTTTTTTTTTTATTGTTGTTGTTTGTTTATATGGATTTTTTTCAAGATTAAATGAAATAACTTGCATAAGGTAGTTATGTCAGTGACAGCCACATAGTAAACAATTAGAAAGAGCTTACCATTTAATATTGCTCCTTTGTGTATTCTGTGAAAATAGGATCAATGTGGCTGTTATCCCAACACTTAGCTCAAGCTTGAAATAGAATAAGAAGTCCAATCAATTCTCACTATATAAATATTAAGGCCAGTCTTTATTACCATTGCTGCCAGCAGGTTAGCCACTCAGGCTTAAAATGTAAGCTTGTATGTGTCCTTGATTCCTTAATTTTCTTTGATGTTTCTCATCTTTCAAATACTCTGCTAATTCCTAATGACACTTTCACTAGCCTTATGTTGAATTTATTTCAACTTCCAAATTTTCACTAACATGAACCCAAGTTGGGTCTTGTGAACCCCAAATATCTGAGATGGTCTCCGTTTATTTAGAAAATTTATTTTGCCGAGGTTAAGGATGCACACCAGTGACACAGTCTCAGGAAGTCCTGATGACACGTGCCCAAGGTGGTCAGGGCACAGCTTGGTTTTATACATTTTAGGGAGACATGAGACAACATTGTATGCAAGAAGTACATTGATTCTGTCCAGAAAGGCAGGGACAACTCAAAGCAGGCAGGAGGCTTCCAGGACACAGGTAGGTGAGAGACAAAGGGTTGCATTCTTTTGAGTTTTTGATACGTCTTTCCAAAAGAGGCAACCAGATAATGCATCTGTCTCAATGAGCAGAGGGATGACTTTCAATAGAATGTGAGGCAGGTTTGACCTAAGCAGTTCCCAGCTTGACTTTTCCCTTTAGCTTAGTAATTTGGGGGCCCCAAGATTTTCCTTTTGCGGTCAGCATGCCTTTCGTCTGTTCTATTATCGCTAAATGGATTCCATAAAACAGTTTCAGTTTGTCTCACTTCCTATTAAATTTATAAAAAAAGCCAGATCATCCCTCCAGAGGAAAAGCTTTCTCTGTGCAGTTCTCCTACATAAAAAATCTTCAGTATATAAAGCCCATACCATTTATCCACCAGTTAATACCATACATAACCTAGCAATGTTCCATCTCTCCAATACTATCTTTGAATAATACCTTCTATTTCAGATTCTTCTGTCTATATGCATGACCCCAAATTTTCATTTTCTATCTCCCGTTTTTGCCCATTCTAATTTCTCATACAGAAATGCTTCTTTCTTCTTTCTGTATATTGAAAAGCCATCCAACCTTCCAATGCATGCAAATCTATACATTCCACAAAGCCTTTCATTATAACAATTTTATACTTGCAATTTATACACAGTTACTTTATTTGAAATGCTCAAAGCACACAAAATGGAGCTTGATTTTAATATATAAAGATACGTATTTTATCTTTCTTACTCTTCTAAGAATTTCATACTCACATATCCTCATGTTCTTCATTTGTGTGTCTCCTTACAACTTTTTAATGCAATGCTCACAATAATATTTGTTCAATAAATAATAAAATTGTCATTTAAAAATATTATTTCTTTAATAATAAGAAACATTATAATGCATGGACCTGCTGAAGATGAGCTTACCAAGACTCAAATTGACATTAAAAAAACTTAAATATTATGAATAATACAAAGCAAAGATGTTGCTATTTTTGCATTTTTGCTAATATGTAATACCTGTGTAGAAGAGCAAATGTGTTTCTCTTCTTTAATGTGATTTGTATTCCACATTATATCCTACATGTATACATATATTATATATTAATATGTACCATATACTACATAGTCTTGGGCAAAAGCATAGAACTTTTATTCATATTAGGTAGACGAAATTCTTTCTAAATTATGCAATAATTACAGCATCTCAGAAATTTGTTTCACCTTTTCAAAGATTTAATATCCTTATATCTACTCTAGGTATAATGACATCTATACTATCTACATTACAGTATTTTTACAAAAGTCAAGTCAAATTTGATTAACAGACAATTTGGCAGTAAAATTAACAGTATTAGATGTGACCATTTTACAAGTCATCTTAAAGACACTACACAATGTGTTAAATTAACCATTTGAACAGTTCTACCTAACACTGTAATATTAATTTGCATTGACTCCAAATATAAGTTCAACTCTATTTCATGTTAAGATGCTTGGGATAATTTTATCCTAAGCTAGATTTAACATAATTATTAGTACATAAATAATTCAGAAATGTATGAAATCTATTAAAATCCTTTTCCAGTTTTTGATATTGGCAAAGTGTATCATGGGAAGATAGGAAAGTATTTATGTAATACATACTAAAATTCAACTTTGAACAAATCAAATACTGGATCAGACTGAACTTTTAACCTATACTATCTGCTATCAAGTTTTGCCAAAGAATATTAGTGGTTCATTATTGACTAATATCCCTTATTTCAAAGCTAACTGTTTCCTGTAATTTTGCATACATTCCCTTGGCTAAATACTTTGAGAATTCTTAAAGAATGAGATCTGCCACATATAAGCCTAAAATAAATTAGAATGTAATAACCTCTAATGATGAGAAAAGCTCATTTTGCTCCAGTTTTGCATTACATTTTTATTTCATTTTTAACGGTTCTTCTATTGCTTTCATTGTTCAATATGCAATTTCATTCTTTATTCATTCTCATGTTACTCCTTTCTTTTGTTTAGTTTCTTCTCTTTTGACCCATTGTGTTAAACAATTCTTGCAGAAAATAATTTGTCATCACTGCCATAATGAATCCAATTTTCCTTAACCCAGGCCTGGCCATGGCTTGCTATATTGCAAAGGAAACTACCTAAAAGGCTAATGAGGGGCACTATTTGAGAAGTATGGCTGAATTATTATAGCTTTAATTAGATCAGTCAAAATTCTTGGTGAATAATGTTCAGCAAAGTATTCTTTAGTAGAGAAAATTGTAGTCTTAAAAAAATCCCTTTTTCAAAACTGCAATCCTATTACTTCTAAATATAAAAGTACTGTAGTTAAAAGTACGTAATTGAGTTGGATTTTTTCTACCATTTATAAAAATCTGTATTGCTAAATATTCTGAATTTTTCCTTAATTATCCATTCTAATATCTGACTATATTTGTAGAATCATCTTTTCTTTCAATTCAGATCATGCATATCTATGTAAGTAGCGAAGATAAAAGTGGAATGGATACTTACTTTGTTGAAAACCACTACATAATGTGGATATAGTATTTAATAATTTAATGATCATTTTTACATCAGATATCTTAGGAAATGTTTCCAACTGAGCGCAGTGATTTAAAGATAATTCCTTGCTTCCAACCATAAAGTAGGAAAAATAACGTAAAATATTCCAATCAAATTATTGAGAGTCAAACATCAGTCATGCTAAGAAATATTTACTTAATCTTCAGTTGAGAAAAAGATAGAATCACTTGAATTTAGTTTGTATATCTGCACTTTCTTAAAAAATATTGACAAGACCTCAGATTCAAATACCCCGGTATAGGCCAGCACCAATGTCTTCATCTTCTTATAGCTCTTTTATCATACCCATGTTTCCTTTAATATTGAATGTTGCCATTTTTAAGGAGACAAATATGTTTAATCTTAATTTTCTCTTATCATTTTATGTTATACTTACTGTTTCATGGCTTATTTGAGGTCAACATTCCACTTTTAGTTCATTTTTATGATTCTTTGTTTTTTTTTTCATAATTACAATTTTTTGTTTTTATGAATAGAACTTGCGTAATCTTTAACTATTTTAGTTGACCTATACTAATTTTCTAGTTTAGTAGTGATACAATTAGTTTAATGTTTCCTAGTTCTCTTCTATGTTTTCATTGTGAGGTACAAACGGAATATATAAAACAAAAAAAACAAATATTCGGTGGTGCATGTAGTAATATTTAATGAAAATTAGATGTAATTATGGTCCTGGAGGGAAAACTAAATCAGAATGAGGCACAAACCACAAACAAATACTGATATAAAGCTTTCCAAATATTATGAAAAATAGTAATTTAGAAATATAAGAAGTTCAATGAACCCCAAACAGAATAAACACAAAGTAAGTACTCCAGAGCACATTATGGTCAAATTGACAAAAATAAATATAAAGAAGAATTCCCGCCAAAACAATATGCAGAGAGAAAAAAATAACATTGTACATGCAGGAACAAGCATACAAATTACCACAAATTTTTTTCAAAAGCAGTAAAAGCTCAAATGAATACCATTCAAGTCGTGAAAAAAGACCACAAGAGGAGGAAGAGGAGAAGGAGAAAAAGGTAAGTATTTTTGAAATAGTTTAGCTATTAAAATACCTTTCAAAATTAAGAGAAAATAAAGACATTTTCAGATATACACAGGTTAAGAGAAATCAACAAAAAAATCGCAGTTTAAAAATGTTAAAGGGAAAAATGTTAATGAAAATTTCTCAGGCTTAAAGATAATGATCTATGATGGAAGGTCAAATTTGAAGATAAGATATATATACATATAATATGTGGGTAAATCTAATAAATAAGTCTCATTTTTCAAGTTCTTTAAAGGGTAATGTTTCAGGACTTATGCTTAGTTCAGCTAAAGATGGAGCTCTTGTCCATCCCATGCTCATGAAAATTTAGGCTCACAGATGGTTTAAAGGATGAGTAAAACAGCGTTTTATTGAGTGAAAGGGAATAAAAGTGGGAAACGGAGTCTTGCAAGGTTAGAGTGCCTCCGCTAGACTGTTTCCCGCCAGGCCTTTGGATTCACAGGTTCCACACACAGGAAAAGGAGGGGCCAGGCCCCTTCCCGCTGCAAAGGGTGTGCGCTTCCTGAGGCTCCACCTCAGTGAGCAGGTGGTTGGAGTTTCTCCGGGGACCCCCCTCACCTGGCTGTCTCAATAATTGTTTTGAAGAACATGTTCTCACTTGGGAACTAAATGACAAGTGAGAGCTAAATGATAAAAACTTATGAACACAAAGAAGGAAACAACAGACACTGGCTCTACTTGAGGGGATAGGGTGGGAGGCGGGAGAGGAGCAGAAAGTTAACTATTGGGTATTAGGTTTAATATGTGGGTGATGAAATAATGTGTACAACAAACCCCTGTGACATGTGTTTATCTGAGTAACAAACTTCACATGAACCCCCCAACCAAAAATAAAAGAAAAAGTTCTAAGGAAACCTTAATAGTCACTTCAAAGAAAATTAAAATTATACACTGAATAAAATATGTATAAGACCTGTATGTTCAAAGTTTCAAGTTGTTGATAAAATAAAGAAGCCCTAAATATTCTCCAGTCACAATATTGAGTATTTGTTTACAGGAAATGAAATCAGTACGTCGAAGAGAAACCTGCACACCTATGTTTGTCGGGGCGCTATTTACAATACCCAAGCTATGGAATGAAATTAAAAATTCATTTACAGTTGAATAGACATAGAAAATGCAATATATATGTGTGTGTGTATACACACACATACATATACACTATTCAGCTATAAAATGTGATATCTTGTCATTTGTGGGAACATAAATGAACCTGGAGGTCATTAGGTTAAGTGAAAAAGGCAGGCACAGAAAGAAAAACCACTACTCAATCTCAATCATATGCCGAATCTAAAAAAGTTGATTCCATAGAAGTAGTGAGCAGTTGTTGCCAGAGGCCGGGAATCATAGAGGATTGACAAGGAGAGCAGGAGAGGTGGGTTAATGGGTTCCAAGTTACAGTTAGACAGGAAGAATAAGTTTTGGTGTTCTATTACAAAGTAGGGTGATGACAGCAAATAGCAATACAATGTATGTTTTAGGATAGCTAGATGGTTTTGAATGTTTTCACTACAAAGAAATGATAAATGTTTAAAGTGATAGACAGGGTAATTACCTAGATGTTATTACACTATATATGTATGCACTGGAACATCATATTATATCCCATAAATATGTACAATTATTGTCAGTTATAAATAAACATTTTAAAAAGAAGGCCTAAATGCACACAGAAATACACCATGTTTATTGATGAGAATGCTCAATATAGTAAAGATGTCCAGTGTCTTCAAATTGATCTACAGGTTTAATGTAATTGCATAAACATATTAACAATGTTTAAAATTTTGGTGGGTGTTTTTCCCATATGTTATATAAGCTTATTCTTAAAAATTTCATGAAAAAGTAGAGGATTTGGAACAGGTAAACAATTTTAGAAAAAAAAAATGAAATAAAGTGGATGAAATCATCCTACTCAAGTAATTTAAAAGACTTAACACGCTTACTAAAGAGTGACAGCAGTCAAGGCAGTGTGGTATTGGCAGAGGGATAAACATATAGATAAGTAGAACAAACCATTGGTCCAAGAAATACACTAAAAACTTAGCTTTTTATTATTAAAAAATGTTTTAGAGACAGAATCTTCCTATGTCACCCAGTCTGGAGTAGAATGATATGATCATAGCTCATTATAACCTCACTCCTGGGCTCAAACGGTCCTCCTGCCTCAGCCTCCAGAGTAGTTAGGACTATGGGCACATGCAACCATGCCAGGCTAACTTTTAAAAATAATTTTCTGTAGAAATGTGGTCTTGCTATGTTGCCCGGGCTGGTCTTGAACTCCTGGACTTAAGCAATACTCCTGTCTTGGCCTCCCAAAGTGTTGGGATTACAGGTGTGAGCCACTGTGTCTGACCCAAAACTGACTTTTCATAAACATACAAAAGAAATAAAATAGATGATAGAAAGTCTGTTCAGCAAATGGTGCTGGAACATTTGGATGTATATAAGCAAAAATATAAACAACAAACTGAAACTCACATCTTATAAAATTTAACTTCAAAAAGATTATGAACAAAAGCATAATGTTTTAAAAACTGTAAAACTTTTAGAAAAAAAAATGGGTAGAAACCTTTTGGGCAAAAGGTTAGGCAACTGGCATTTAGGATTGGTACCATATTTATCATCCAGAAAAAGGTAAAATTGATAAACTGGACTAGCAAAATTATAAACTCCACAGAAGACCTTATGAAGAGGATGCAGAGACAAGCTATATAACTGGGAGAAATTATTGGCAATCCACACATCTGACAAATGATGTATATTCAGATCTTAAAAAAACTCTCAAAAGTTAACAATATATTGCAAACTATCCACTTAGAAAATGGGAGAAATATATGAATAGACATTTCACTAAGAGGACATATAGCTGCCAAACAAGCACATGAAAAGATGTTTAATGACATAAACTATGAGAGAGGTGAAGGTGAAATCACAATAAAATATCCCCACAAACAATTATAAATAAGTAAATAAACAAATAATTAAAAACTGTGATAATACAAAATGCTCATGAGATTTCATTAAAACTGATTCTCTCATATATTGTTGGTGGGAAACTAAAACGTACAGTTATTTTGGAAAACTAAATATGACCTTAAAATTGGTTTCCTGGACATTTATCCTTGAGATATAAAAATTATTTTCACACAAAATATGTACAGGTATGTCCTTTACTTATAATAGACCCAAACTGGAAACAAATCAAATACCCTTAGATGGTCAAAAGGTTAAACAAAGAATGGGGTGCAGCAAACCATGATGGCACACGTTTACCTATGTAACAAACTTGCACATTCTGCAGATGTTCCCCAGAACATAAAGTAAATGATAATAAAATAAAATTAAACTAAAAAAACAAAGAATGAAACATCCAAACCACAGAATACTACTCACCAATAAAAAGGGACAAAGTCTTGATACATGCAACAACTTGGATGGATTTCAAGGATACTGTGTAAATGAAAATTCAGTCACAGGATGGTGACATACTGTGTGTTTCCATTTGTATACAATTCCTGAAATTACAAAAATACATAGACAAAGAACAGATTATTGGTTTCCAGGTATTATTGGGAAGAAAGATGGTGGCTATTACTATAAAGTGGTCACATGAGGGATCTTTGTGATGGAACTGTTTTGTATGTTGACTATGGTGGTAGTCACATGAATCTACACATGTGATAAACTTCCATAGAAGAACTAAATACAAACACACACACACACACACACACACACAAATATATGAAAACTAGTGAAATACGATTAAGATCAAAGGCTCTTATTCATGTCAGTTTTCTGGTTGTGATATAATTATGCAAGGTGTTACCATTGGAGAAAACTTGGGGAACGATGGGTGAAATTTTCTGTTTTAGTTTTTACAACCACGTGTAAATCTGTAACTATCTCAAAATAAAGAGCTTAAAATACATTAATTGACTACTCTGATAAAGGCTAAAACTGTCAAAACTCTCATGCTATATTAAAAAAAGAAACACCCAACTGTATGTTGTCTACAAGAAACAAACTTTGGGTAGTATGGACATTTTAATAATATTGATTTTCCCAATAGATAAATGCATAAGGAAAATGTCGTACATACGCACAGTGGAGCACACTTCAGCCATAAAAAGAATGAGATGCTGTCATTTGCAACAACATGGATGGAACTGAAGGTTGTTTTGTTAAGTGGAATAAGCCAGACACAGAAAGACAAACTTTGCATCTTCTCTGCTAAAAATTAAAACTATTGAAATCATCGAGATAAAGAGGAGAAGGATGGTTACCAGAGCCTAGGAAGGGTAGTGTGGGGGCTGATGTGGGGAGGAAATTGGGGATAGTTAATGGGTACAAAAAATAGAAAGAATGAATAAGATGTAGTATTTGATAGAAGGAGAGGGTGACTATAGTCAATAATAATTGAATTACATATTTTTAAATAAGCAAAAGAGTATAATTAGATTGTAACAGAGTATAACTGCTTGAGGTAATGGATATCACATTTACCCTGAAGTGATTATTACACATTGTATGTCTGTATCAAAGTATTTCATGAAACCCATAAATATGTATACCTAATATGTACCCACAAAACTTAAAAATAAAAATAATTTTAAAAGAGACAAATTTTAAATATAATATTCTAAGATAAATAGATACTTTGCTGGTATGATATAAAAATGGCACATCAAGCAATAAAAATTATCCAACAGTGACCACAAGACAAGAGACAAAGAGCAATATTACTTAATGTTGAAAGTATCAATTCATCAATAAGTCAGGATTCTAACTGTGAATACACTTAACTAAAGAGTTTCCAGGCTGGGCACTGTGGCTCACGCCTATAATCACAGCACTTTGAGAGGCCCAGGTGGGTGGATCACCTGAGGTCAGGAGTTTGAGATCAGCCTAGCCAACACAAAATATACAAAAATTAGCTGGGTGTGATGGTGGGTGCCTGTAATCACAGTTACTCAGGAGGCTGAGGCATGAGAATCATTTGAACCCGGGAGATGGAGGTTGCAGTGAGCTGAGATCGCACCACTGTACTCCAGTCTGGCCAGAGAGTGAGACTCTGTCTAAAAAAAAAGAAGAAATATGTATAACTGCAAAATTAATTACTGAGAAAACGTAGGTAGTTTTAGCTCTCAGTGTTCTTTTAAAATAGATATTAAATATTAGTGAATTTGTAAGATCCATTTGGGGAATAATCACATTAGAATAAATTTAAAAATTAATACTGATAAAAAGATTAGGAATTGCAGCATTAGAGTTTTAATCTGCTATCTGAACGAAATTTGTACTTGTGAATTGTATTGCACCATCATAATAAACTGCGGTGCCTACGATATGCTGAGATTGTGGTAGAATTCATTTTGAACCAAAATATATCGGCTAATAAACTTTTGATGATTTTTTTAAAGAAATACACACATTATGATATTTTCACTGAAAAGTATATATTAGTCATAATATTAATAGACAATTTTGTTGGCTTTTACAAATCAAAATATATCATAACCATGGGATGTCAGAAAAGCACAATCTTCTATTGAAAGCAAAACCAATTACCACGGAAACTAGAAACAATAAAATAACAGTAGACATTTATTTCTATGACTCTTTTTGCTCTTTAACTTTATGTTTATTTTTAAAGTCACTTGGATTGATGGTGACTTTCTACTTCTAAACAGTGAAATACAATTTGCTTTCAATTTAGCACATTTTTAAAAAATGGACAAAAAATCTTACTGTTGCCAATGCAAAATAAAATAAACATCCATAGACTGTAGGTGATATGCTCACATGAATGTGATTTTAAAATATTTTTTCTTTCAATTAGCAATTAACAAATGCAGAGAAATAAGCAGTTAACAAAACTATGCATATTATAATTTTAACTTAGTAAAAATGTGCTTGGTAAAGTAATTGCTTAAAATACATGACATGAGATACTTAGATTGACTTTGAACTGAGTTTGTGTTATACAGAAAACATAAAAGTTTCCTCTTCATGTTTCATATACAGTTGTGCAATCATCAGTTATCTTCATGGGACAAGCATGTCTGGCGGGGAGGAAAATCTGATAAAAAATAACGAGATTCAACGAAGGCTTCCACTGCTTAACACATGTTACATAGAATTCTTCACCAATGTGAGGAACATCAGTTTGCAAAAGAAACCCTGCACTTTCAGGGATAAAAGACCGAGACTCCAAGTGGTGCTCCTAGTATTGGTGAAGCTTAGGGAGAGAGCCCATTGTGCTTCTATCTAACTGCTCTCAGGAAAAGGTAGAAAATGTCTCAGATTCCACAAGAAAGATAGAATGTGTGATAAGATGACAATCAGGCCACAACAGAACATCCTAGTAGGGTATATAAATTAGCATCAACATGGACCAATTAGCAAGGAAGTGTCTTCATAATATTCCAATAATTAGACTCTATCATTAGCTTGATCTTTGATGCTGGACTAACCTTATTTGGATGATATAAACACTGGTTCTTGGAATTTTCAGAGACACGTGCTCCAAATAGAAAAATGCAGGATGCAATGCTAGTGAAGATTAACTGGGAGAAAAATAGGTAAATGTGTAAAGAAAATGTGTGTCTAACTGTATACAGAGTTATAATTGTAAAAAATTAATCAAATATGTCAAAATATCAACAGCCCTAATAAATTTTATTTTCCTGAATTACTTAATCATCTCCATGTGTTTCTGGTTTCACTATGTCAATAATTTTAAAAGTAACAATTTAAGGAATTATGCATGTGATTGGTTGAGGTTTTCATTGTTTGAGATATTCTGAAAGACTTTCAATTATTTCCTAGACTAGTTGGATACCAAAGCTTTCACTAAAGCTTTCCTAAGACTTTTCTAAAGATTTCTTACACTTCTAATATAATATTCCTCCCACGGTATCTAATGTCCTGGGCTTTCTCCAGTCTAATAATAGGACCTCTTCCTCATTCACCCTTCAGTCCTGTTTGTTGTTATGAAGTTTACGATTCTTGTTTCCTCTCTACCTCAAGCCACCACCACACCTACTGGACCATTAGACTCATATTCTTATAGTTTTCACCTTCACCATGGCCTTCCAATCCCTTAAGAAAAAGTAGTAAAAGGGGCATTATCTCAGACTAGACTACTTTCTTCCAGATCACACATTGTATTATGAAGCATCAAGGTCACGCTATTCTCCAAGTGATGGTTAGAATAAAATCACCTTCCCTATCATTATTTTTTTCAATATATTTTCTCAAAATGTATATGCCTCTGGTTATATGTTCTGTTCAATTCTGCTTTCCGTACAATTTCCCTTGCTTCCTCTGTGATGATGCTCTCAGACACACCCTGCCTCTCAACTTGTGGTGTTCTATCATCTGGAACTTCCCAACAACCACCATCATTAGTCTGCTTTATGTGTGCATCCCTTTCATGAATAATTTGTTAACTTCTCAGTTTTAAATAAAGCTCCTCTCTTTTTAAACATACCTCTTGTTATGCAATGAAAGCAGTTCATTTTTCACAAGCTATATTAAACGTTATGTCTGTTACTTTACTGTGAAAGAAATTTCCAAAACATACATTTTTCCTTTCGTTACAAGCTATCGCAACATAAAGACCTCCTCAGTACACATTATTAGATTTGCTGCCCTCTTTGACACTGTTCCTCATTCACCTGCATTAGATTATTGAGTGTAATCACACTTTTTTATATCTTGGAATTTTTAGTCCATTTTCAACCTCTATGCCTCCTTTTCTGAGATCAACCAAGGTCACCCCTTCTCATCCCAAGACTCCTCCCCTCCCCTTGGGATGTTGAGAATTCATTTGTGATACTTATTCTTTTCTATGTAGTTTATTTGTATGAAAGTTAAGGAGAGGAGTGGTGTAAGTAGGGAGAAAATGAGGATAAAATAAAGAGATCAAGAGTATTTTCAGGTGAAGCATTTGGTTCGAAGCTATGGCTGTCATTTGCACAGTTTTTCTTCGTTTCTGACATTGACATTATCTTTTCAAGGTACTCAATGCAGTTGCTTGAAAAAAGTCATAGCGATGACTAGACATTAGGCTTGTTTTTGCCTCTGTGATGTTGCAGTATTTTCTTCACCCAGTTATTTCTGATTGTTGAAAATTTTCCTGTTTGGTGGATTTTAAAAAATATATTTTTCGGCCAGGCACGGTGGCTCACGTCTGTAATTTCTGCACTTTGGGAGGCCGAGGCGGGTGGATCACGAGGTCAGGTGATCCAGACTATCCTAGCTACCACGGTGAAAACCCGTCTTTACTAAAAATACAAAAAATTAGCTGGGCGTGGCGGCGGCCGCCTGTAGTCCCAGCTACTCGGGAGGCTGAGGCAGGAGAATGGCGTGAACCTGGGAGGCGGAGCTTGCAGTGAGCCCAGATAGTGCCACTGCACTCCAGCCTGGGCGACAGAGCGAGACTCTGCCTCCCCACCCCGCCAAAATATATATATATATATATATATATATATATTGTTTTTTTCCAAACCTCATTGAAGTTTATAGTTATTCTACATCCAACATTTTTTCCAGCTTGCCTATGCTTTATAAAGAGATTGAAATGGAAGACTGAACAAAATTTTTGCACACAGCACATGTGTGCAATATGTGTTGTTTGATGTATTATAGTGTTTTTTCATGTTATTAGCAGTGATCTACCAATGAATTTAGAAATAAATGTAATGCATCATAATCAAGTTAAGAAAATGAAATAGAAGAGGAAAAAGGAAATAAAAGATAATATACCCAAGTGGTGAGAGTATTTAGTGAAACTTTTGTATTTATGTGGTGTATAAAGAGATAAAATCTATCTATGCACTGCTACTTTGGGATCAGCATACATAGAAAGTCCTATTTATATATACTTTTAAAATTAATTTTATCTATTTAGAATCTAGATGCATTTAATTAGAAATTAAGTACCACTTTACAGCATGGGTAAAATATTCACAAGACCACAGGCAATGTAAAATTTGCAATTTTTTGTTGAATACTATAAAAGCTCTTAGTCTAGTAATTACATTTATTCATTTCTTAATATATCTTTTATTTGTTGTTTAGAATACCCTTGGTTTAACTTAAAAATTTTGTTTTGCGTTTTGAGGTATTGCTTTTGTTGGGTTTTCTGGTCAAATAATTTAGATCTCAGAAGTAACTATCATAATTCCAGCTATGCATAAATTTTTGTTGGAAAATATCGGTTTTTAGTTAGAAAAAAATCATATTGTGCTATTTTATTATTGTTAAAATTATTATTTTTGATGTTATTTTTATTGCTATTATATTATTATTACAGTTGTCTTATAAATATGTGTTTGTCATAACTATAATTGTAATTATTTAATGTGGTATGGATCATCTCAATTGTTATTTTGTGTTTTGTCTGGTTCTTTGGTAATATTAAATTTGTCATATGAAACTTAGAGTCAAATTGTGTAACTTCAATATTGAAAATAATATTTAATTGAGATAACAAAATTAACAAGTATAATTGATTTTTTGAAATTGATAATTTATTTCAAATATAAAGGATATTTTCAATATATTTTGATATATTTAAGGATGAATTCAACATTTTATTCTAATTAAAGTTTTTTGCTCCAATTATATTTTTCATATTTCTTAGTAAGTTTATGTCTTAACATTTTATCTTGTGCTACAAACATGAGTGTTGATGGTATACTGTGCAGGTTTATCTTGCCTAAAGTTAATTTAATAAAATACTTAACTTTAGTCCTTTCCGATTCCTCAAACTTTTAATTCTACCCTTCAGAGCTCTGTCATTTTTCCAAAATATTTCACAGAAAATATAAAGATAGAGAAAAAAAAGATTTATATTCACATATTACCTACAGAGATTTTCTAGTTTTGTCATGCATATTTTCTTATTCTTGCTTTATTATGGGAGTGGTTCCCCATATTTTGTTTTAGATAATTAGGAAAAGAAATCTCCATTTGATGACTCCTATTTGTAAACTTTTATATAAGCATGTAATAGAATTAAGTTCTAGTAATATAGGATTCTTATGTTTATAAACCAACATCAGTGCTGCTGTGTTAAGTGCATGTTAATGGAGTTTAATCAACAAATGCTCACAGCACACAGCCATTGGGATCACACCATGGTAATGATGGTTACCTCATGTTGGGTTCTAAACTTCAGTACCATCAATCTTTGAAAATGCAGTTTTGGAGTAATATTAAAGGAAAAGCATGCTGCATCATTCTTAAAAATTTATTTCTGACAATTCAATTTTCTAAAACTGCGTTACAGTACTTTAGAGCCCAACTGTTGTTTTATTGAAAAAAAGTGATTAACTTGGAAATGGTTTCTCCATAACTGCATCTCCCTGTTCTTCATAGTGAATACAACAATATAACTATCACAGGAACTCTGCAGGGAGTCAAATAACCACAGCAGGAAGTTTCCACCATTGAAAAACAACAATTCTAGGACTAGAAAATTACAAGGGCCTGTTAATATTTTCTCGTGGTAAATATCTCATCTAAAAACAATTCCTTGTGCCTGTCATGTTCAACTTAGTTCTTACATGTAGAGAAAAATATATGCAGTTATACATGTATTCATTGTCTAAATAAAGACATCATTATTGAATGTTTTGATTCATAGTTACTTGGAAATGTGTAATTTTTCTCTAAGACTTAATGAAGATATTCAACATAAATTATCAGAATAAATTATCATTTTATTTTTTTCATTTAGAATAATATTGACTACCTATAGTACTGGCAATACAATACTGATCACGGCACATAAGGACAGTAGTCTCATTACAGAATGGCAATCCAGAAAGTAAGCCACTAAACTAGTAAATAGAAAAATCATGAACATCATGTTGTGACTTAATAACATTTTTTAATTTATAGAGATTAAAAATCTAAATAGAAAAGTTGAGAAGACTTAGAATGTATTATACAACAAATGTGTACATAAAATATTATATAGTTTATAAATAGGAAATATCAGCAGGTTTGGTTTAATAACAATGTATTGTTTCTATCTGCAGGAAACAGTGAAGCAGTAGGAAAACAAATTTCAGGTTGGAAAATAAGTGTAAACAGCTCCTATGACAGAGAAAAGTTTAACAATACTGAATATTAACGATTAGAATAAAACGTGTACAATTTGATAAGAAAATTTATCCTAAAAATGTTATATATATATGCCACGACTCCTGTAACACCAGAATGTTCCTCATGCTGCTTTCTAATTAATAAACACTCCCAGCCTAGAAAAAATAATTTTTTTTACATCTGTTCATCACTCGAGTTCATATAAATGAAATCACACAGTTAAGCATTCTTTGGTTCAATATATTTCTCTAAAACCCGCCTATGTTGATGTGTATATCTGTAGCTCATTCTTTTCATTTATTGCTTTGTACTAGCCATTATATAATGATATCACAATTTGTTTATTAACATTCAGATGTTTTGATTCTAAGGCTCTTATAAATAAATGTGCTCTGAATATTCTTGTTTGTAAGATTTTGTTGATATATGTATTCGATTACCTTGGACATATGCATAGGAGTAGAATTGTAGGTCTTGAAGTAGCTCTGAGTTAGAAGTTATAAGAAACTGCCTAAAGGTTTATGAAATAGTTGTACTGCATCCTATGTTGAGTTATTTTATGGCATTTTAATTTACATATTTTTAGTTGACAAAATATATATTTCTCACATACAAGATGATGTTTTGAAATATGTATACATTGTGAAATGGGTAAGTTGAGTTCATTTACATATATGCATTACCTCACACATGTATCTTTTTGTGGTAAGAGCACTGAAAATCTACTCTCTTAGCAATTTTTAAGAATATAATAAACAGTTATTAACTATAATCACCAAGTTCAATAGGCCTATTGAACTTACTCCTCCTATCTAACTGAAATTGTATGTCCTTCAACCAGCTTGTCCCCAACTCACCCTCCCCAGCCCTTGTAACCCTCATTTTACACTCTCTTCTATGAATTCAATTTTTTTAGATTCCACATACAAATGATATCATGTATTATTTGTCTTTCTGTGTTTTATTTCTTTCTCTTAACATAATGTCCTCCAGGTTCATCTGTGTCGTTGCACCTAACAGGATTTCTTTCACTTTTAAAGCTGAATAGTATTTTATTGTGCATATATACCACCATTCATCCATTGATAGACATTTAGGTTGATTCCGTATGTTGGCTATAGTGAATAATGCTGCAATGAACATGGGAAGGCAGATGTCTCTTTGACATACTCATTTCGTTTCCTTTGGACATATACCCACTATTGGGATTTCTGCATTGTATAGTAGTTCTATTTTTAATATTTTGGGAACCTGTTATACTGTTTTCCATAATGGTTGTATTAGTTTACATACCCACCATCACTATGGAGCATTCCTTTGTCTCCACATCCTCTTCAACACTTGTTGTTATTCGTCTTTTTCATAACAGCCATTCTAACAAGTGTGAGGTGGTATTTCATTGTGGTTTTAATGAGCATTTATCTGGTGATTTAGTGATTTTCAGCATGTTTTCACATACCAATTGGCCACTTTTATGTCATTCTTTGAGAAATGTCTCTTCAGATCCTTTACCCTACTTTTAATCTTTTTTTTTTTTTCTAATTGAGTTGAGTTCTTTTTATATTTTAGATATTAACAACTTATTAGATGTTTGGTTTGCAAATACACGTAGATTGTTCACTCTGTTAATTATTTCCTTTGCTATTAATACCTTATTAGATATGCCAGTTTGCAATATATGTAAATTATCTCTTCACTCTGTTGATTATTTCCTTTGCTGTGCAGAAGGTTTTTATTTGAGGAAATCCCATTTGTCTCTTCTTTCTTTCATTGCCTATGCCTTTGAGATCATGTCCAAAAAATCATTGTCCAGACAAATGTTATGGAGTTTTCCATATGTTTCTCTCCATAGTATTATAGTTTTAACTCTTATATTTAAGTCTTTAAACCATGCATAGTTGACTTTTGTATTTGGTGTGAGATAAGGGTCTAATTTAATTTTCTTCATGTGAATATTTAGTTTTCCCAACTATTTTTGAAGAGACTGTCCTTATTCCATTGTATGTTCTTCGCACATTTGTAGAAAATCAATTGACCATAAATGCATGGATTTATTTTCAGGTTCCCTATTCTGTTACACTGGTCTATGTATCTGTTTCTATACCCATAACATGCTGTTTTAGTTACTATAGCGTATTTCAAAGTCAAATAATTTGATGATTTCAGCTCTCTTATTTTTGCTGAAGATTGTTTTGACTATTTGTTGTCTTTTGTGGTTCGTCATGAAGTTTAGAATATTTGTTTCTATTTTTGTAAAATGTGTCATTTGAATTTTGACAGAAATTGCACTGAATTTGTAGATCAATTTGGGTAGTGAGGACATTTTAATAATATTAATTATTTCAGTCCATGATCACAGGGTATCTATTTATTTCTGTCTTCTTCAATTTCTTTCATTATTTTTATAGTTTTCAGAGTGGACATTGTTTATCTCCTTAGTTAAACTTATTTCTTCATCTATTTTTGTTGCTATTGCAAATGGAATTGCTTTATTGATAACTTCTTCAGATAGTGTGTTGTTATTGTATAGATATACTAGTGATTTTTGTATGTTGATTTTGTTTCTTTAAAATTTACAGAATTGGTTTATAAATTCTAGTATTTTTTGATGATGTTTTTAGGGTTTTTTACGTATAATATTATGCCATCTGCAAACAGAGACAATTTAACTTTTTTCTGATTTCAATGCTTTTTATTTTTTTTCTCTTTTCTAACACTTGTGGCTAGGACTTCCAGTACTATATTGAATAGAAACAGCAAGAATGGGCATCTTGATTCTGGAGGAAAAACTTCCCATTTGTGCCATGGACTATCATGTTAGCTGTGGGCTTTCTTTTTCTTTTTCTTCTTTTTTTTTTTCATATAAGGCCTTTATTGTGTTGAGGCACATTCCTTCTATACTGAATTTGTTGTGAGTTTTTACGACAAAAGGATGTTGAATTTTCTGCATTTATTGAGATGATAATATAGTTTTTGTCCTTTTTTTTTTTAATGTGGTGTATCACATTTAGAGATTTGTGTATGATAAATTACTCTCTTATTCTGGGGATAAATCCTACTTTATCATGGTGAATAACCATTTTGATGAACTGTTGAATTCGGTTTGTTAGAATTTTGTTGAGGATTTGTGCCTATGTGTTCATCTCGATATTGGTCTGTGATTTTCTTTTCTCATAATGTTCTAGTCTGGCTTTGATATCAAAGTAATGCTGGCCTTACAACATGAGTTTGAAATTGTTCCTTCCTCTTCAATTTTTCAAAAGAGTTTGAGAAGGATTGATAGTTATTCTTTAAATGTTTGTTCAAATTCAGTGGTGAAACCATAAGAACCTGAGCGTTTTATTACTTTTACTACTGATTCAATGTCCTTAATCATCTCTGGTCTGTTCATATTTTCTATTCCTTCATTAGTTAGTCTTGGTCAGTTGTATACCTCTAGGAATTTCTCAGTCACTCATTATATATTTTGTTTCAGAACTGCTTTTGCAGTATTCTATACATTTTTATATGATGTGTTTCCATTTTCATTTGTATCTAGATATTTCTAAATTTTTCTTTTAAGTTACAAATTGACTCATTGTATTTTCAGGAGCATGTTATTTAATTTCTACATGCTTTAAAATTTTTAAAGTTCTTCCTATTATTGATTTCTAATTTTACACAATTGTAATCAGAAAAGATATTTGATATAATTTCAATCTTTTAAAACTTATCAACTTATTTTGTCAGCCAACAGATGATCTATCCTTGAAAATGTTCCCTGTACACTGGAGAAGCTGGATTTTCTGATGATATTGTATGTGATAGTCTGCACATACCTCTCAGGTCTACTTGGTTTAAAGTGTAATTTATGCTCAATGTTTTCCTATTACTTGTCTATTACTTTCCTATTACATTGCTGAATGTGAGGTACCAAAATTCACTATTATTACATTACAGTCTATTTATCCCTTCTGATTTATTAATATTTGCTGTATATATTTAGATGCTCTAATGCTGGGTGCATATATATGAAAATTCTTGTTAAATTGATGGCTTTTTTTTTTTTTCTTTTTTTATGCTTTAAGTTCTGGGATACAACAGCTTTATCTTCATTCGGATTGTCCCTGACTTACAAAGACTTGACTTACAGTTTATTGATTTTATCATGTTGTGAAAGTTGTAGGCATTAAGTACAATCCCTTGACTTATGATGAGATTACACCTGGATAAACTCATCATAAGATGAAAATATCATAAGTTGAAAATGGACTTACAATAGGTTTAATCAGAACATAATCCCACTATAAGTTGAGGAGTATCTGTATAATGTCCTTCTTGTTTTATAGTTTTTGGCTTGAAGCCTACTTTCAATATAGGTAATCCTGCTCTCTTTTGGTTTTCATTTGCATGAAATATTATTCTCTATTCCTTCACTCTCAGTCTACATGTATTCTTAAAGGTGAAGTAAATCTCTTGCAGGCAGCATATAGTCGAGTTTTATTTTTTTAATCTATTCTACCACTCTATGCCTGTTAGTTGAATAATTTCATGCACTTACATTCCAAGTAATTCTTGATAGATAAGGACTTACTACTGCCATTTTGTTGTTTTCTGGTTGTTTTGTAGGTTCTTTGTTTCTTTCTTCCTTTTCTTGTTGTTTTCCTTTGTGATTAGGTGTTTCTCTCTAGCAGTATATCTTGATTCCTTCTTATATTTTGCATATCTACTGTAGGTTTTGTGCTTATGGTTATTATAAAATATCTTATAACAGACTATTTTAAGCTGATAACAACTATAATCACATAAAACAACTTTACACTTTTCTACACACCCTCATTTTAAATTTTTGATGTCACAATTTACATATTTTTTATATTGTTCATCCTTTTACAAATTATAACTATTATGATTTTGAAGAATTTTACCATTTAACTAATATACTAATAATGTAAGTACATTATACACCACCATTACAGTACTAGAGTATTATGAATTTGACTATGTACTTATTTCTACCAGAGAGTTGTACTTTCATATGTTTTTGTGTTACTAATTAGCATATTTTCCTCTCAACTTAATTTCCTTTAGCATTTCTTATAAGACAGGACTCCTGGTGATGAACTCCCTTAAATTTGTTTTTATGTTTTGAAGTATTCTGTTTGTCATTTTTGAAGGGTAGATTTGCTGGGTGCAATATTCTTGGTTGTTAGGATTTTTACTTTCAGTATTTTGCAGATATCATCCTCTCTCTCAGCCTTTATGACTTCTGCTGAGAAATCTGTTGCCAGTCTTACTGAAGCACTCTTATATGTTATTTGCTTCTATTCTCCTTGCTGCTTTTAAGATTACCTTTGTGTCTTTAAATTTAGAGAATTCTCTGTTAAATTTCTTATTTTGTCACTTATTATTTTCCTAACTTTATTTTTTTGGGGGGAGAGTGGTTTCTTGAAGTTTGCTGAGTTTCCTTAAAACAATTATTTTGAACTTTTCTCAATCATTTCATATATTTTCATTTTATGGAGATCAGCTACTGAAATATTATTGAGTTATTTTAGTTGAATTATGTCTTTGTTTTATTTATTTATTTATTGCTTTATGTTGATGTTTGTGCATTTGAATTTGAGACTTATTCCAGTACTGTGAACTGGGTGGTCTGAGAAAGCCTTTCAGCATTCAATTCATCCACAGATTTTGGGCAGGCTCTCAGTTGTAGTCTGAGGGAAGATTTGCTGCTGAAGCTGTCTGTCATGTTGGCCTGGTGCCACAGACAGCAGGTGACTCCTGGATCCTCAGGACTTGTGCTGGAACCTGGATCCAACTGCATAGGCCTATTGATTGATATCAGTTGGAGTCTGGGTTTTCAATTACAGGACTGAAACCTGTGTTCTGCGGGGAGAGGAGGAACAGCCTGATATCTGGGCCTACAGTGTCTGAACTGGTGCTGGAGTAGGGCATGAACTTGAGTCCACAGAGGATGAGCTGGCACTGGGGTGGGCCCAGAGCCTGAATTCATGGGAGCAGGCCTGGAGCCTGAATTTGCAGGGGTTATCCTAGCAACTCAGCCCATTAGGGCCAGCCTGGGACCAGAGTCTACTTAGTGAACCCAGACCTTGGCTCCGTTAGAGCATACTTAGACTCTGTGTCCTCTGGAGACTGCAACCACAAGGATTTATTGGAGCCTGGGGCAAGCTTAGTGCTGAGGCAGGCATAAAACTTGTATTCACAGGAGCTGGTCTAGAGCCTGAGATTGCAGGTGCTGGCCTGGTACTCAGAGCCACAGAGGATTACCTGGAGCACAGGGCTGTGGGTACAAGCTAGCACTTGAATTTGCAGTTGCTGGCCTGGAGACTGGGTCTGCAAGGACTGCCCTGTGTCTGGGGGCCATGGTTGCTGGTCTGGAACCTGGGTCTGTGGGGCCAGTCCAGCAATGGAGTTTACTGGAATAGTCCTGGACTCTGGGACTGATGGATTATAAGGCCGTAGGAACTAGCCTGGCATAGTGCAGGCCTGGAACTTGTATTTGCATGTGTCAGCTAGCTGCAGGTGTCACCTCCACTTGCCGGCTAGCCTAAAGGATGTATCACAGATTCTGGCTTGATGACTAGGTCTGCATGGGCTTGGCTAGTGCTGGGGTGATCTTGAAATTTGGGGCTGTGGAGGCCAGCCAGGTGCTGGAGGTGGTATAGAAACATACTTATCCCTGTGGTTTTATAAAGGTCACACTACTTACCCCAGGACTATTGGGAATACCCTGGCCCTCAGGCTGGCCTGAAGCCTTATTCTGTGAGGACTGGCCTCGCACAGGGATCTGGTCAGAAGCCTGGGACTACTTGGGTCACCCTGGGTGGGTACATCCAGAGACTAAGTCTGTTATGCAGGCATAGAGCCTGCATAGTTTATAGTGTCACTATTCCTATATTCTTACATTATCCCAATTCTTAAGGTGATGTATCTCTGGTGTCTCCTCTGAGTTTCTTGGGAATTAATGAAGTCTATCCACTTTGGTTAGGCCAGAATTTCAGCAGTCAGAGAAATTCAGTAGTTCTTCCCACTTTTATCTTTTTAGAAGTCAATAGGAACCTTACCTGCACATGTGTTGTTCAATTCTGAGCCAAATAAGCCCTGGGAACCCCACCATACACACACAGACTTCTGGGACCCTCTTGTGAACAGCTCCCTCCTCTCCACAATGCTGCTCTGCAAATTTCAGTTATTTCAGTAGACCCGTTTTGCTGCCTTTTTCATTCAGTGCTCAGTTTGGGCTCTACATCTTGTGACACTCTCAGGAAATATTCAAAAGTTAGAGAGCCTGTATTACTTCAGTGTCTGCCTTGTCTCTTTAATTTCCTTCTGTTATTGAGTTGTTTTTGGGTGGGGAGGTAAAGAGAACTTTCTTACTCAAGGTCATGCCTCCTTCAGAGACTTTCAATTACTTTTCACTGTGCTGTGGGCTTATGTATGTTCCACTACTCACCCCAGGGAGACAATTATGAAATGGTATCACATCATTAAGCTCCCTACAGAAAATATTGAGCACCCCAGTTCAATATCTCTCCTTATTCAATCCTGCCTCCTTTCTGTCCTCTTACAAGTTGTTTTCCCAAGAGCACTTTCTACGATACTTCCTACATGCTAATATCCTGGGAAACACTTCTGTGACAAGTACTTCCCTCAAATAATTCTTGTAAAGAATAAATAATGGATGCTAAGTACATAGACTATCCAAGTTCATAAACTGCTCTCAATCATTACTTATCACAATTATTATTGAATTCTTATTACTTGAAATGTAACTCAGCTTTCAGTTATGGACTATGTTAATTTTTAAATGCAGAAAACTTTGACTGCATCTTGAAGCATTACTTAATTGATTTAGGTGTTTTACTATTTTGGATTCAAATTTTCAGTTAAATGCATTTTTAAAAAATAAAAATAAGGCAATAATATGGTAAGAGTTATTCTTTCAACAAAAAAGTAATTCACTTGTGTTGTGAGTGATACAAATACTGTCAATTAATTAGTAAATAAATCGTTCCATCAAGGAAGGTAATACTATATATTCAATATAAACCTCTTGATATTAGAGGCTTATATATTTTATTCCCATGAGTAAAGAGTTTTGCCAATTTTCATATAAAATACTCTTCTCCCTTTACTTAATGTCTTTATTAGACTTTTTATTTGTATTTCTTTAAAGAAGTCTGGGTAATTTATGAAGAAAAGAAGTTTACTTTTTCTATGATTCTGGAGGTTGTACAAGCATGGTACCAGTATCTCCTTGGCTTTAGCTTACAAGCATGGTGAAGTCCAAAGAAGAGCTGGCATATCACATGGCAATAAAGGAAGCAAGAGAGAGAGAAGGTGGTGTCAGGCTTCTTTAAACAACCAGCTCTCACATAAACCAACAGATTAAGAACTCACTTATTACCATGAGGACAGCACGAAGCCATTCATGAGAAATCTGCTTCCATGACCCAAACACCTCTTATTACGTCCATCTCTAACATTGGAGGTAACATTTCAATGTAGGATTTGGAGGAGATAAAATATCCAAACCATATCACACTTCTCTTATAGGAAGTAGTCAGTAAATGTGAATTTATTTTCTCCTTAATCATCAATTATAGTATATGACTTTGCTGCTGCTTGAAATGTTCTCCTTGAATATTACAAACAAATCTGTTATTGGTGGCTTTTAGGATTCCACTTAAGTCTCTTTTCTCCCCAAGAAAACATTTTAGACTAATCTTAATTTAGGCAGATATTTATTCTATAATCTCACCAGTATTTTTAGTTCATTTTCTCTTTTACCTACTTAATCTATAGGATTCTCAATTTCTTTCTCAATCAAATGAATATTTTCTCCTTATGGTATCTTCTATCTCTAACCATTGAGAGTTCTACTTCCCCAATAGTAAGAGATTATATTATGAATATCTTTTAGGAGAATTCCATATCATGTTGTTGGCTGTGAGTTCTTTGGTGAGTGATAGTGCAGTGATAATTAGGTTAAGTTATAAATTGTTTGAGTCCTAGTCAATTGTTCTTTGCCATAGACATAGACTACACCATCAACCCAGGATAAATCATGACAAAAATAAATATTTTGTTTATTAAGAAATGTGGCACTGGGAACAATGGCTCACGTCTATAATCCTAGCACTTTGGGAGGCTAAGCCAGGAGGATCTTTTGAGCCAACAAGGTTGAGGCTACAGTGAACCATGTTTATACCACCGCACTCCAGCCTGGGTGACAGAGTGGGACCCTGTCTGATAAAGCAAAAACAAAAGCAAAACAAACAAACAAACAAAAACTATGGGAGAGTAGATAAATTACTAAGAATATTTAAATACAAATGAAAAAAATGTAAAGATATATAGGGCACATTTTGAGCCGACAAATAAAGAACATTAATAGTTTCATGCGTTTTTTTAATCACTTTTGTTCATCTTTCACTAACACTGTATTCATGCTTTCTAAAATAAAGTCATGTCACACAAATCATATATATTCTTTCTTTTATAGTATGCATATATTTTATATAGTTAAACAGTCATATATTTCAGTTAAAATCTTTGGGGAGCAATAAAACTACAATGACCTTTTCAGAGTTAGAGAAAAATTATGTAGATATATTCCTTCACTACTTTTTGAAAAAAAATAGAAGCAAAAGGGGCTGTTTGTATTCATAATTTGATATTTACAAAATAACTCTCTTGTCTCCTTTTAGGAGGATCTTGGGAAAAGCTTCAGGATGATCAAATCTTTGGAAACAGAGAGGGTCAAAATGACATTTCCTTGAGGTCTAAAGCTGAGGAGTCCAGAGAGTCACTTCTATATTGAAAACCTTCAAGTACCTAGGAGTTGGCTGAAGTTCAATGATTCCAATGAGATTTTTCTGGTAAATGTGTCATATTCATTTGTTAGTTTAGATAAAGAACTACTTTTCTTCATATCCCTGATAAAAGAAATATGATACTATAGTGAAATAGTAACAGCATTCTGTTGCCCTGGATGTTAGCCCAGAATGAGAGTGCAGACCAATACATATTTCTGTGTAAGGATAAAATAAAGAAAATATCACAAATGCTTTACTGGAATACTAATTATTTTTATTATGTTATAACTTACAAACAATAAAGTTTACAAACATTAAGTGCACAGTTGAAAGTTTTTACGTTTGTATATATCTACATGCAACTACTACTTCAACGAAGATATAGAACATTTCTAGCATCAAAAGGTTGCCAAACAGTAAATCCCACAAGAATCATGTTTTTTCTGACTTCCCTATAGGTTACATTAGCCTGTATTTGTGCTTAGTATAATGGAAATTACAAATTAAAAATTCATGTATAAATTGTTTCCATAAAAATTTTATGTGATATTTATCCATGTTGCATATAATAATTCTTTCTATTCCATGGCTTTGTAATAATTCTATGTACAAATGCATCACAATATTTTTACCTGTTCTATTATGAACAGTTGTTTCTGAATTGTCTCTATCACAAATAAGGCCATTATTATTATTTTTGAATTTTGGGAGTGAATATAAGCATTCATTTCTGCTCCAGGTAAGAAATTGCTGAGTTATACATACACTCAACTTTAGTAAGTAAAGTCCACCAATATTTCAAAGCAATTATACTATTTTGCACTTTCAGTAGAATTGTAAGAGAATTCCACTTGCTCTAAATCATCACTAACAATTGGATTTAAAATTCTTCTTAATTTTAAATATCCTGGTATTTAATTCTTTCTCATTTAATTTTAATTTATATTTCTCTAAAGTGTATTTTGCTGTTGCTAGTGTATACAATGTACAATTGACTTTTGTATATTGACTTTGATTTAAACAACCTTGCTAAAGTCACTTATTCTAATAATTGATAACCTTAGTATTTCTAGCTACACAATCATCGTCTGCAAACAATAGTCACATATTTCTTCTTCTCTAATCTTATTCCACCTGTATTAGTTTGTTTTCATGTTGCTGATAAAGACATACCTGAGACTGGGCAATTTACAAAAGCAAGAGGTTTAATAGACTTACAGTCCTACATGACTGGGAAGGCCCCACAATCATGGTGAAAGGTAAAAGGCATGGCTCACATGACAGCAGACAGAGAAGAGAGCTTGTGCAGGTAAATTCCCCTTTTTAAAATCATCAGATCTCATGAGACTTGCTCACTACCAGGAGAAAAGCAGGGGAAGAACTTTCCCCCATGATTCAATTACCTCCCAATGGGTCCCTCCCACAACACGTGGAAATTCAAGATCATATTTGGGTAGGGACACAGCCAAACTATGTCATTCGGCTCCTGACCCCTCCCAAATCTCATGTCCTCAAATTTCAAAACCAACCAGGCCTTCCCAACAGTTCACCAAAGTCTTAACTCATTTCAACATTAACTCAAATAACTCAGTTCAAAATCTCGTTTGAGACAAGGCAAGTCCCTTCTACCTGTGAGCCTGTAAAACCAAAAGCAGGTTAATTATTTCCTTGATACAATGAGGGTACAGGCATTGGATAAATATAGCCATTCCAAATGGAAGAAATTGGCCTAAATGAAGGGGCTACAGGCCCCATGCAAGTCCAGAACCCAGCAGGGCAGTAAAATCTTAAAGTTCCATAATGATGTCTTTTGATTCCATGTATCACATCCAGGTCATGCTGATGGAAGAGGTGGATTCCCATGGTCTTGGACAGCTCTGCCCCTCTGGGTTTGCAGGGTAGAGCCTCCCTCCCAACTGCTTTCACAGGCTGGTGTTAAGTGTCTACAGCTTTTTCAGGCACAAATGCAAGCTATTGGTGGATCCACCATTCCTGGGTCTAGAGGATGGTGGTCCTCTTCTCACAGCTCCACTAGGCAGTGCCCTAGTAGGGACTCTGTGTGGGGGCTCCAATCTCACATTTCCCTTCCACACTGCCCTAGCAGAGGTTCTCCATGGGAGCCCCATCCTGGCAGCAAACTTCTGCCTAGATATCCAGGCATTTCCATACATATTCTGAAATCTAACTGGAGGTTTCCAAATCTAAATTATTGACCTCTGTGCACCTGCAGGTTCAACACTATATGGAAGTTGCCAAGACTTGGAACTTGCACCCTCTGAAGTCACAGCCCGAGCTTTAACTTGGCCCCTTTCAGTCATGTCTGGAGCAGCTGGGACACAGGGAACCAAGTCCCTAGGCTGCACACAGCATGGGAACCCGGGTCCTGGCCCACAAAAGCATTTTTTCCTCCTAGGTCGCCGGGCCTGTGATGGGGACAGTGGGCAAAGACCTCTAACACGCCCTGGAGACATTTTCCCCATTGTCTTGGGGAGGAACATTTGGCTCCTTATTCCTTATTCAAATTTCTGCAACCAGCTTGAATTTCTCCTCCAAAAATGGGATTTTCATTTCTATCATATTGTAGGGTTGCAAATTTTCTGAACGTTTATTCTCTGATTCCCTTATAAAACTGAATGCCTTTAAGGGCATCAAAGTTACCTCTAGAATGTTTTGCCACTTAGAGATTTCTTCTGCCAGGTAACCTAAATCACCTTTAGAAAATTCAGAGTTTCACAAATCTCTAGGGCAGGGGCAAAATGTTTCCAGTGTCTGCTAAAATATACTAAAAGTCACTTTTGCTCCAGTTCCCAATAATTTCCTCATTTCCATCTGAGACCTCAGCCCGGACTTTGTTTTCCATATCACTATCAGCATTTTAGGCAAAGTCATTCATATCCTGAGGAACTTCCAAACTTTTCTGCATTTTCCTGTCTTCTTCTGAACCCTCCAAACTGTTCCAGTCTCTGCTTGTTACCCAGTTCCAAAGTCACTTCCAAATTTTCAGATATGTTTTCAGCAACACCCAACTATACTGGTGACAATTTATTGTATTAGTCCATTCCCACACTGCTGATAAAGATATACCTGAGACTGAGCAATTTAAAAAAGAAAGAGGTTTAATAGACCTACAGTTCCACGTGGCTGGGGAGGCCTCATAATTATGGTGGAAGGTAAAAGGCACGTCTCACATGGCAGCAGACAAGAGAAGATAGCTTGTGCAGGGAAGTTCCTGTTTTTATTTTATTTATGTATTTATGTCTGTATGTATGTATATATGTATGTATGTATGTATGTATGTATTGAGATGCAATTCACTTTTGTTGCCGAGGCTGGAGTTCAATAGTGTGATCTCAGCTTTCTGCAATCCTTGCTTCCCAGGTTCAAGTGATTCTTCTGCTTCAGCCTCCCAAGTAGCGGGGATTACAGGCATGCACCTCCATACCTGGCTAATTTTATATATACATATATATATGTACATATAAATGTATTTTTCAGTAGAGATGAGATTTCACTATGTAGGTCAGGCTGGTCTTGAACTCCTGACCTCAAGTGATCCACTCTCCTTGGCCTCCCAAAGTGCTAAAATTACAGGCATGAGCCACTGCACCCAGCCTGAAACTCCCCTTTGAAAAATCATCAGATCTCATTAGACTTATTCACCATCAGGAGAACAGTGTGGGATAGACTCGCCCCCATGATTCAATTACCTCCCACGGGGTCCTTCCTACAACACTTGAGAATTGAAGATGAGCTTTGGGTGTGGACACAGCCAAATCATATCACTGCCTATTCCACTTTTTGTACTATTCCTCTTTCTTGAATCAACTAGGATGTTAAATAAATAAATGCTGAATATGAATATAGTGGATCTTATTTCTGTTCATGAACTGTTGTTTTTTGTTGGGTATCTTATAGTATCACTGAGCATATGTGTGAACAACTGAGGAGACAACTAATGACTCCAGAAGAATCTGAAGACTGTTTTGTACTTGTTTCTCTGTGGTTTCTTCCTCTATTAGTTTGCTCAAATTTAATTCACTGTGATTATCTGAAATTCTAACCTGTGTTTCTCCATCAAATTAGTAAGCTATATGTAACGTAATACAAAATGTTGGTAAATATGCTGCGTGACTCCTTCATAATTGACTAGTGAGATTATAATTTGGCATTCTCTTTCTGGGAGTAAAATTGAAAATGTGAATAAAAAGGTTACTTTTATTCATATCTTATAATCCGAAAATTTAATTTCTAGAACTTCACCCTCTGAAAATCATCAGAAGTATGGGTCAAGATTTATATAATAAGACTTCATAAAGGTGATATTTATGATGTTAAAAAGTGAGGGCAAATTAAATATCTAAATGAGAGAGAAATAGGAAAATTATGATACATTCCCCAATTGCAACAGTTTGCAAAGTAATGTGCATCTATTGCTTTAATTTAATTAATAAAACTTCCTTGATTTCCTTCTTGTGGACATACCATTATCTGTTTCTGGAATCTCCCTTTTTCCAGGAGAAGTTCTCATCTACTTAAATGGCTTTTCCTTTCCTTTTGTAGAGCAATGGAAATGGACTCATTGTGAACCAATAGATTCTCAATACATGTCGAACTGACATTAGTGGCAGGCAAAACAGGAATAAGAAAATTCCTTTTTTTTTTTTTTTGGCAAAGGGTAGGTAAATTGTGTAAATAAAGATTTCAAAGCTTACTGAAACATGTCCTCTACTCAGGACCAGCGACGTGGTGCTGAGTGCCTAGGACAAAAGAGGGCTCAATGTTTACATTTCCAGAGGGCAACGGGAGACTATCAAGCTGAATGCAGGATCCTTCTGAGCACAGAGGCCTGTACAACTAACTGCAAAGTACTCATGCATATGGCACTAGTCCTGCTTCTGTCATTTTGAGATAAACTGTCAATGGCAAAATTTATAGTCAATTTACAGAAAGATGTAAATATTATTAGTGGTTTAGACAGTCTGGCTATAGATGGCCAAACTACAGTTCTGCCTTTCCAAGAACATTGAGCAAATTCATTTATTTTTACCTAGAGTAGTTACATTTCTGCAAATTGCAACCAAAAGAATCTGAATATTACACATTATGTTTAGAAAGAAATTAAAATAACCTGGGGAATTGCTAATAATTTAATCTTCAGTAAAAAGAATAAGCAAACATATTCATTCAACAAATATTATTGAGTGTCTCTTATGTCTCTGACTCTGTTCTAGGCATTGAGGGTATAAAAACAAATACATAAAATTCTAGCCCTTCATATTCTAATAGGGGAACTTAGACAATGTGCAAAATGAATACATAAGTATGCAGTATGTTAGTTGATAATACATTTTATGGAGAAGTATTAAATAAGAATAAGCTATAAAGGTTGAGAATTGTTAGAATTTTGTATACCTTTTATATTTTATCCTTTTAGTTCATTCAAAAAGCATTTAATAACTGTTTAAGTGGTGAGTTAATTATATATAGATACAGAAGCATAAAGCAACAAGCATATTAAATAAATTGATAGTTTATTTTGACTCTCATAGTTACAATATTCAATATTTGAGGTAGACACTAGTGTATGTAGGTATTTGTCTTACACAAAGAAATGCAGATTTTAATTGAAGAAAATGTCAAAAGCAAAAAGGGAAGACAATTTAGAAGTCAGGAGCTCAAATACTGAAAACTGTGGAACAAGAGCATTAGTTAAAAGTATGAACAAAATGAATTGAATAATTCAATAGTCAACCTAGCATTTAACATTTAAAATGACTTGGATAAAGATCTCAACTCTGCCACTTTTCACTATGTGGCTTTTGGAATATATTTATGTCTAAATATTGGTTAGTGGAATGGATGTTCTATCCAAAATTAAAATGTATGATTTAGAAAGATGGAGGATAGAAATAATGTATTTTATAGATACAGCAACCTGTCAATCTTATTAAGTCTCAGATTGATTCAGGCATGATTTTGTATCCTGGCTTCACTTTTTTTGAGTCAGTATAACTTTAAACTGACTACATGATTTCTTTAAAGATCCATCTCCTCTTCTGTACAATAAAAACTAAAATAGTACTTTCCACATAAAGTTGTTTGAAATAATTTTAACCTAAAAACTGTGTAAGACACTTTTTCTGTTACTGACATATAATAAACAGAATAAATATTATCAACTGCACCATTAATATTATTATCAATCATTTATATTCCAGATTCTATGATCTCTATTTTATAAATGTCACTATGAAGTTTCCAAATAACCATGTAGGACATGTAATATATTTTTATTTTACAAATGAATACTCTGTAATTAAAAAAAAAATTGGCTAAGGCCTAATTAGGAAGTAGTGGAACCAAAAATTTAATTTACTTATACAGCCACCCTTTTTCAAAATATTTTCTGCTGTACTATAAATATATCCAACGATTAGCTGAGATAGTCCTAATTTCAAAATGATTTCTAGTTTCCTCAAGGTTGCCTTAAAATTTCAGATTTTGCTTAGCCAGTATTACTTTAAGAATACATTCATCAAGTCCATAGTTCATGTACAAAATTGAGTTAAATATTGTGGATATGGGATTACTAAGGTCCATGTTATAGTAAATCTTGCACAGATGTACTATAATAAATATACTTTCCTATGAATTGTTGGGTTTATCTTTTTATAACATATATATGCAAATTATAATTATTTTCACATTCAAGCTGTGCGCTCTAGATCACAATTAACCAATTTAACAGTTAGCTCTGTGACTCAGACTAATGCAATTTCTATTTATAATGCAGCAGCAGGAATAATAATTTTGAAACCCCCATAAAATAAATGCTTTCAGTAGCTATAAAACAAAAGTAAAACAAACAAACAAACAAACAAAAACAACAAAAAACCAGCTCATTACAAAGTTCTGTTTGAACAACGCAATACCACATTTTTCTCAGCAAAATGTCCTTTAGGACTGAGTAATGCATGCCAAACCTGAATTTTTATTTGGAGAAGTATCATCTAACAGACTGCTAAATGGCAGCAATAATAATGTACTTCACAAAAACCACCTAATGTTTTAGCAAATCTTACTGCAACTTTTATTTCTAATAAAATGTTTCTCAAGTTTTTTAAAAATTTAAACAAAGTTTAAAGGTCAATTAAAAATCTAATTTAATCTCTTTTGAATATGCATGTAAATATCCCATTATTGTTAAACAACTATATTCCAAAAGACTTTTAAAATTATAAAACATTGTAGCTTCAGAGCTTTCATTGTTTTATATCTATATGCAATTATTCTCACTGTGTACCATCAGTTCTTCACAATGTTTTTCTACTGCTTTCTCTTTCATTCCCACTGCAACCACTTAATTTACTTCATTTACAGGTTACATAATAATCCCCACCCTGTCACTAGTCTCTTCCTTTTTCAATCCATTATCTGTATAACTGCCAGTTTAAACTTCCTGATGTATATGTCTTTGTCACATCACTTCTCAATTTAAAACTTACACAGGCCAGGCACAGTGGCTTACGCCAGTAATCCCAGCAATTTGGGAGGCTGAGGTGGTTGGATTGCTTGAGACCAAGAGTTTGAGACCAGCCTGCGGAACATGAAGAAACTTCCTCTACAAAAATTAACAGAGATTAGCCAGGTACAGTTGGCATGCGCTAGTAGTATCAGCTACTGGGGAGGCTGAGGTGGGAGAATTGGTTGAACCCAGGAGGTGGAGGTTGCAGTGAGCTGTGATCACGCCGCTGCTCTCCAGCCTGGGCAACAGAGGGCGAGCTGTCTAAAAAAAGAAAGAAAGAAAAAAATAAAGAAAAACAACTTGCATACTACCTAAAAGATGAAGCTGGACATTTTGAACCTAGCATTTAAGCCCCAAATATCCTTTACCTACTTTGAATTACGTTATCCAGGAAAATACCAAAACTGTTTTTTTTACCAGTCTCTACCAAGCACCTAGCATCATGTGAGACACAATATGTCTTCAAAAATATTTTAGAATAGTAGAAAGTGTAGGAATAATACTCTCAAGAAGAAACCCATCTTTCTATTAGTGAGAATCAAGTTGAAATCCATAATCCTGTGTGTTCCCAGTAAGACTCTTCTATCTTCTCCTATGTCAGTCCTCAGACTTTCTAACAATATCTGCCTTGAGGAGTGATATGGTTTAGCTATGTCCCCACCCAAATTTCACCTTGAATTGTAGTTCCCATAATCCCCACATGTCATGGGAGGGACCTGGTGGAAGGTAATTTAATCATAGGAGTGGTTGCCCTCATGCTGTTCTCGTGGTAGTGAGTTCTCCTGACATCTGATGGTTTTATAAAGGACTTTTTCTCTTTTTCCTTGGCACATCTTGTTGCTGTCATGTGAAAGATGTGTTTGCTTCCCTTTCCATTACGATGTAAGTTTCCAGAGGCCTCCCCACCCATGTTGAACTGTGAGTGTATTAAACCTCTTTCTTTTATAAATTACACAGTCTTAGGTATGTCTTTATTAGGGTTGTGACAACAGATTAATACAGTAAATTGATACTGGGAGTGGGGCACTGCTATTATAACACCTGAAAATGTGGAAGCAACTTTGGAACTGTGCAACAAGTAGAGATTGGAACAGTTTAGAGGGCTCAGAAGGCGACAGAAACATGTGGGAAAGTTTGGAACTTCCTAGAGACTTGTTGAATAGCCTTAACCAAAATGCTTATAGTGATATGGACAATAAAGTCCAGGCTGAGGTGGTTTCAGATGGAAATGAAGAACTTGTTGGGAACGTGAGCAAAGGTGACTATTGGCTATGCTTTAGCAAAGAGACTGGCAGCATTTTGCTCCTGCCCTAGAGATCTGTGGAACTTTGAACTTGAGAAATATGATTTAAGGTACCTGGTGGAAGAAATTTCTAAGCAGTAAAGCCTTCAAGAGGAAGCAGAGCATAAAATTTGAAAAATTTGCACCTCAACCAAGCAATGGAAAAGTAAAACCCATTTTTTTCTGGGGAGAAATTCAAGCTGGCTGCAGACATTTGTATATGTAACAAGGAGCTGAATGTTAATCACCGAGACAATGGGGAAAATGTCTCCAGGGCATATCAGAGAACTTTGTGGCAGCCCCTCCCATCACAGACCCAGAGGCCTAGGAGGGAAATGGTTTCATGGGCTGAGTCCCTTCTCATGTTGCTAATAAAGATGTACATGAGAGACTGGGTAATTTAAAAAGAAAGAGGTTTAATTGCCTCACGGTTCGGCATGGCTGAGGAGGCCTCAGTAAACATACAATTATGACAGAAGGTGAAGTAAACACATCGTTCTTCACATGGTGGCAATAAGGCGAAGTACTGAGCAAAACGGGGGAAAGACCCTTTTAAAACCATTAGATCTTGTGATATCTCATTCACTATCATGAGAACAGCATGAGGGTAACTGCCCCCATGATTAAATGACCTCCAACTGGGTCACTCCCAGGACACATGGGGATTATGGGAATTACAACTCAAAATGAGATTTGGGTGGGGACACAGCTAAACCATATCAAGGATCATCAGTTTTAATGTATGCTCTCCATTTATGTTCAATTATAAGAATCTCCCAGAACTTCCAAGCATATTCCACCCAACTCTAATCTTCATACTGTTTTTTTTCTTAACATTTATGTTTGTCATGGTGAGCCTTAAACTTTCCTACTTTGTGTTCAGAATTAAGATTTTAGTCCTCAATAAAGTCCTTATATCTCAAATCCTTCTACCAGTGTTGTTTACTTTCTTCCTCCAACCTAACAGTATCTACGTTAATGACATTAAGTGCTCCTTGTAGACTATTAAGGTCAATTTTTTTCTGCCACAATATCCTTTCCACTAGCATAGAGCAGGCCAATATGTTCTACCTGTCTTCATTGCTGCATCTATTCCATGTTCCATTTCTCCTCCCTTAAATAACTCAGCTTATATCTTATATTACCAAATTGTATCACCTCATATGAATTTTACAGTCATGGGTCTCTCCTTAGAACACCCCTCCACATTTCACCACTCTAGTTGTTAGAACACTGCTACTCTCTTCCACCTTATTTCTGTCATCATATGTTGTGATTCAACACCCATAAAAGATAATCCTTTCAGAATCCAGTCTCTCAATTCCAGACCTCCTTTTCTCCAATGATTGTGTTTTCCACTTTACCTGAGGCCCCCTACTTGTGGTCTGATACCCAAATTTGCTATTATCTTATAGGTTAATGTTTCCTCGATCTTAGTTTCAAGCATCCTACTCTCTGATTGCTTTCAACTCTATCCAATTTTCTCTAATACCTCAACTTCAGAAAATATTAAACCTTAATATTTTTACCCACCATATTGTCCCTGACCCTAACCTCCACATTTTCTTACATTCCTCCATTTGAGTATGCAGCATGTATACATGGCAGTGATTAATGTGATAATTAATAATGTTTTAAAAGCAAAAAAGTAAAATTCAGATGCCAGAATGTAGTCAGCATTTTTATTAACTCTGTCTCTGTTTCCCTCTCTCTTTTCTCTCTCTCTAACTATATCTGTATAATATAAATATGAAAATGTGTATATGTATATCATACACATATGCATACATATGTATGTAATTCCTAGCACAAAAATATATACCCACATATCATACAAATAGTGAAAAAAGAATCTCAACAATATAACTGACAAAAGGTTGTCATTCTCAGTATATAATTTATTCAAAATAATAAGAAAAAGCACAACATTTTATCTTGCAAGCACTACATCAAAATGATCAGAAGCATAGGTCTAGGGGTTAGATTTCATAATCCAGTCAAAATCTGACATTTGCTATATGATGTTACTTTAGAAAGCTGTTTAAAGTTTCATACCCTCAATTACTTTTAAACTTTCTTAACTCAGTTTCTAATGATGATAATTGTACTTACTTAATGGAAACTTTTAAGGCACTATGCCAAATGGATAGTGCATGGTAATGGTTAACCACTCATTAAATATTTCTTCTACCATTGCTAAAATAAAAAAGTAATAACTGAGGAGAGAAGAGACTTCATTGGCCATATGGAGAAATAATATAGACCTTACATAATTAGATCAGCAAATTCATAAAACAAACAACAATAACAGGGGAGGAGAAGAATGGATCTGATTTCAAAATACACACATAGAACCATTTTAAACATAGAGATTTCAGGAAGAAATTATAAGATATACAAAGAGAGTGGCAAATCACTCAGACTGCTTCACTGTTGAATTCTACTAAATGTTTGAGCAAGTAATACCAATCCTTCATATGCTCTTCCGAAAAACAGAATGGGGGAATTATCTCCCAACTAATTATATGACTGCATTAGTACCCTGATACCAAACTAAACGCTGACACCACAAAACTAGAGAGTGCATAATTTGCCCCGTTTCCTGCCCCGTGTCATTGTTCTGTTTTTGCTCTGTATGGTGGATACTGGGAATGGAAATATAGAAAAGATGCTTCCTCTCAAATGGGCATGCAATGAACTTGTATTGAGTAGAGAAAATAAAACTTTCTTTTTATTAGACAATAAAATATCAATGTTGTTTGCATGGTAGCATTACTTTGATTATCTTGACTGCAAATAGTCATCTCCCCTTTTAATCTTATTGTTTTATCATTTTATTTTTTTAATTTCTCCATTTTATATATATTATATATATGTGTGCACATGTAAGTGTGTATATAAGCATGTATATGTGTGTGTTTATATACATACATATACGTGTTACACACACACAAACATACATCCTTTGTAAGCCTGTTTACCATAAGCTATGCTTTCCTGTGTTCCATTGAGGATGCCATTATTTCTTACCATTTTCTTCTTGGTCCCATTATAGAAATTATCATGAGGTATTCTTTCTCTGTATTTTATAAATATAACTTTCTTTTCTCATTTCACCATAATTTTGCTATGAATCAATGGAATTTTTCTCTATATTAAAACACTATGAAAGGTTGTTAACGAACATGTGATACTAGCTATCATTGGATCTAAATGAACTACCATAAAACTCAGGCAACTTAAGTAATTATTTATTATATGAGACAGCTATTACAGCATAACCAGCATTTCTAAACTTGGTGTCTTATAACCGTAAGTCATGAGTTTGAAGGTCAGAGATCTAGGATATTTTTTACTTTGTAGTTCTTCTGGCATCATCTGGGCTTTCCCATGTGTCTACATTTAAATTCATAGACGAATGTCATGATCTTGGTTGGGCTCTCCTACTTTTCAAGGCTTCAGTTGGAATGAAAGTATATTCAGAACCACGTGATGTAATTTGAGAGACCAAAACAGATACCCTTTTATCAAGTAAGGAGGAACCCCCAAGGTTAAGGAAACAAAAGCTGTCTACAGTTTGTGAGTCCAGGATCCAGTTGACAAGGCAGATTTCTAAATTCCTATATCTACTAGAAAAACCACACCCTTTTTTAACTCCCTCAAAACAGGAGCTGTCAGGCAAATTATCAGACCCCTTCTAACTCTGTTTTGAACCCAGACCACTGTGACACTAATTGGACAGAAGATGGCCTTACAAATATTATTTTCTAATAAGTAACTGCAGACCTTAGCCAGTTTCAGCGAGCTTATGGAGGCTGTACATAAACTGTCTTTGTTTCCAATAGTTCATCTTTTGATATAAACAGCCAAATTTCACCTAATTTTAATGCTAAAACCTCACCCCAAAGTGAACATGCAATGTATGCTGCATATATGTTTACCTATTGTGCATGCTGTCAGTTTCCTTCATTAACATGTGTAGCTTTTCCCCCAAACCTGCTGAATATATAAGACTCTCTTGAGCTACACTGGCCCTGTGAGGCATAAAATCCAACTTGTCCTTCCGCTCTTTGAAGAGAGAGCATCTTCTGTCCATGCCAGACACTATTTCTTCCTGGTTTACAAACTGATATTGCCAATAAAGTTGGTTTTCTACTGTTTAGCCATCCTTAGTGTCTATGGAAAACAGTGATTTTTTGTTCTTTAGCAGGCTACCCTTTGTCACATAATGTGGGAGGGACTTCAGAGGATAAGCAAATGTGTTCTGAGCTGTCAGCAGGCACAATTTACTTCCGTCACACACTATTGATCAAAGCAAACATTTAAAGAGTAAGAAAATATATTCTTTTTGATAAAAGGAGTTGCAAGCTCATTACAAAGGGATGTGGAACAGGGAAGACTATGATTCAATTAATTTTTCTAAATAATGTACCAAATTTATCCTTACAGCTTAGATAATTATGAGTTTATTGAGTGTCAGCTTATGTAAGTTGGGCTTGGGTGATTTTGGTTCATGCATCCATGTAACTAACATCTAAGAACTGTTTTCTATTTCTCATCTTCCTGTGGGACATGAGGACCATGTCAGGCACCTCTTCTTTATAGTGAGGGTAAACACACAAGTGAAAATATGTGAAAGATTTACAGGGCCTTGGACTGTAGTGAAGAAATTGGAGCTTAGACTGATGGTGACCGCTGTGTAATATAAGCTGATTTCCACCTTTTTCATGTTTCCCTGACCCTAGAGTAATGAATAAATACACTATTTGATCCTCTTTGCTCACTGTTTTCCACTCCAACACTAAAGCTGTGCTAAAGGGAGTGAAGGGTATCTGATAGTCCCCTATCCATGTTATGTTTATTTCCATTTCATGTGGAAGATGTGGAAAACAAGACTTAAACACAAACAAGTAATTTACATGTAAATATGTTACCCAACATGTAACCCTGATTCCCAGAAGAATTTTATGCAATATGAGTCTTTTTAATAGGACATGAATAAATGTTTTTACAAAGCAGAATAAATTTAAGTTATTTTATAATGAAATTATTGATTTTTATTTGAGATTTCAGTTATATTATGGATTGGTATTTGATTTTATGACAAGTTTTATAAACTGGTCTTGGATTTTTCGGAAGAAAAGATATATAAGAAAATATGTTTGCAATGATCCTATTTGACAACATTGAAACGGAAGTTTCTCACTTTTCTTGTCAGAGATGGACAAAATGCTTTAGGAACTTGGAAGATAGTTTTATTTTTCTTTGCTACATTTTCAAGTAGTATAGATTTATAAAATAATATTTTTGTTTGTTTATGTGGACCTCTCTATGGTCAATTAGGATGCACAGAAGCAGAAGTACTTTATTTTATTCACTATGATCCACTCAGTCTTATTTCCAAACAGAATATAATTATTCCTATTCAATATTTTTTTACGCTTTCTTAAGGCAGATAATAATGTTGTAAGTCCCTGATCTCCTGTTTTAGACTCTTTCCTCCCAAGAAAAAGATTATACCAACTAAGGCTATAACTAAGGCAGTATTTATTTCTTATGCTTTCCTCCTTTCCTTCATTTCTTCTGTTGTTATTGCTGTTGTTTTTGTTGTCCTGTTGTTGCTTCTAAGAGTGTGTGGAGTAAAATAATATTAGAAAGAGCCATAGAATATGTTGGAGAGAAGTAGCCACAGGATCACAGCATGGTTGAAGCCATGTAATTACAAGGTATTTTATTTTGTTACCTTGTCTCTCAATGTTGTGAAAATGATACAGTAGGTAATACAGTAACCAACAAGGCAAGCACCCTAAACTCTTCTAAGTACTTAGCAATTGACATAATGTGTCAACTTACACAGATGAATCAAGCTTTCTCTAGGTATGCTTCTCCATCTGTGAAATGGGGGCTAAAATGTTTGTCATAAGGTCATCATAAAGTTTCAGAGATTAATGAGAAAATATTCTCAGGATCTTTTGAGATTTTAGATACTTACAGAAAAAGAAAAAGCTAAAGAAATAGAAAAATATTAAGGGTATAATTTTCAGGCAAATAATTTTTTTACATGAACTTTAACATATTTAAAAATTTTTGAGTTATAAACGTTATATACATAAGTACTACTTGACCAGTGTTTATTCATTTAATTCAAACTTAGAAGAATAAATATAAAACAATTAATTAAAATTCATTGAAAATACATCATTCACCAAAGTTTTGAAAAGTTTTGACAACTTATGACAAATTTTATGCATATAGATGTGAGACTCATTGAACTACTTTATGTTAAATGTCTACAGTGTATAGCATATAGTACATACCTAATCAATATCAGCTAATACAGTGTTTATTATCGGTTTTATTATTTGTCACTACATTCATAAAAATTCAGCTTACCTGAATTTCACCAAGGTTTCCATGGAAATTTTTAAAACTTTTTTGTTTTTTTTTGTTTGTTTGTTTGTTTTTGGTGACTGAGTCTCGCATTGTCGCCCGGGCTGGAGTGCAGTGGTGCAATTTCAGCCCACTGCAACCTCCGCCTCCCAGGTTCAAGTGATTCTCCTGCCTCAGCCTCCTGAGTAGCTGGGACTACAGGCACCCGCCACTATGCTCAGCTAATTTTTGTATTTTTAGTAGAGACGGGGTTTCACCGTGTTGGTCAGGATGGTCTCCATCTCTTGACCTTGTGAACTGCCTGCCTCGGCCTCCCAAAGTGCTGGGATTACAAGCGTGAGCCACCACGCCCAGCCTAAACTAATTTTTCGATTATTGTATACTAACCTTTTAGTCTGCTTCTTCACATTATTTTCAGCCATTATTTTTTTAAAGCACTTTCTGTTTAAATTCAAAAATAGGTTAACATTTTTTGTCAGTGGAACTGAACTCTATGGGACTAATGAAAATAAGTGATACATACTTAATAATCATTTTAACAGTGGCAGCTTTTGTGAATGGTTGAATAAGGTATGTACTGTCTTAGTCTGTTTGGGGAGCTACAACAAAATACCATGTGTTGAGTGGCTTATAAACAGAAATTAACTTCTCACAGTTCTGGAAACTGGGAAGTTCAAGATCAAGACAATGGAAGATTTGGTATCTGATGAAGGCCCTCTTGTTAGCTCATAGTTGGCACCTATTTGCTGTGTCCTCACATGGTGGAATGAACAAGACAGGTCTCTGGGACCTCTTTTAGAAGGGCACTAATCCCATTCATGAGACTCTTTGGGAGGAGGACTGACCTGCCAAAAGCCCCACCTCCTAACACCATCACATTAGTGGTTAAGTTTCAACGTATGAATTCTGAGGTGACATAACCATTCAGCCCATAGCACCTATTATGAAGCATATTTATCTACTTCCAGCACATATAAAATCAGTTATACAAGTCTTGCATTGAGAAGTAGAATTTAATTGGGCTGAAAAGATGTAAAAAGATTTTGTTATGTTTGACTTTTAAATTTATGATTTGTAAGGATAGAATAAACATACTTTAATCAAAAAAAATCTAATATATCTCTCAGTGAATGAGGTAATCACTTTTCTTCTTAAACTTGAAACATTTCTGGTTTTTTTTTTCCCCCTCAGGGCTTGTAGTTTTATAAGGGCATTTTCTTCCAAGATTAGACTAAAACCTATCTTTTCTACATATTTCTTAAGTTGGAGAACAACTACTTTACAATGAAATAGACAATTTTCTCTCCAATTCATGCAGAAGTACACAGGGAATAATATTTTTAAACTGTTAAAAGCAATATTTGCTTCTTCTGAAGTTTACATTATTGACCATTTCAGTTTTTCTAGGATCTATTAGTCAATGGAAAGATTCTGTTAAGAAAACTATATCTCCTGATAATATTGTTTCTCCACAAGTGGAGCACACTTGTGTTTACTTCTTGATAACTTAACTCTTAATTCTCATTCAAATGCTATTTTAATATCGTGAAGCACCTATGCATTGGCAGGAGCACTGAGTGTTACAGTTATCTAATTCTTTACTTTTTTTTTCTGTGAAAGTACACAGTCATTTATTCACATCATATATTCATGCAGTTACTAATATAATATTCACCCTTTTATATTATACTCTTAGTTTACAAGCTGAAGGTTATTTGCACTGTGCTTCGTCTTATCGTTGGTTTCTTCAGTCAAACAAGAGGTTGATTTCCTTTCAGGAAAATGTTATTTCTAAAGCAAACATTTTTATGACTTGTTGGAGATTCTGGAAGTGCAGCAGACTAACAGAGCCTGATTGCAGTGCATATGTTGGGTTGTTCGCTAGGTCCAATCATTACATGACAAACTGCCTTGACAATTTTTAAGTATGTAAAACTGAATTCTGTGCCTCAGCAAATATTGAACTTATTATATGCTATGAAATTTTGATGGTATTCTAGATTAGTTAAAATATTTAATGATAAATATGTGATGACACTGGCTTATTGCATAGGAAAGTTGAAGAGGTAAAAATTAAATATAGAAATAAACTGACTCCACGTACAATATAATGAATGTAAAAATAAAGAAAAAGATGATAGGTAAGTATTTGATTATTAAGGTTTCTAATACTTGCCTTTGAAATATTGTAAATTCAAGGCTCTGTTTTGTTGACTCAAGGAAACCATACTGCTGATTTTCTTTTCATTGCTGAAATACTTTATTATAAAGAGAATTTCAACATTCAAATATATATTTCAACATCTCTATACAATATTTGAGACATCTTAAGATTGTCTTAACATTTCTCTGTAATAAATAAGACATTTCAACACAGGTACGTTACAGATATATCACTCAGTACATCAAAATAGAGCACATTAATATTTCACATGGTCTTGATTCATGAGTTTAGTTAAAATATTTGATCCAACGTGATTTATTGACCCTAGAGGGGGTGGAAATACTTGATTGTGCATGATGGAGTTATTTTCATGATCATAAACACATGTACTTTTGCTAAGAAATAAAATATAAGTAAAGTCCTCAAATTACCCTCAAAGTAGCAGACTGTGTATAGAGGGAAAAAAAAGTTTGAAGTATCTGACTCTAGCTCAGAAGAATTAGTTTAAAAATAACCTTATTAACCATTATGAAAATAATTTAATATTTAAAATCTAGTTGATATAGCACTAATATTTGTCTTTTTTTTTTTTTTTTTTTTTAAGATGGAGTCTTGGTTGGACGCCAGGCTGGAGTGCAGTGGCGTGATCTTGGCTCACTGCATCCTCCACCTCCCAGGTTCAAGTGATTCCCCTGCCTCAGCCTCCCAAGTAGCAGGGACTACAGGCACGTGCCACCATGCCAGGCTAATTATTATTATTTTTGTATTTTAGTAGAGATGAGCTTTCACCATATTGACCAGGATAGTCTCAATCTCCTAACCTCGTGATTTGCCTGCCTTGGCCTCCCAAAGTGCCGGGATTACAGGCATGAGCCGCTGCGCCTGGCAATATTTGTCTTTCTTAATGTGATAGAAACTCTTTTAGTATGACTAAACATATCCATCATAATAACAGGCAGGCAATAACAGACTAATAATAGTAGCCTCTGACATCAATAGAACTTCCAAGAAAAAGTAGCAACCTAATGTAAAATTGCTAATGTGATCTGATTGGATTTCTTTTTTATTCCCTTCTTGCTTTCATATACTACTTTTTACTCTACTCAAGGAAATGTATTTTCCCCAAAAATATCAGTTATAATTAATTTAACTTAGTTTTCACTATCCACCTGGAGATAGTACTCTTTTCATTTTATTTCTCAGTTATAATTCAGTTGTAACCCTTACTTTGTTATTGAATGCTCAGCCTAGTAAAGCAGATAATCTTTCATGGAAATAGCCTGCCTTTAATCTTTTAAAGTGTGTTAACTGAATTCTACTTATTTTAAGTTTTTGGAATATGCTTGTAAATGATAAATAACCAATTTCCCTCCTATTTTTTACATTAGTTTTCTTAGTTGAGAAATGGTTCAGCTGTGGTGGCATTACCTATTCAAAGGATTAGGTATTTTTATTATCTATATAAATTAGTCTATTTATGTAGAGGTTTCAATATAATCATACAATTCTGGGAAATTAAAGAACATTTAATAGCACATTAAACACAGTATTGAACTGAGGTGCAGCACAGACATGACTAATATTGAATGTAAAAATAACTAAAATTGGCCTCATCTCTGGTTATGACAGAAATGCACAAATTGGCATCAATTCAAATTACATAGGTAAAGTTTCTATGTAGTATGTATTCATGTCTAAGAGGTATTTGAGAGCATACTTTGTCAATATCATTTATCTAGTGCCTAGATCCACATATAATAATAAGAATGACATTTAGGACTAAAACAAAACTTCGTATCTAATATGTCCCATTCAAATAATGACTTATCCTTCCTTTTCCCAGTTGGTTTCTTCCTTCTGCCTGTCTTTCAGAGGAGTTCCCATCCACAACTGCCAATCCTCTCTTGCTACAGTGTTGTGTTGTCATGCTACATACTTCTTAAGTCAACACATCAAATAACACACTATACACAAATGTATATTATTACTCACACTAATATTCCTGTCCCTCTTTTTGGCAGAGCAATCCAGTATATTATGTCTTCAATTTCAGAGAATATGAATAATTTTTGCTTCACTCAGATTTCCCATTCCTACAAACATTAACAGAGAAGTACAGAAGTATGCTGGGTCTTATAGATTTTTTTTTTTTTAACTTCCAAACTACTGTGTTATATGATATAGTATAGTTGCACTTGTTTTTTAGCTATCTCCAAAACAATATGGCTAAGTTCGCAACGTAAGCTTACATCAATAAATCTAAACGTAAATGCCCCAGTATAATGGCATATTCAATTACTACGGCTCCTTCTCAGTGTCTCTCTCAATGCTGTCACCAACAGAGTAATAACAAAATGAAACATAGTTCTAGGTTGTTATTTAAGGTGCAAGTTCCAGCATCTCTGCTTCTCCTGGTATCATGATACACTGAATATTTGAGTCATGCAGAGCCATGTTATGCATTGTGTTCCTATAATATGCTGTTGGAATGACTCAAGGGAAGCATTCTGTTAGAATCTAATTTTCCTTATTGTTAAAAAACAAAAAGAAACAATGTGTGTCTTGTATCCTGTGTCTCCAGGATCATGTATTTTCAGCTGTGGGAGGATTTTCTGATCTCATTAAACAGACAGCAAAGGATTATTTACTTTTATAGGTGATTTCTTATCAACCTAAAAATCAAAATGCGTATTCTGCATATTCATTAATCTAATATAATAATTAACTTTTCTGTCAAACTTTATCTCTCCAATCATAGAATCTGACTATGCCCTGTTTGCTATTCTCTTACTATTAAACAAGAGGGATAAATGGTGATTTTTTTCCCTAATGATCTTATGACTTTGCATCATTAAATAGTCTAAAAATTTAGAATTATATCTAGAAAAATATTTCCATTAATTCATTGGAAAATTACTGCATCTGGTGACAGGATTTGCTTGTTCAATTCTGAACATCACCATTTTGACATTGTCCTAATTATTTGGCTTTTGTTAGCCTTAGTGCTTTTGTGTAAAACTGAGATAATGTTGACCTAATGCTTTGTACATAATTGTTGTAAGGCACGTATAGCATATAATTAGCTATCAATTGCTAATAATTAGCTATCAATTGAAACAATTTATTAGCAATTGATTTTTATATCCTCCTGTGCATAATGAAAGAGAAATTTATTTTAAAATAATTTAAGGAATTACCAGATAATTTATTGTATTACACAACATACTCAAGGTATATTGAAATACTATAATTTCTCAGTCAATATTTTGCTTTGTTTTGACATTCAAATCTTATAATCTGCAGTTAGATAAGGAAGTATACTTAGCCAATATGTTGGATAGAATGTAGTCTGGCACTACAATATACATGTATTTCGTTTCTTTTCTTTTTCCATTACCAAATCTTTTCTGGTATGATTTAATTATTACTTTTTTATATTTTCCAGCAAATATGTGCAACCATACAAAAATTATTTCCTCACACATTACTCTTCTGATATAATTGTCTGCATTTAAATTATAAATTCAGTTCTATTATATATGATCTATAAATTACTATTTTCCATGTTCAATATTGTGTATTTTGTAAAAGTTAACATCTGAATGTACATTAATTGTTCCATGCCTGAAGTTTCTTTGCTATTGCAACTTACAGTACCTCTCCTTTACTATTGCCATTGAAACTTACAGTACCTCTGCTTTACTATTTTATTTCAAGGTCATTCTCAACATTCACAATATCTGCTACTCTAGTTTTATTCAAGTACTTACTCCTATAATTCATCATTTAGAAGAAAATGTCATTGAGCATGTTGAATATATTATAATACAAATTTCAAAGAATATGTATTCCATTATTTCTAGGCATCTCAGTTTTATAAGAATGTTTACACTAAATAGTATAATTAAATATATGTAATATTGGTTATATATACACATATATTTTACTCCTTCTGCATATTTACTGACATATTTATATCTCATATGTGTATGTGTATGCACACACACACACAGAAACAGAGAGAAAGGCTTTTAATGTTAATCAGCTTACCCATGTTGCTGTTTCTTTTACTATTTCCCTCTATATTTTTCATTCTCATTATACTGATGCTGAATTACATAAAATTGCTTTGCTTAACTCTGTACAATGACTGCCAAAGCTTTTGGTACAATTCTTTTTCTGCCTCTTTCTTAGGGTTAGATATTTGTTTTTACTTATGTAGTTACTATGAGAGAGTAAAAGAATGTAAATGTACTTTATCAAAGGGAAATCTTTGAAAATAATTCATTGATATCAATGAAATTCCTACTTCTACTTCTCCTTATCAGAAACTTTCAGGTTATTATTAGAAAAATGCCATAATGTTTTCCAACAGTTACATAAAAGAAATGGTTGGCAATGCAATCACTGTGGACATTTTTGTTCTGTCTCATTTTACGATATGGTTGCATGTGTCCAACGTTGTCTGCCTGGATTAAAATATTCATTTTACATTTAAATTTTACATTTGGCACTCTGTAGTAGCTTTTTTTTTTTAGAATTTGTATTATTATACTTTAGAGTTGGCGAGGGTACATGTGCATAGCGTGCGGGTTGTTACATATGTATACTTGTGCCATGTTGCTGTGTACACCCATCAGCCAGTGGGTACATCAGGTATAACTCCCAATGCAATCCCTCCCTCCCCCCTCCCATGATGGGCCCAGTTGTGTGATGTTCCCTTCCTGAGTCAAGTGATCTCATTGTGCAGTTCCCACCTATGAGGTAGGAACATGCGGTGGTTTGGTTTTCTGTTCTTCTTTGTGATAGTTTATGGGAATGATGGTTCCAGCTGCATCCATGTCCTAGGGACCTGAAACTCATCCTTTGTGGCTGCATGGTATTCCATGGTGTATGTATGCCACATTTTCTTAATCAATCTGTCACTGATGGACATTTGGGTTGATTCCAGTGCTGCTATTGTGAATAGTGCTGCAATAAGCATAAATTGTGCATGCTTTATAGGCAGCATAATTTATAATCCTTTGGGTGTATCACCAGTAATGGGATAGCTGGGTCATATGGTACATCTGGTTCCTAGATCCTTGAGGAATGTCGCCATGCACTGTTTTCCATAATGGTTGAACTAGTTTACAATCCCACCAACAGTGTAAAAGTGTTCCTATTTCTCACATCTATCAGCACCTGCCGTTTTGACTTTTTAATGATGTGCATTCTAACTGGGTGAGATGGTATCTCATTGTGGTTTGATTTGCATTTCTCCTGATGGCCAGTGATGATGAGCATTTTTCATGTGTCTGTTGGCTGTATAAAGATATGCTGAGAAATGTCTGTTCATATCCTTTGCCCACTTTTTTGATGGGGTTGTTTGTTTTTCTTGTAAGTTTGTTTGAGTTCTTTGGTTCCTGGATATTAGCCCTTTGTCAGATGAGTAAATTGCGAATTTCTCCCATTCTGTAGGGATTTGCCTGTTCACTCTGATGAGTAGTTTTCTTTTGCTGTGCAGAAGCTCTTTAGTTTAATGAGGTCCCATTTGTCAATTTGGCTTTGCTGCTGTTGCTTTTGGTGTTTTAGACATGAAGTCTTTGCCCATGCCTATGTCCTGAATGGGTACTACCTAGGTTTTCCTCTAGGATTTTTATGGTATTAGGTCCTAACATTTAAGTCTCTAATCCATCTTGAATTAATTTTCGTATAGGGTAAGGAAAGGATCAGTTTCAGCTTTCTACTTATGGCTAGCCAATTTTTCCAAGCACCATTTATTAAATGGGAATCCACCACTCATTTCTTGTTTCTCTTAGGTTTGTCAAAGATCAGATGGCTGTAGATGTGTGGTATTATTTCTGAGGGACTCTGTTCTGTTCCATTGGTCTATATCTCTGTTTTGGTACCAGTACCATGCTGTTTTGGTTACTGTAGCCTTGTGGCATAGTTTGAAGTCAGGTAAGCGTGATGCCTCCAGCTTTGTTCTTTGGACTTAGGATTGTCTTGGAGATGCGAGAATCTTTTGGTTCCATATGAACTTTAAAGCAGTTTCAATTCTGTGAAGAAACTCATTGGTAGCTTGATGGGATGGCATTGAATCTATAAATTACCTTGGGCAGTATGGCCATTTTTCACGATATTCTTCTTTATCCATGAGCATGGTATGTTCTTCCATTTGTTTGTGTCCTCTTTTATTTCACTGAGCAGTGGTTTGTAGTTCTCCTTGAAGAGGTCCTTTACATCCCTTGTAAGTTGGATTCCCTAGAGTATTTTATTCTCTTTAGTAATTGTGAATGGAAGTTCAGTCTTGATTTGGCTCTCTGTTTGTGTTACTGGTGTATATAGAATGCTTGTAGTTTTGCACATTCAATTTGTATCCTGAGCTTTGCTGAAGTTGCTTATCAGCTTAAGGAGATTTTGGGCTGAACAATGGGGTTTTCTAAATATACAATCATGTCATCTGCAAAGAGGGACAATTTGACATCTTCTTTTTCTAACTATGAATATCCTTGATTTCTTTCTCTTGCCTGATTGCTAGCCAGAACTTCCAACACTATGTTGAATAGGGTGGTGAGAGAGGGCATCCCTGTCTTGTGCCAGTTTTCAAAGGGAATTTTTCCAGTTTTTTGCCCATTCAGTATGCTCTTGGCTGTGGGTTTGTCATAAATAGCTCTTATGATTTTTGAGATGCGTTCCATCAATATCGAGATTTATTGGTTTTTAGCATGAAGGGCTGTTGAATTTTGTCAAAAGCCTTTTCTGCATCTATTGAGAGATAATCATGTGGTTCTTGTCTTTGGTTCTGTTTATATGCTGGATTATGTTTATTGTTCGCGAATGTTAGACCAGCCTTGCATCCCAGGGATGAAGCCCACTTGATCATGGTGGATAAGCTTTTTTTGATGTCTTGCTGAATCCGGTTTTGCCAGTATTTTATTGAGGATTTTTGCATCAATGTTCATCAGGGATATTGGTCTAAAATTCTCTTTTTGTTAATGTCTCTGCCAGGCTTTGGTATCAGGATGATGTTGGCCTCATAAAATGAGTTAGGAGGATTCCCTCTTTTTCTATTGATTGGAATAGTTTCAGAAGGAATGGTACCAGCTCCCTCCTTATACCTCTGGTAAATTCAGCTGTGAATCCATCTGGTCCTGGACTTTTTTTTTTTTGGTTGGTAGGCTAATAGTGTGCCTCAATTTCAGAGCCAGCTATTGGTCTATTCAGGGGGATTCAACTTCTTCCCTGGTTGAGTCTTGGAAGAGTGTAAGTGTCCAGGAAATTATCCATTTCTTCTAGATTTTCCAGTTTATTTAGCATTAGAGGTGTTTATAGTATTCTCTGATGGTAGTTTGTATTTCTGTGGGGTCGATTGGTGATATCCCTTTATCATTTTTAATTAGATAGATTTGGTTCTTCTCTCTTTTCTTCTTTGTTAGATCTTGCTAGTGGTCTGTCAATTTTGTTGATCTTTTCAAAACCAACTCCTGGATTCATTGATTTTTGGAGGGTTTTGTGTCTCTATCTCCTTCAGTTCTCTGATCTTAGTTATTTCTTGCCTTCTGCTAGCTTTAGATGTGTTTGCTCTTGCTTCTCTAGTTCTTTTAATTGCGATGTTAGAGTGTCACTTTTAGATCTTTCCTGCTTTCTCTTGTGGGCATTTAGTGCTATAAATTTCCCCTCTGCCTGCTTTAAATGTGTCCCAGGTTCCATTTATGTTGTATCTTTGTTCTCATTGGTTTCAAAAGAACATCTTATTTCTGCCTTCATTTCATTTATGTACCCAGTAGTCATTCAGAGACGGAGTTGTTCAGTTTCCATGTAGTTGGCGGTTTGATTGAGTTTCTTAGTCCCTGATTCTAGTTTGATTGCACTGTGGTCCTTGAGAGACAGTTTGTTACTCAATTTCTGTTCTTGTACATTTGCTTTCACGGAGTGCTACTTCCTTACGTGGTCAATTTTGGAGTAAGTGCGATGTGGTGCTGAAGAATGTATATTCTGTTGATTTGGGGTGGAGGGGATCTATAGATGTCTATTAGGTCTGCTTGCTGCAGAGATGGAGTTCAATTCCTGGGATATCATATTTAACTTTCTGTCTTGGTTGATCTGTCTAATGTTGACAGTGGAATTTGAAGTCTCCCATTATTATTGTATGGGAGTCTAAGTCTCTTGTAAGTCTCTAAGGACACTTTGCGAATCTGGGTGCTTCCTGTATTGGGTGCATATATATTTAGGATAGTTAGCTCTTCTGTTGAATTTGATCCCTTTACCATTGTAATGCTTCATGTCTCTTTTTGATCTTTGATGGTTTAAAGTCTGTTTATCAGAGACTAGGATTACCGCAGCCTGCTTTTGTTTCTCCATTTGCTTGGTAAATCTTCCTCCATCCCTTTATTTGAGCCTATGTATGTCTCCTGCGTGTGAGATGGGTCTCCCTGAATGCAGCAGACTGATGGATCTTGACTCTTTATCCAGTTTGCCAGTCTGTGTCTTTTAATTGGAGCATTTAGTCCATTTTACATTTAAGGTTAAGATTGTTATGTGTGAACTTGATCCTGCCATTATGATATTAACTGGTTATTTTTGCTTTCTAGTTAGTTGATGCAGTTTCTTCCTAGCCTCGATGGTCTTTACATTTTTGGCATGTTTTGTAATAGTAATTTTGAGTTTGTTCCTTTCCATGTTGAGTGCTTCCTTCAGGGTCTCTTGTAAGGCAGGCCTGGTGGTGACAAAGTCTCTAAGCATTTGCTTATCTGTAAAGGATTTTATTTCTCCTTCACTTATGAAACTTAGTTTGGCTGGATGAAATTCTGGGTTGAAGAATTCTTTCTTTAAGAATGTTGAATATTGGCCCCACTCTCTTCTGGCTTGGAGGTTTCTGCTATGAGAGATCTGCTGTGATCTGATGGGCTTCCCTTGTGGGTAACCGATTTTCTCTCTATGGTTGCCTTAAGATTTTTCCTTCATTTCAACTTTGGTGAATCTGGCAATTATGTGTCTTAGGTTGCTCTTCTCAGGGAGTATCTTTGTGGCGTTCTCTGTATTTCCTGGATTTTGAATGTTGGCCTGCCCTACTAGGTTGGGGAAGTTCTCTGGATGATATCCTGAAGAGTGTTTTTCCAACTTGGTTCCATTCCCCCTCACTTTCAGGCACCCCAATCAGGCGTGGGTTGGTCTTTTTACATAATCCCATACTTCTTGCAGGCTTTGTTCATTTCTTTCTTCTTTCTTTGGGTTTCTTCTCACTTCATTTCATTCATTTGATCCTCAATGTTTGGGTTATCTTTTTTTTTTTTTTTTGGTGAGTGTAGCTCTGTCGCCAGGCTGGAGTGCAGTGGCGGATCTCAGCTCACTGCAAGCTCCGCCTCCCGAGGTTCGCCATTCTCCTGCCTCCAGCCTCGAGTGGCTGGGACTACAGAAGCCCGCCACCTCGCCCGGCTAGTTTTTGTATTTTTAGTAGAGGCGGGGTTTCACCCGTGTTAGCCAGGATGGTCTCGATCTCCTGACCTCGTGATCAGCCGTCTGGCCTCCCAAAGTGCTGGGATTACAGGCACGACCACCAGCCCGGCCGGTCTCTTTCTTCCAGTTGATCCCGAGTGGGTTACTGAAGCTTGTGCATTTGTCCGTGTTACCGTGTCATGGTTTTCATCTCTTTCATTTAAGTTTATGACCTTCTCTGCATTAATTACTCCTAGCCATCAATTCTTCCACTTTTTCAAGATTGTTAGTTTCTTTGCGCTTTAGGTAAATAATTCCTCAGCTCTGAAATTTGATGGACTGAAGCCTTCTTCGCCATCATCTCGTCAAAGTCATTCTCCGTCCAGCTTTGATCCGTTGCTGGCGATGAGCTGTGGCTCCTTTGCCCGGGGAGATGCACTCTTATTTTTGAATTTTAGCTTTCTGCCCTGCTTTCCCCATCTTTGTGGTTTTATCTGCCTCGTTGGTCTTTGATGATGGTGCACTGATGGGGTTTGGTGTAGGTGTCCTTCCTGTTTTGATAGTTTTCCTTCTAACAGTCGTTGGACCCTCAGCTGTGAGTCTGTTGAGTGCTTGGAGTCCACTCCAGACCCTGTTTGCTGGTGTCCAGCAGCAGAGGCTGCAGAGATAGAATATTCCTGAACAGCGAGGTGTACCTGTCCTGATTCTTGGCTTTGACTTCCTCTCGGGGGTGTACTCCCGCACCCTGTGAGGTGTGGGGTGTCAGGGCACTTTAGTGGGATGTGTCTCCCAGTTAGGCTCAGGGTCAGGGACACTTAAGCAGGAGTCTGTCCTTCTCAGATCTCAACCTCCGTGTTGGGAGATCCACTGCTCTCTTCAAAGCTGTGGGGCAGGTGGTTTCGTCTGCAGAGGTTTCTGCTGCTTTTTTTTTTTTTTTTTGGTTGTTGTTGTTTAGCTGTGCCCTGTCCCCAGAGGTGGAGTCTACAGAGACGGGCAGGTTTCCTTGAGCTGTAGCCCAGGCTCCACCCAGTTGGGCTTCCCAGCAGCTTTGTTTACCGCCTCAGCCTTTGGTGAGCCTCCCACAGCCTCGTTGCTGCCTTGCCCGGTAGATCACAGACTGCTGTGCTAGCAATGAGGGAGGCTCTGTGAGTGTAGGACCCTCCCATTGCGGTGGGATATGATCTCCTGGTGTGCCTGTTTGCTTAAAGTGCACCGGAAGTAGTGGTGGAGTTACCCGAATTTTCCAGGTGTTGTGTCTCAGTTCCCTGGCTAGAAGGGATTCCACTTCCCCTTGCGCTTCCCAGGTGAGGCAATGCCTGCAGCCCCTACTTCAACTCGCTGAGGTGGGGCTGCAGCAGCTGTCCCAGCCTGAATCGTCAGGCTCCCCAGTGAGATGAACCCAGTACCTCCCAGTTGAAATGTAATCACCCGGTCTTCTGTGCTCAGCCTGGGAGTTGGAGACTGGAGCTACACTATTAAAATGCTGGACACGAGGTGTGTATTAGCTTTTAATTTCTCTTAATCCTTCATAATATTCTGTTAGATAATATCCAAATAAAGAGCTAAGTAAATGAATATTTAATCTGAAGTTACATATACAACTACAAATACTTGATTTTTTTTTTAAAGAAACCCCTCACATTTATGCTTCTCCTCATCCAGGTTAATTCAACATATTGCCAAAATTGCACTTAGTGGCAATTAAAGTAGCTGAGACCACATGGGACATGTGGGAATGGAGGATGCTCTGCCAGCAAATGGACCCTTCAGCATTTTTTTTTTTTTTTTTTTTTTTTTTAAGTTCTGGGATACATGTGCCGAATGTGCAGGTTTGTAACATAGGTATGCATGCACGTGCTGTGGTGGTTTGCTGAACCTGGCAACCCGTCATCTAGGTTTTGCTGGGGTTTTTTTGTTTTTGTTTTTGTTTTTGTTTTTGTTTTGAGATGAAGTCTAACTCTTGTTGCTCAGGCTGGAGTACAATGGCACAATCTCAGCTCACTGCAACTCCGCCTCCTGGGTTCAAGCGATTCTCCTGCCTCAGCCTCCCCAGTAGCTGGGATTACAGGCACCTGCCAACACATCTGGCTAATTTTTGTATTTTTAGTAGAGACAGGGTTTCACCATGTTGGCCAGGCTGGTCTCAACTTCCTGACCTCAGGCGCTCCTCCCACCTTGGCCTCCCCAGGTGCTGGATTTATAGGCGTGGGCCACTGCACCTGGCCCATCATCTAGGTTTTAAGTTCTGCATGCATTAGGTATTTGTCCTAATGTTCTCCCTCCCCTCTCCCCGCACCCCCTGACTGGCCCTGGTGTGTGATGTTCCCCTCCCTGTGTCCACGTGTTCTCATTGTTCAGTTCTCACTTATGAGTGAGAACATGTGGTGTTTGATTTTCTGTTCCTGTGTTAGTTTACTGAGGATGATGGTTTCCAACTTCATCCATGTCCTTGCAAAGGACATAAACTCATTCTTTTTTTATGGTTGTATAGTATTCTATAGTGTATATGTGCTACATTTTCTTTATCCAGTCTATCACTGATGGGCATTTGGGTTGGTTCCAAGTCTTTGCTATTGTACATAGTGCTGCAATAAACATACCTGTACATGTGTTTTATAGCAACATGATTTATAATCATTTGGGTATATACCCAGTAATGGGATTGCTGGGTCAAATAGTATTTCTTGTTCTTGAGAAATTACCACACTGTCTTCTACAATGGTTTGCAGATGCCTATGTTCTGAATGATATTGCCTAGGTTTTGTTCTAGGATTTTTATAGTTTTAAGTTTTATGTTTAAGTCTTCAATCCATTTTGAGCTAATTTTGTATAAGGTGTAAGGAAGGGGTCCACTTTCAGTTTTCTGCATATGGCTAGCCAGTTTTCCCAGCACCATTTATTAAATAGGAAATCCTTTCCCCATTGCTTCCTTTTGTCAGGTTTGTTGGAGATCAGATGGCTCTAGATACATGGTGTTATTTTTCAGGCCTCTGTTCTGTTCCATTGGTCTATATATCTGTTTTGGTACCACAATCATCATGCTGTTTTGGTTACTGTAGCCTTGTAGTATAGTTTGAAGTCAGGTAGCATGATGCCTCCAGCTTTGTTCTTTTTGCTTAGAATTGTCTTGACTATATAGGCTCTTTTTTGGTTTCATATGAAATTTAAAGTAGTTTTTTTCTAGTTCAGTGAAGAAAGCCAATGGTAGCTTGATGGGCATAGCATTCAATCTATAAATTACTTTGGGCAGTATGGCCATTTTCAGGATATTGATTCTTCCTATCCATGAACATGGAATGTTTTTCCATTTGTTTGTGTTCTTTCTTATTTCCTTGAGTAGTGGTTTGTAATTCTCCTTGAAGAGTTCCTTCACATCCCTTATAAGTTGTATTCCTAGGTATTTTATTTTCTTTGTAGCAATTGTGAATGGGAGTTCACTCATGATTTGCCTCTCTGTTTGTCTATTATTGGTGTATAGGATGTTTGTGATTTTTTGCACATTGATTTTGTATCCTGAGACTTTGCTGAGATGTTTATCAGCTTAAGGAGTTTTGGGGCTGAGATGATGGGATTTTCTAAATATACAATCATGTCATCTGCAAACAGAGACAATATTTGATGTTAATGACAATTTATCAGGAAAACTGTACAAAAAGCTTGAAAAGATTTTGCAATGTCTAGAGTAACTTAATTAGTACAATGGTAGCTTTCAGGATCTTGCTTCAATGTTTCCTTTGGTTGTGTGGCATTTTTTAAGAAATTAGGAATGAAGTCAGTGAACAGTCACAGTAGTTAATTTATGAGAGCTCAGTCACCCCAACACACATGACTAAACACACTGAAAATTCTATTTCATTGTGATATGAAGATAAATGTATAAATTATTACTTAACTGGTAGCATATGTAGTCCATTTTAATTTTGTCCATATTTTAACTTAACTCTACTACTTCAAAAGAGCTATTACAATGGATCTACTGTAATTATTCTTATGATTCATTATGTTACTGTAACATCAGGATGATGGTGTTTTTTGATGTATTACAATAACACAATAGTAGTACAATAGCAACTTGATGATGTATTGCCATAATATATCATCAAAGTGATTCCATCAGAGAATTCAGGAAAGCGATAGTATTTATAAGCTTTTTGTGTAAAAAATACAACTTTGTGGACTATTTGAGAAAGAAAAAAATGAAAAAAGTAACAAAATGAACATAAATTATTTGAAGATTAAAAAGATACGACAATAAATTATAAGGAAAGAAAGACATTTAGAAAAAAATAAAATACTTTCACTCAATAGTTTTTCCCATATTAATAAGATTTTGTAGAAATCTATGAGTACATAATATATATTCATGTGTGTATATTTATTTTGAGATAAGATTTTGTAGATTGCATGTATATTTATCTATCAGATATCGTGATCCAAATTTTACATCAATAAATTATGTTTATAAAAAATATAAATCTGAAAACATTATCTTTGTACAGTCTTTTGTCTTGTAATTTTGTAGTAGCATTAGAATTTAGATACTGAAATGTGGAATGATGGCAGTTGCTTGTCAGGTACAATGTGCATTATTTCAGTGATGGATGCCCTGAAAAATGTCACTTCACCACTCTGCGATATGTCAATGTAGCAAAATTGCACTTGAACCCCATGAATATATATAATTAAACAAATTAAAATGTATTACTACATTTATTCCATTACTATAGCTGATATTTTTAGTTTTAGTTTAGTGCTGTTTTACTTTTTAAAATGTATCAATTTTTCTAGGGACAATTAAAATAATGTAAATTATCTATGTTATGAAAGATTACCTAATAGTTAGCTAATTACTTATCTTGTAGCAAAGTATTATTAAAATGAGAAAATGTGAACTCTCTGCTTTGCTGTGAAAAGTTTATATCAATAAATTATTCATAATCATGATTGCATTTTGACAAACACTTTATAGCTCCCATGTGACAGATCTTTAAATCAATCTTGTTAACTCATCCTGAAATAAAGGTCACTGAGATCATAATCCTTCAATCTAGGCAAATAATATAGGCAAAGTATGTATAATATGACAGTAGCTTCAAAAATAAAACAAAGGTTTATGTAAAACATCCAACTAGGATTTTATTGATTCTGATGTTTTCGTTTGGCAGTAAATATCCCAATCCACAAAATAATTTACTCTTTTATTCATGGAAATGCACCTATTGCCCAAATTTAATAAAAGACAGCAAAGTTTTGTATAAATATTAATGACTATACATAGACTAATAAACAGAAAGTATCCAACGTCATCATCTACTTCAACAATAAAAACAAAAAATAAACTGTCACTTTGATTAATGTTGATATGTATTCTAAAAATGAGAGGTCATATAAACTAATTACTGCTATTTAATATTATAAATTATTTATAATTTGTTTCTATCTTTGACATGAAATACATTTACTTCTACTCTTCACACTTTCTTTGTTAACCTAAATGGTATTTCGTGACACACAATGACATTCAGATAATTTAGTTCTGTGCATTGTCTTGATATAATTTAATGTGTAACATAAGACCTCGGCTTTTTCTCAAATGTTATCTTTATATCTAATAAAATTTTTCTGAAAAAAGTATGTGATAATGTGAGTGTAAGTTAGATTAGGACATATATATATATATATGTGTGTGTGTCAGGAAATAATAAATAAAAATAAGAAAAATTATAATTGAGCCTAAAATAAGCGAGTTATATAAAATTAAAGTGGAAATGTATTTTTGTAACAAAAATGAGTATAGAGTTCAATAATAATGTGTGCTTTCTAAACAAAGCATCCTTACATTACGAGTCACTAATCATAGCAATGTTTTCACAGCATGATATGAAAAATATGAAGATGTTAAGATACTTCAAATCATAGGTTTTCCTTTTTGTCTCTTGTGTCTTCAACATTCATGTTTATTGATTTCCTCTTATCACTGTTACAGATATGCCACTCCTTTCTTAAAAAAAAAACAACAACAACAACAAAAAAAACTACAATACAGCAAAAAGAATGGAATTATTTAGTGTATGTCAACTTCCACTGCTACCTTGTCTTTTTCTTTTGTTTTAAAGTCATCAATACTTTTCCACACTTTCCCATTATTCCTCACTCTTGTGAATATGATTCCTCTGCTTTCACCAAATTCTGCAATAATCTGCCTGTTGTTAAGCAATAAACACAGAATTTAATTCTTATATCCCCGACCTCTTATTGCTGTTTGATCAAATTCTTCTTCCATGACAGAATGAAGTTCTTATTTTCTTTCTGTGCCTCTAGCTTACCTCTATGTTTTTCTTGGACTAATTTTCTGTGCCCATTTGAAAAATATTGATATTCATCAAAACTCCATCCTAGGCTTTCTTCCCCGTTCAGTCCATATATGTTCATTCTCATACAAATCTCTCTAAGACATTCGTTGTTACATCCATTGTACTTGAAAAAGTCCAAGCAAAACGGTTTTCATCTATGGCTGAGCTCACAGCCTTCAGCTAACATCAATTATCAGCTATGTTGGTGAATCATCTGGATAGCTAGCCCTTTTAAGCCTTCAAATGAGTGTGTCTCTAGCTGACAGGTAATTACAACCTTATGAAAATCCAAACAAAAAAACCACACAACTGAGCTCAATTAACCACCAGAGCCCACTACATTTGAGAACTGGTTTATTAAGTAATGATGTGTAACCAAAACAATCACTAAGAAAATACATCAGGATGGTCCCATACCAATACCAGCAATAGATTTTATTATGTGTTAGATAATTATGAAGATCAATAGATTGGTGGTATTGAAGCCGTTTGCTGAAAATTATTTATATAAACTAGTTTTTAATGGAAAATTCCAAAATGATTGGTTAGTGCATAATAAAATAATTCATTATAATAAAAATGTGGATACTTCTTTCAAGCACTTACTATGTAGCAGACAGACTTTTTAATTAAATACTGCATGTTCTCACTTAGTGGGAGCTAAACGATGGGTACACATAGACACACAGAGGGAATTAATAGACACTGGTGACTCTCAAAGGGAGAAGGGTGAGAGGAGGTAGAGGTTTGAATAATTACGTATGGGTACAATGTCCACTATTTGGGTGATGGATACACCAAAAACCCAAACTCCACCACTATGCAATATATCCATGTGAACAAACCTAAAAATTTACTACCTGAATCTATAAAAAAATAGTAATTTTATATTTTTGTTATGAGAACTTCTAAACCTGTCTACCGCTGTTACTAAGTGGATAATTTTTCATAATCTTCATTTATTTCTCAACTTCCTTTAACTAGGACCATGGCTATGATTTAGCTACCTCTGAGCTAATGTATAGAAAGGAAATTTTTTAATAATAGAAACAAATGTAAATCCAAAGATCTGAGGTATTATTTTAATTGTGAGCAAATAAATCTATCTTCTGTATTAGTATAGCTGGGAAATCATTAATTGACAATAAAAAGCATAACATATGGCATTCTGGTATGTCTTTGCAACCTTATTTATTGAAATAACATTGGTTAAGAACTTTAGCCAGTTCTATTAGAAACCTCCAGCTGTTAGTTTTCTTTTTTTATCTTTAAAATTGTCTGTGTATGGTTAAAAAATCAATTCTACGTGGTCTTTTATTAGGAGGGTAAATTGAGCAACAAACCACAAAAGAATGTATTTGACAGATTTACTCTTTCTGCTCTTTTTAATCTCATTTCCCTAATCACTTTATGAACTGGCATCTTGTCTCATGTCGAATGTGAGTAATAATTATGGAAGCCTGCTCTTACGGTATGTTTTAAATTGAATGGCAGCTCAGCCCTCCCCCTAGCTTTTATTGTGTTATATTCTATGGAAAGGTATTGCTGGGAACACTGGGCCTGAAAGATACTGATGTTGAAATTACATAAGCCCAGCTTCTGAGCAAAGGAGGTAATTTTATTTTATCACATTTTAAGTGGATTTTCTCAGTCAGGGAATCAAAGTGAAAGTAGTACATAATTTGTGTCACAATTGTATTTATTATTCAAACATTTTCCCCAAGATATTGATTGCATTCCTTATCCTGGAGTTATTATAAAAAATAAAAAGTAATTTGCAGGATGATCTCTTTAGGATTATGTAAATGCATGTGTGCACACGCATGCACGAAAATACAATCTCTTAAGTAATGTGGTCTCTTTTTAACATACTTGATGTCAGCAAAAAGTTAGATACATAATAAGTGATTAGAAGTAACAATGGCTTATTCATACACCTTATTGTGATGAATCCATCTTTAGTTAATATGTTTGAAAAAGTAGCATGCAATCACTAATTAAAAAGTAGTTACTGGGTGAGCGGTGGCTCACTCCTGTAATCCCAGCACTTTGGGAGGCTGAGGGTGGCAGATCACGACGTCAGGAGAATGAGACCATCCTGTCTAACACAGTGAAACCCCATCTCTACTAAAAATACAAAAAATTAGCCAGGCTTGGTGGCGGGCATCTGTAGTCCTAGCTGCTCGGGAGGCTGAGGCAGGAGAATTGCTTGAACCTGGGAGGCGGAGGTTGCAGTGAGCTGAGATCGCACCACTGCACTCCATCCAGCCGGGGCAACAGAGCTAGACTCTGTCTCAAAAAAAAAAAAAGAAAAAAAAAAAACAGTAGTTACTTTTCAGGAGAGATCCTTGAAGTGATGAAACTGTTCTATATTTGACTGGTGGTAGATACACAAACCTACATATGTGATAAAATTGTATAGAACTAAATACAGACAGCCAGATACAAACCAGTAAAGGTAAGACTAGAGAAATCTGAAAAGGATAAGTATATGGTATAAATGTCTAACCCTGGTGTGATCTTGTAATATAGTTTTGTGGGAAGTTACCTTTGAGAAATATTGGGTATAGGATACAGTGAGTATTTCTATATTATTTCTTTTGACTACATGTAGATCTATAATCATCTCTACGTAATTTTCAATTAAAAAGAAACTGCTGCTTACTGCCCAAAAATGTCCTTTAATTTACATTGAAGTAAAATAAGTTATAGAGAAAAGCTATGTTTAATTTTCTATTGCTCAGGTGTTGTCATCTGGTCACTATATAGCACTGTTTTAATTTTATAAACTTATAATAAATCATGATTATGCAATGTTTCCCATGAAACTCCCTTTTTCCTCTGCCATTTCACGAACATTTATAAATTGATTGCTACATGCCAGGCAATGTGGCAGGCTAACCCAGGGCTATGTCAAATAATGCATAGCCCATGTTATGGGAGCTTACAATATTGACTGAGAATGTCTAAAACACAAATGCATATCAAATGTGAGTGAAAGAAGAGAGGATGATGTTGTTTCAGATAATAGAACCAATTTTCACATATGAGATAAACATATGGTGCAAAGAATTTTAAAACATTAAATGGTTGTTTAAAGAAATGGTTTAAATATATGTCTATAATCTATTTCCTTCTTTTACCAAGGATAACTGAAAAAGAAAGTGGATATTATATGACCAAATACCTTTGTAAGCATTGGTATTTGCTAAAGTTCTGGGCAAATTTCTATTAAGATTTATAATGTAGAGACTAGATTCCTATCAGATACATAACTTACAAATATTTTGTCTCTGGTAGTTTGTCTTATCACTCTGTTGATGGTATTTTTTAATGCACAAACATATTAAATTTAAAAAATGTCAAACTGGTATGCTTTATTTGTTTTTGTTGAATGTGCTTTGTGTGTCATAGCTAAGAAATAATTGCCAAATCTAAAGTCATGAAGATGTATCCCTATGTTTTATTCTATCCGTTTTATACTTTTAGCTTTTATATTTAGGTTTTTGATTGATTTTGAATTGTTCTATATTTGGTGTGAGGTAAAAGTCTAACTTAATTTTTTTTTCATGAAGATATCAAATTTTTCCATCTCTGTTTGTTAAAGAGACTCTTGTTTCTGCCCCACAGGGCAATGGTGTTGGTATGTTGGTACCATTGCCAAATTTCGGTCCTAAACTTTCCTTTATTGTGAAGTTTTGATTACTGATTTGATGTATTGGCTTGTTATAAGTCTGCTTAGATTTTGTATTTTCCTAAGTCAGTTTAAGTATTTTCTGTGTTTTGAAAAATTTGTACATTATATATAGTTTGTGTAATTTATTGGTGTGCAATAGTTCAGAGTAATCTGTTATAATTCTTATATTTCTATAATATTGGTAGTAATGTCCCCACTTTGCTTTCTGATGTTAGTAATTTGAGATTTTTTCTCATTTTTGTGTTAGTCTAGCTTAAAATTTGTCAGTCTTTTTTTATCTTCTCAAAGAACTAGCTTATGTTTTTACTCATTGCTGTATTTTCACAAACTCTATTTTGTTTATTTTATTCTAATCTTTAATTTTTAAACTTTTTTGCTAGTCTTGGTTTTAGTTTGCTATTCTTTTTTCTAGTTCCCTGAAATGCAAAGTTAGGTTACTGATTTGAGAGTAATGAAGGCATTTTAGAGCTATGCATTTGCATATAAGCACTGTTTTGGCTGCCTGTGTTTTGGTTTTGTTGCCACTCATCTCAAAATATTTTTGTTGCCTTTGTGGTTTCGTCTTTGATACACGAGGTTTTAACAATGTTGCTTAATTTCCACATGTGTGTTACTTTTTACATTTTCCTTCTTTATCAATTGCTAATTTCATTATATTGTGGTTAAAAAAAATACTTTGTATAATTTCAGATTTTGTGAATGTACTGAGACTTGTTTTGTGTCTTAACATGTGTTCTATCCTGGAGAATGTTAGATGCGGACTTTACAAAAATGTGTATTCTGCTATTTTTGGGTGGAATGTTTAACGTATGTCTTCTAGGTTACTTGGTTTATAGGGTTATAAAACATTCAATTTTCATATTGATATTATGACTTGATATTCTATCAATTATTTTAAAAATGAGGCATTAAAGACTGCAATTATTCTTGTAGCACTATTTTCCTCTTCAATTCTGCCAATGTTTGCTTCACGTATTGTAAAATTCTGTTATCAGGTGTATATATGTTTAAAATTGTTGTATATTCTTGATGAATTAACCCATTTATCAATATATGATTTCCCTTTTTCTCTTTTGTGGTTGGTTTTTAATTAAAGTCTGTTTTGTTTTTTTTTTTTTCTGTTATGAGTATAGTTACCTCAGTTTTCTTCGGATTACAATTTGTACAGAATATCTCTTTCCATCCTTCAGCTTCAACTTATTTGTGTTTTTTATTTTAAAGTGAGTATTTTCCAAACACCATTTAGTTTTGTGATATTTTATTAAATCCATTCTGTTAGTATTTGTCTGTAATTTGGAGAGATTAATCTGTTTAAATTCAAAATATATTCTTATAGGAAAAGTCTTACTTTTGCTTTTTAACTATTTCCTATATATATTATAAATTTTTACTCCTTAATAACATTATTACTGCCTTCTTTTGAGTTTTTTTCCTTTTATACCACTTTGATTTCATTTTCTATTTTCTTTGTATTTTAGTTAATTTTTTAGTGGTTACCATGGAGATTACAATTACTATTCAAAACTTATTACAGTCTAACTTGAATTAATAACAAATTTGTTTCAACAGAATACCAAAATCGTGTTCCTATACAGTTATATATCATGTTAAAAGAAAAAAAAAACAAAACTTTTAGTTTAGGTTCTGGAGTGCAATTTTGTTTTATAGGTAAATTGCATGTCATAGAGGTTTGGTGTACAGATTATTTCACCACCCAGGTAATAAGCATAGTATCTGATAGGTAGTTTTTTGAACCTCACTCTCCTCAAATAGGCCGAGGTGTCTTTTGTTCCCTTCCTTGTGTCCATATGTACCCAGTGTTTAGCTCCCACTTATAAGTAAGAATATGGAATATTTGGTTTTCCGTTCCTGTTTTAACTCACTTAGGATAATGACGTCCAGTTCCATCCATGTTGCTGCAAAGGATATGATCTCATTCTTCTTTACGGCTGCATAATATTCCATGGTGTGTATGTACCATATTTTCTTTATCTAGTCTACCACTGATGTGCATTTAGGTTCATTCATTGTCTTTACTATTGGGGACAGTATTGGGATGAACATACACATGCATATGTCTTTATGGTAGAACAATTTATATTTCTTAGGGTATATACTTAATTATGGGATTGCTGAGTAAAATAGTAATTCTGTTTTAAGTTCTCTGAGAAACTGCCAAATTGCTTTTCACAATGACTTAACAAATTTACATTCCCATAAGCAAAGTATAAACATTCCCTTTTCTCCACAACCTCACCAGTACCTTTTATTTTTTGACTTTTTAAATAATGGCCATGCTGACTGGTGAGATGGTATCTCATTGGGGTTTTGATTTGCATTTCTCTAATTATTAGTGATGTTGAGCATTTTTCCATAGGTATGTTGGCTGCATGTATGTCTTCTTTTGAAAGTGACTGTTCCTGTGCTTTGCCCACTTTCTAATGCATTTGTTTGTTTTTTGCTTGTGAATTTGCCTAAGTTTCTTATAGATGTTGGATGTTAGATTTCTGTTGAATGCATAGTTTGCAAATATTTTCTCCCAATCTATAAGTTATCTGTTTACTCTTTTGAGAGTTTCTTTTGCTGTGCAAAAACTCTGTAATTTAATTAGATCTCATTTGTCAATTCTTGATTTCATTGCAATTGCTTTTGGCATTTTCATCACGAAATGTTTGCCAAGTCCTATGTACAGAATGGTATTTCCTAGGTTATCTTCCAGAGTTTTTATAGTTTTAGATTTTACATTTAGTTATTTAATTCATCTTGAGTTATTTTTGTATATGGTGTAAGAAAGGGGTCCAGTTTCAATCTTCTGCATATTGCTAGCCAATTATTCCAGCACCATTTATTGAATAGGGAGTCCTTTCCCCATTGCTTGTTTGTTTTTTCAACTTTATCAGCAATCAGATGATTGTAGGTGTACAGCATTATTTCTGGGCTCACTATTCTGTTCCATTGGTGTGTGGGTCTGTTTTTCACCAGTACTATGCTGTTTTGATTATCATGGCCTTGTAGTATAGTTTGAAATTGGGTAATATGCCTCCAGCTTTGTTTCTTTTGCTTAGGATTGCCTTGGCTATTTAGAGTCTTTTTGGTTCAATATACATTTTAAAATAGTTTTTTTTTCTAATTTTGTGTATCACTTGTTGAATGTTGTTATTGTCACAAGTTACATTATACACTATGTACCCACTATCATAGATTTACAACTATTGTTTTATAGATGTCTGTTTTCAAGCACAAGGGGAAAGAAAAAAGAGGAGACATAAACAAAAAATACAATAACACTGCCTTTTTTTATTTGCCTATGCTGTTACTTTTGCCCATCTTATTTCTTTTTCTTTTTCTTTTTTTTTTTTTTTTTCTTCTGTTTTTGAGCCAGAGTCTCCCTCTGTCACCCAGGCTGGAGTACAGTGGTGCGATCTCCACTCACTGCAAGTTCTGCCTCCCGGGTTCATGCCATTCTCCTGCCTCAGCCTCCTGAGTAGCTGAGACTACAGGTGCCCGCCACCATGCACCACGCTCGGCTAATTTTTTTTTTTTTTTTTTTTGTATTTTTTTAGTAGAGACGAGGTTTCACCGTGGTCTCGATCTCCCGACCTCGTGATCTGCCCGCCTCGGCCTCCCAAAGTGCTTTATTTCTTTACGTAGGTTTAAGTTGCTGTCTAAAATCTTCCCATGTCAAACTTAAGGATTCTTTTTAGTGTTTCTTGTAGAACAAGTCTATCAGGGACAAACTTTCTCAGTCTTTTTTCATCTAGGACTGTCTAAATTTTGCCTTCCTTTCCTAAAATTAGTCTTACTAGATATAGAATTCTTGACAGGTTCTTTTGTTTTTGTGTATTTATTTATATACAATTTTTTATTTCAGCACTTTACACAACCCTTCTGCCTTCTGGATTACATAGTTTCTGATGAGAAATCTGCTTTTAATTTTACCATGGATCCCTTGTACAGAATTTGTTACTTCTGTCTTGCTACTTACATAAGTTTATTTTTGGCTCTGTCAACATGGCAGATCACTTCTTCAAAACCAACAAAAGAGAAACTCTTTTGCTTGAGTCTGCTAGCATGATGAAGCCTTTAAAAATATAACATAATCCTCAGACGGATATCCCATCACCATTACCATATAACATAATGATGGTGTAACATCTCACTGCCTTTGCCATATTCTGTTGGTCAGAAGCAAGTTGAAAGTACCGTTCACACATACGAGGAAAATGATCACATAAAATGTAACTCTAAAGTACAGAGATCGGAGATCAAGGGGCCATCAAATATCTCTACATATTTTTCTTTGTCTCATTTTCCACACATCTTTTTTTTTTTTTTTTTTTTTTTTTTCATGTCTTCTGGGAATATCTCCCAAATAATCTAACTATATATAAATCTTTTTGTCAAAGTCTGCTTTTCAGAGAATTCAAATTAAGACAATATATTTAATTTACTTTATAGTAACTTCACGCTACTCTCATTTGCAATTTTTTTCCAAGCAAATTTCTAAATATGTGCTAATTTATTTGTTCAATCATTTCATTAATTTGACAAATGTTTGTTTTAGGCCTATTTTATTCTAGACCTGTTTTAAACTCTGAGGCTTCATCAGTGAATAAGAAAAAGTTGCTGCCGCTAGATTTAATATCTTTACTCTTTAAACACTTCAATCTATTGCAGCCTGCTTTTTGACCCAATCAGCCCTATAGAATTCTAGGTCCATTACATTTGACAAATAAAATGGTCACATAAAACTCATCATCCTATAAGATATAATGATATTTGAAATTATTGCTGAGTTTTGTTTTCTTCAATTATTTTAGTGTCTGCTTTTCTCCTGATGCTTCTCTACTATATAGATAAAATGTTCCATGTTTTTAATCTGTTCTTTAAAGTATATCAACATATTTTGATAGCAAAAGCTATGCATATTCTTGTACAAATAAATTAGAAATAAATTTAAGCACGCAAAAGAAAGTTGACAGTCCCACCACCTATACAGAACTTGAAACCAAGCTGTCCATATTTTCATTTCTTCCTTTCAATACTATGTTGAAAATATTTTGCTGTCAGTAAAACTTGTTATGCATTTCCTGTATTACTGAATAATATTCCCTTACGAATATACTGTAAGTACTCTCTTAACATTGGTCGCTTATGTTTTCTAAAGTTTATTATATGGTTATAATGAATGGTGCCATTGTATATAAAGATTTATAAGCTTCTGATTTCTATTCTGATATTTATTTAAATTATTGGTGAAATCAAATTGCTTTTCACATCTGTGGTATTCATTTGTTCTTCTTCTTTATGAGGTATTTTTATATATAAATTTCATTTCTAAATGTCAGTCTTTTCATTATTTCCCTTATAGGTTACTAAATTCTATTAATTATTATTGCAGACATTTTAACTAGATCTACACTTTAAGTTGTGGTTTTGATATAGGAAGCTTTTTGACTCCTTTACACATAAAAATAAATAATATTTTATTTTATAAATAATTATTTTGTTCGTGTTATTAAGAAGGCCCCTAAAATAGTCACCTATGCTAGCAGTCCTCATTACATTTATTATGCACTTTATTTCTATTATTATTACATTGTAATATATAATGAAATAATTATACAACTCACCATAATGTAGAATCATGGGGAAATAACATTTTGCTGAGACATAAGCAATAAATTTGAATTTACGAAGTCAGCAATGAAATGAAGACTATTTGTGGTAGAATGAATAACATAAGGGCAATAAGGCAAAAAAAAAAAAAAAAAAAGAAAAAAGAAAAAGAAACCCAAAGCAAAACAAGAAAAACACCAAAAATACACTGTTTTGGAAACTATCAGCATTTTGTAAATGCTGAAGTATAACTAAGGGTCTAAATTGTGAAGGTTCTGCAACATCATGCAGACTTTTTGGTTTTTTGCCTGATGGCCTTTATGTTATTCATTCTACCAGAAAAAGTCTTCATTTCATTACCTACTTAGTAAATTCATATTTATTGTTTATGTCTCAGCAAAATGTCTCCATGAACAATTTCCTGACTCCTCTAGGCAAACTCAGTCATATTTTCTCTTATGCTTCCATGGCAGTTTTTAGAAACATCCATTAAACAATTCTTTTACGTATTTGATATTTTAAAATTTTATTAGGAAGGCAAACTCTATGAGAAGAATCTGTAACTTCTACCATAGCACCTGGTCATAGGAGGCACTCTGGATATACTTTTTTTTTGAGACGAAGTCTTGCTCTGTCACCCAGGCCAGAGTGCAGTGGCGTGATCTCGGCTCACTGCAACCCCTGCCTCCTGGGTTCAAGCAATTCTCCTGTCTCAGCCTCCTGAGAAGCTGAGATTACAGGCACACGCCACCACGCCCAGCTAATTTTTGTATTTTTAGTAGAGACGGGGTTTAACCATGTTGGTCAGGCTGGTCTCAATATTCTGACCTTGTGTTCCACCTGCCTTGGTCTCCCAAAGTGCTGGGATTACAGGTGCAAATCACCATGCCCAGCGTGCATATACTTTTTAAAAGAAATAGACTGTAGATACTTAAAGAAACCAAGTTACAATTTCCTAAGTAATGGATATAATGAAAAGAGCAAGGATTCTATTCTAAATTAGGAGTCCTGATTTCATATTCAGCTTTACTGACATCAGAGGTCAAAATAATTCTGCTTAGTTACAAACCATGGTAACTGTAATTTTTTCCAAGATCTAACCATAGTGGGTTGTTTAATGACTGTTTAATACATTTTCAACTAATTTGTTTCATCATTAGCTATTAAAATTGAAAGACTTTCTAAAATGAAGATATATGCCCAAACAGAAACATGTAAATAAATATTTATGGCAACAATATTAACAATAGCCAAATGTTGAAAACAGTACAAACAATTATCAACAAATAAATGGATAAACAAATTGTGGTACATACACACAGAAGAATACTATATAGTAATAAAAAGGAATTAAATGTTGCCACTTACCAGAACTTGGATAAACCTGAAAACATTAGGCTAAGTGAAAGAAACCAGACACAAATATCATATATTGTGATTCCTTGTGTGCAGGATATCGAGATTAGGAAGATCCTTACAGACAGAAACAAGATTCATGGTTACCACTTTACACAGAGAAGGGAAGAATGAGGAGTAGTTAAAACATATGAGGTTCTCTTAAAGGGTGATGAAAAAGTTTTCAAATTAGAGAGAGATGATAGCTCAATGTTGTGAATACATTAAAATCTATTTTAAAGCACACTTTAGAATAATTAATTTTATGTTATCTACCTTTAATCTCAATTAAAATAAAATAGAATGCCTGGGGTCAGGTATAGGCTCCCGCATTTTCTCTCTGTGTGACCTCAGACAAATTACAAATTATTCTTTATTTTTATAAAGAATAAATATATTTTTTGAAATTACTTTAATATTTAAGAGCATATACGTGGGCCTACATACAGTGAATAGAGAATTATTAACCATCACTAAAAAGCATTTTAATGAATAACAATTATAATAGAGAAGATCTTTTATTATTATTACTATTATTTGAGATGGAGTTTTGCTCTTGTTGCCCAGGCTGGAGTGCAATGACCCAATCTTGGCTCACCACAACCTCTGCCTCCCAGGTTCAAGTGATTCTCCTGCCTCAGCCTCTCAAGTAGCTGGGATTACAGGCATGCACTACCACGCCTGGCTAATTTTTGTATTTTTAGTAGAGACAGGGTTTCTCCATGTGGTCAGGCTGGTCTTGAACTCCCGACCTCAGGTGATCTGCCCGCCTTGGGATCCCAAAGTGCTGGGATTATAGGCGTGAGCCATCTCGCCCTGCCTAGAGCAGATCATTTTTAATTAAAACAAGAAATCATTAAAAGTCATGGTGGTTGTGGTGACAATTGATGGCAAAGATCATATTCTAAGAACATAATATGGTATAGAAAAGTTATTTGATTTTAAACCAATTAAAACAGACGTTGAATAAAGAAGTCTTGGAAGAAACTAAAAAGTTAAAACTGGCAAATAGGGAGTGGGTTGTTGCTATTGATGAAAACAAAGCATTCAAAAGACAGCAAAAACAAAATGCTTTCTTGGTTTGTTTCAGAAAACTGAAATTTAAAATTCAATTGGTAATTCACCTAGACCACCTAATCAGCCAGTTGGAAATGCAGTATGGCTTTAGAAGAAAAGACAGCAAAGACCAAGTCATGCAGAATATTTTCATGAAAATTATAGTTAACACTACAGAAAGAAGGGAAGAATTCAGGGAACAGACTCTTTGGGAACCTGTTTTCTTAAGATGAAAAATCTGTAGATGATCTGGCTGGGGGAAAAAAGGATTATAGAAAAAAAAAATAAATGCAACATGATGGAAAGTAATAGCTAAAAGCATTCAGGATGAACATTCAGAAAATTGACAATATAACATTTAAAAATAATCATGCAATGTCTTTTTAAGCATTTTGTTGGTAGTTATACTTTATGTGCAAAATGCTGAACATATTTAAAGAGTAAAATTTCCAAAATGTGACAGATGGATACACCTAGGAAGAGAATACACAATCAATACACAGAATATTTCCTTCAGCCAGAAATTTCCTGTTATTCCTTTTTAATCCATCATTCCCTTCACACTGCCAGGCAACCAATGATAGTCTACTTTCTGTCACTACCAATATATTAGCATCTTCCATCATTTTATATTAAGGAATTGGTACAGTGTGACTTTTTGTGTATCTTTTTTTACTGCCTTTTGTGCCACTCAGATTTATCATGCTGCTATGTTCATCAGTAGCTTTTTAATTGATAAACAGTATTCTTGTACATGGATATACCAAAATATCTTTGTCTCTTCATCAATTGATAGTTTTTTGTCCAGTTTTTGGAATATTTTTAGAAAAGATCTTTAGGTATATATATATTATCATTTCCCTTGGACAGAACATGGTGGAAACACTGTGTCAGATGGCAGGTGTATATTTAAGACTATCCTCCATGATGTAAGTGATAATATAAAATGCTGAGTAAAATGGCATTGCTTCCCAGATACTGGAATATTATAATGTATGGACTCTGAGTTCTGTTAAATTTCTCAGAAAAAATAAAGTTAATATTTTCATTTTGAACAAGTAGTTAACTTGGTTATACTATAAGCTCTCTCATCTTCAGTAGATACAGGCTTAAATATCAGTGTAATTTCTTAAGTCTTTATTGTTCTACTGTGAGTCTGTCCTATGTGTTCATAATTCATCAGTCTGCTAGAGATTTAAGTAAGGCCCATACACAAAATTAAGAAATCCCCTTCTCTCCTCTCTCCTCTCTGGAATTCGTCTTTACTCACCTGCACAGACTCCTTTTCCTCGTTCCTCTGGTCAGAAATATGGCAGGTTTTAATCAGATTTATTCATCTACACCTTACTGACTTGAGGCCCTGGTCCACCATCAAGAAAAAGCCAAAAAACAATTGAAAGTTTCAAGTTTTAACTCCTCCAACAATATGCTTGCATTTGTTTACTATTCTGAATTTTCCACTAGTTCTTCTCTATATTTCCTCTTGAGTATGTATTAGTTATCAGTAGAAGGGCTAGACTATAGAGGACCTACACTGATATGTTAGAAGAAGAAAATGTCGATTAATGAATTTTGTGATTAGGAATCCATTAAGATGTCAGAAAATTTTAGTAGATGGATAATGCAATAAGCAAGAACTTCTTAAAACCAATGGTCTAATTCATGAAATTCAAATCACATGAAACGAATGTCTTGGTATATTTATGGATGTTACAAACCCTAATTATCTTGATTGCTATTACATATTCAGTTCACTTGAGAAACCTGATGTCCAATAAATGAATTTGTGCCCATCTATTGCAAGTACATGTTGTGAAATACACTGTAACAATTTTGCATAATAATTCATTTACTGTACATTTTATTTTATTTTCAGTAACTGTAATAGTAAACATATTTATGAACCCATATATGTTAATAGAAGCCAAAATTTCTCTTGGTATTATTCAGACAACTAAGTTATCTCCGAGTCATATATATTTTTGGTCTGTTTGTTACTTTATTCACTAACAACTCTAGTAATTATGGATAGATTCCAGCAACATAATTCAAGTGTCCTAGAGATATAATGAGATTTCTTGGAATATTCTCCCTTGAGAGTGAAAAATTATGAGAATCTTCATGCCTCTTTCAAAATTGGCAGTCCATAAAATTGCTAAGATTGTTTTTTGCTCTTGTTTCAACAAATGCTTACAGAACTATGAATCAGGCTTTATGAGAGATACTAGGAATAAAATGAGTTCCTGTAGTTTCAGAGAAGCTAATATGTAAAGTATGCATGCAAAGTAAAGAATTTCTAGGTGTTATTATTTTCATTGCTTTTATATATGGAATTTTAATTATATAGTCACAAAAGTAGTCCCCTCCTTTTAAAAAATTTTCTCTAAATTGATTTATAAGATAATCAATGAACAAGATAATCTTACACCTCTACTTTTCATAGCTGAGCTATGCTTTCTTTATCTTTTTCTTTTTCTTTTTGACAGGGCCTTGCTTTGCCCCATCTGGAGTGCAGTGGCATGATCTCTGCTCACTATAGCCTCTGCCACCCCCTAGGCTCCAGCAATACTCCCACTTCAGCCTCCCGAGTAGCTGGGATCACAGGCATGCACCACCATGCCTGGCTTATTTTTTTTTTTTTTTTTTGTATTTTTAGTACAGACAGGCTCTCACCATATTGTCCAGGTTGGTGTTGAACTTCTGGGTTCTAGCAATCTGCCCACCTTGGCCTTCCAAAATGCTGGGATTATAGGTGTGAGTCATCACGCCCAGCCTGAGCTATGCTTTTTAAATACATTCATTTCACTTGTGTTCTCGAACTATTGACAAAACATTATTGTAAAGTATTAACATTATCCTTAATTTATTCTGTGAAATCTTAGGATTTAAGAGAATGAAATATAAAAATTCAAGATTTAACCTGAGTAGCAGATATCAAAGTGGCATCAGATTTTGAGCAGCTGATGTCAGGTATATGAGATAAGTTCAACAAAATAATGTTCAACAGCCTCAAATAGAGTTTCTGTGTCAAATTCTGCCCAGCCAGTATTCACATATGCTAAGAGAGTTATCAGTAGTCTGGATTCAACATTATGGTTTTTTAATAATGGACATCCAATGTTTCTTGAGGATCATTAGTGCTTACTAATGGCTCATGTCCTATTTTCTGTTCCAAGAGTGCTATTTTCTTACTTCCTCAAAGTGAAGAGGGGTCGTCCTTCTTGTAAAAGATGGTTGTTAGCAAGAGGAAAGAGATCTTGAGATCCATTGTGCTCATAGTGATTATAGTTCATAGTAATGTATTGTATATTTTAAAATTGCCAAGAGAATAAAATTTAAGTGTTCTCAGCACAAAAACTACTAAGGGTGCAAGGTGATGAAAATGTTAATTATCCTGATGTATCATTCCACAATGTATACATGCATCAAACCATCACATTGTACCTTATAAATAAACCATCACATTGTACCCTATAAATATATACAATTGTCAATAAAAATAAAAATTATACAATTTTAAAAACTACAAAAAACAAAAATAAAATTTAAGCTAGAATTTTTCCTTTTTTGGAATTGATTATGAAAAACTAGTACAATGAAAAGGATGCCACTATTTAATATTAAATGTATGCTGTATGCTCTATGACACACTGACTCCAAGAACTCAAGGAATGGGAAATGCTTAGATCTCCTTTTTGTGAGAAAGAAATCTCAAAAAAAATGGATCAAACAAAAAGCTAGCAATTTGCGTAGATAATAGAAAACTGAGAATTCTTTGCTAAGTCCCTAATTCCTGTAGGTTTCTTATAGTATTCAGTAATTATCAAAGCATATTGTTTTGGTCAGGCGCGGTGGCTCACACCTGTAATCTGAGCACTTTGGGAGGCCAAGGTGGGTGGATCACCTGAGGTAACGAGTTCAAGACCTGTCAGGCTAACGTGGTGAAACCCCTTCTCTACTATAAATACAATAATTATCTGAGTACAGTGGCGCACAACTGTAGTCCCAGCTAGTCGGGAGGCTGTGGTAGGAGAATCACTTGAACCTGGGAGGCTGAGGTTGCAGTGAGCTGAGATCGTACCACTGCACTCCAGATTGGGTGACACAGCAAGACTCCTTCTCAAACAAACAAACAAAGCATATTGTTCTGTATTTGTCAATATCAGTGCCACTGTGGTAGAGAGGGATACATTTAAATTCTAGAATAGTTATTTATTTTTAAATTTCAGTAATGTTGTCTTAAGTAGGGAAGAGGTTATTTTTTTTCTCTCAGCTATCTTCTACTTCTTCTGAGGTTGACATAAATTAATAGCATGGATTAGTGTAGGACTGGGACTTGGTCCATGCCTTAGTGCTGGCATGATAGAAACACTGTTCAGAACATCATTCGTGGGTTGTCACTTTTATTTTCTTTATTGTGAGTAATTTGCATAAGTACACTTTATCTACTGAAAGTATACAAATGACATTTGATATTGAATAAATCTGTGAAACTAACAGCATATTCAAGTTAAAGATGTATTTATATCCCCCAGAAAATGCTTCCTATCTCTATGTAGTTTATTCCTCTTGTGGTCCACTGAGCTCTTCTCTGTCAATGCATCAGTCTAGGTTCTCCAGAGAAATAGAGCAAATGGGAGACTACACACACACACACACACACACACACACACAGACACACACCACATAAGCTGTAAACTGTAAGATTTCTTTACATAAATTGAAGAGGAGTAATTTATTGTATGTATAATTTACAAATATGGGGAAGTGTGTGTCTATATATGCACACACACATACAAATGTGGTGTTTGTGGAGGGGGTGTAAAGTCTTTCATTTGCTTTATTTCTACACAAATATATATATATATTATTTGTTATAAGGAATTAACTCACACAATTGTAAAATATATATATGTGTATGTATACAAATATATATATATACTTTTTTTTCCCCAAATTAACTGTTTGTTACATAGGCAAATGTGCGGCATGGTGGTTTGCTACACCTATCAACCCATCACCTAGGTATTAAGCCCAGCATGCATTAGTGATTTATCCAGCTGCTCTCCCTCCCATTGCCTCTTTGACAGGCCCTGGTGTGTGTTGTTCCGCTCCCTCTGTCCATGTGTTCTTACTGTTCAGCTCCCAATTATGAGTGAGAACATGTTGGTGTTTGGTTTTCTGTTCCTGTGTTAGTTTGCTGAAAATGATGGCTTCCAACTTCATCCATGTCCCTGCAAAGGACATTATCTCGCTCTTTTTTTTTGGCTGCACAATATTCCATAGTGCATATGTACTACATTTTCTTTATCCAGTCTATTGCCGATGGACATTTGGGTTGATTCCATGTCTTTGCTATTGTGAATAGTGCTGAAATAAACATATGCATGCATATATCTTTATAATAGAATGATTTATATTTCCTTGGGTATATACACCATAATGGGATTACTGGGTCAAATGATATTTCTGATTCTGAATATTTGAGGAATTCCTACACTGTCTTCCACAATGGGTTTAACTACTTTAAATTCCCTCCAACGGTGTAAAAGTGTTCCTTTTTCTCCACAGCCCTGCCAGCATCTATTCTTTCCTGACTTTTTAATAATCACCATTCTGACTGGCATCAGTTGATATCTTATTGTGGTTTTGATTTGCATTTCTCTACTTACCAGTGATGTTGAGTTTTTTTTCACGTTTGTTGGCTACATATATTTCTTCTTTTGAGAAATGTCTGTTCATGTCCTTTGTCCATTTTTTGTTTTTCTCTTGTAAATGTGTTTAAGTTCCTTGTAAATTCTGGATATTAGACCTTTGTCAGATGGGTAAATTGCATTTTTTTTCTCCCATTCTGTAGGTTACCAGTTCACTTTCATGATAGTTTCTTTTGCTGTGCAGAAGCTCTTTAGTTTAATTAGATACCATTTGTCAATGTTGGCATTTGCTACCATTGTTTTTGGTGATTTCATCATAGTCTTTACCAATGCCTATGTCTTCAGTGGTGTTGCCCAGATTTTCTTTTAGGGTTTTTATAGTTTTGGGTTTTACATTTAAGTCTTTAATCCATCTTGAGTTAATTTTTATATAGGGTGTAAGGAAGGGTGCAGTTTCAGTTTTCTGCATATGACTAGCCCGTTTTCCCAGCACCACTTATTAAATAGGGAATCCTTTCCCTGTTGCTTGTTTTTGTTAGTTTTGTTGAAGATCACATGGCTGTAGACACGTGGTCTTATTTCTGATTTCTCTATTCTGTTCCATTGGTCTACGTGTCTGTTTTGGTACCAGTACCATGCTGTTTTAGTTACTGTAGAATTGTAGTATAGTTTGAAGTCAGGTGGTGTGATGCTTCCAGCTTTGTTCTTTTTGCTTATGATTGTCTTGGCTATATGGGCTCTTTTATGGTTCTATAAGAATTTTAAAGTAGTTTTTTCTGGTTCTATGAAGAAAGTCAATGGTAGTTTGATGGGAATAGCATTGAATCTATAAATTACTTTGGGCAGTATGGCCATTTTTAAAATACTGATTCTTCCTATCCACAAGAGTGGAATGTTTTCCCATTTGTTTGTGTCCTCTCTTATGCCTTTGAGCAGTGGGTTGTATGAGGAGAATAATTTTTGGTAATGTTAAATACCAATTAATCAAGCTTTTCTTTTATAACTCATGGTTTTGACTTGCTTTCTAGCATCTTTTCCTAATCAAGTTCTTAAGTAATTTTTCCCAGGATTTCTCACAATTTTATAGATTTCCTTTTTCACTTAGGCTATAAACTATTGAAACTTAATTTTTGAGCATAATTTGATGTACTGGTGAGTTCCCCTTCCCACACAATATGGGTATTCAGTTGGTTCAGGACCATTTGTTGAAAAGTGTTTCCTTTCCTTAGTTGACTTTATTTTGCATCTTTGTCAAAAATCATTTAACTTGAAGTGTGAAGATTTAATTTCCGGACTCTCTATTGTTGAGTAATTTATATATCTACATTTTGGTCAATATTACAGTATCTTGATTATATGTCTTCAGAATAAATCTTTAATCAGGCTTATGAAAGCCTTCCAACATTGGTCTTCTTTTGGGAAATTGTTTTCTTCATTCTTTGTTTTTTTTTTTTTTTTTTTTTTAATTTAACACTTTAAAGTTAGTTTGTCAGTTTCTGGGTTTTGTGGGTGTTGTGCTAATACTACACATAAGTCTGTACAAACAAATATGGATCCTCAAATTCACAAGAGTAGTATACTTATACATTTATATAGGTATAAAAGTATAACTACACAAAAAGTGTGACACAATTTTATTAAATGTATGTATTAATACATTTATATTAAAATTGTTTATTAATAATGTTGATATTGTTATAAATTAACTTAAAAATTATTTTCTTAATGATTACTGGTTGCATGAATTCACATAATTTTTTTATGCTGACATGTGTCCTACAATTTTAGTTGACTACATTCTTTGGGATTTTCTGTGTAAACAATCATCTCATCTGCAAATAGGGAACCTTTTTATTCCTTTTCAATTATTATGTGTTTCTTTTTTCTTTCTTTCTTTTCATCCATATTTTACCTTATTGTAATGACTAGGCCTTTCAGTACAATATTGAATAGAGGTATTGAAACTAGGCATCCTTCCTGCATCTTTGTTGAACTTAGGTGGATCACATTAAATATTTCAACATTAAGTAGTTGTAGACAGGTAGTCACTCTTTTCTTTGGATTATTTAGTTAGACTTCCATAATCCCCAGGAAAAAAAATAATAATAATAAATGATCTAATTGTTTGCTTTTATGGAAAAGGACTAAGGAATCTCTTTCCATCTCCTTCTGTCTGATCTCACTTAAGTGTCAGCACTCAAGATTACCTTACCTCTTCTGTTCCCCCAAGTGTCTGGATTTTTCTTTCCCTTTATTGGATCTCAGAAGTATGACTTTGGGTCCCAATCAAACCTCTAAACTCACGTTTGAGGATTAGGAGATAGAGTATCATCCTGATATCTCGCTTTTTTCCTTTATATTCAGGCTTCCTTTATGTGGGAAGATAAATTTTACTATATGGCACAATACAACTTAACAGAATTTGACATTAGTGTTTGGGATTAAATTCTGAATTTACAACAAAGTCATATATGATTTTTCTCTTCCTGCTTTCTGAAAATATGTATCTCTGGAACCTTGTTTGCAATGATGATGGGGAGAAATTTATAAAACTGACAATTCTTGTGTCAGCAGAGAAAAATACTATATCGATATCAAATCTTAAAATAAACTGCATGTTTTGCGTATATTTTATTATGTGGTTTAAAAAGCAATGTTGATGGCTTTTTAAACAAATGCAGAGGAAGCTAGAGAATGGTTATTTCATATGAGAATTACGTTTCAATGAGAAAAACATTCCAACGAGAAAAAATGAGAATCTGGGATGAGGAGGAGTGTATAGTTTGAAAGTTACTAGACTAAGGCTATTCAGAGAAACAATTAATGGAGAAAATTCATTATTTTACAAAAAAGCTTTGCTTAATTGCATTGGTTCCAGCTATAACCAAGAACGGCTGGACATCAACAGACATATTATGCTCTGCTATATAATGGTAGCAGCTGATAAGACATCAGAGGAGTCTACTGTGATGATTATCTCACCATGACTGAACTGTAATGTGCACAGAAACTCAAAACAGCCGCCCCAAGGAAACATTAAAACCACTCAGAAATCTATGCATATAAAGGAAGATATGTACAAATCCTTAGATCTTCATAAAAGACATTAAATGACATTTTTAGAGGACACTCAATAGAAAATAAAGCAAGAAGGGTTGACTCACAGGATCCACTATTCTGAATCCATAGTAAATATGAATTACATGCATAAGAAAGGAATACAAGTGAGAGTGAGTAAAGAGTTTGAAAATTATGTTAGTAATTTATTTTTCAGAAAAATAAACCATGTATCTATAGTTGATTTTTTTCCTTCTTCCAGATTTATTTCTCCTTCCAGAAGTTTCACATTACTTAGGACCATATATTTTATTATCATTTTATTTGTTTGTAATACAGATTCTACTTTCAAGAGTCCGTAATACACTAAAACTACTGTGATATAATGTTTGCTCTTGGAGTTTGTGTTAACTGAAATAATACGTCAAGTATCATTTCACACAGTGATACAAAGAACAATTAATTTGCTACCCACTACTTTTTATAACATCTGTACAACACGACCTCAGACTTTTAGCCACCTGATGTTCTTTCTCAAATATAGTACTCATTTATGATTTTCATGTGCTGACTTATTTCCAGGTTATACGTATTCAACAGATGTTGGCAGTTATCTCTTCACATTACTGGGGTTTCCTTAAAATGTGTAATTACTCAACCCATTAGCAATTGTATCACTTTAATTCACTGTACATTGTCCCTCAAGTATCTTTTAGTAGTTGAAAGGGTGGTTTGTCTACCAAGTATCCATTCTCCTCTTTTCCACTTATAACAGAAACAGATTTGTTTAGTGATCTTGCCTTCCCCTCTTTAGCTTTGTGCCTCAGGGGAAGTTCTAACCCAGTTTCAATAATATTCCATTGTCCAAAGATACTTATTTGTCATGACAATAATTGGTTCAGAGATGGGCAGATAATCAAGTTCTGGCCAATAAGATGTGAGAGAGACTCAAAGAAAGAGACATTATCTGTTCTTCCCCTAGGTAGTGTCAAGCATGGTATGATTTCTGAAAATGTTGTAGCCATCTTGATATGAATCCATAATTAAAGATAGCAAAATGGAGAGAAAGCATGAACCCAGGTCCTGGATAACATTGTTGATCTATTACATCAAACAATCATGGAGACTATGCTACCACTATAATTGTAGGTATATGATAACAAAAGTCCTTTTCGATTGGATTTTATTTTATTTTTAGCTGCAGGAACCAAAATATTTAACCATCTGTCATCCAATCATTCATTTATAAAATCAGGGAAATAACACTGCAGTCAGTTTTTCCTTCATAAAAATAAACTGTCTGGGATCCCTGTATATTTCATTTCAAGAAGATAAACTATATATAAGGAAGGAATTTGCCATAAAGTTGAACAATGTATACAAAGCAAGCTAAAATCTTGAGGCCATCTTATTTAAAATATATTTTTTAACCCTGACAGAAAGCTTTCATGGGCTCTGAATCTTCAGTCCTATATTCATCATATCAATCACAAAGTTTACAAAATTATACTTTCTTCTAGGAGGTAAATATGCTTCATCTGTGAAATTAAAATTATAATTTTTATACCTATAGTATCTAACAAATTGTCCTATAAAGAGTAAGTTGAACACATAAACTATAATCTATGTATATATCAGTGCATATCTATGTATAGTTCACATATACACATCTTGTACCCACATGGACACACACATATACATAAACACTAGCCTCAAATAAATGTATAGAATTATAATTGTTATTCCAGCAGTCCTCCTAGTATACCTGTAGCCATAAAGTAAATTTATCTCCTAAACTAAAAAAAGAAAAGAAATTTTTAGTGCCATCAATTTTTTAAATTATGAATTTTCTCTAGATTTGTAAATTTATAGCAGGCATTTCCACAATATGTAGTAACGCATAATAGGATAAGAGTTGTTCATCAATCCTTTAGTAACCACTCAAATTCGCACCCACATGGTTTAAAACCAAAAGTCTTCTCTTACTCGGAATAATACTGAGCTCAGTATATCCCCAGCAACCACTTGCTTTTCTTTTTTGCTTATTGAGTCAGACAGATGTATTACTCCTGAGGAATTCAGTCTCTCAAACTTTCTTCTTTAGTTTTTCCGAACTATTATTTTGAGGAAAGTTTTGTTTTCTGTCTTAACAAATTTACCCCTATGAATAGCTTATGTAAATGAAAATAATATATGCAGGACAAAATATAAAATAAACTTTTAAATGTGGACATATTATTTTAAAAACCAATAAAAATTAGATCATAAACTATTCATATATCCCAGTTAATCTTAAGATTACCATGCCAATCTTTAACACAAAGAAATAACAGAAATATCCAATAAATAATGCAGTATGTTCATTAGAATTACTAAAATATACAAATTATAGTTTATAAAAATTATGTATGCATATTTTAATTAATATAAAGTAATTATAATATTTTAACTAACCAAATACTTTACTTTCATGAGATTAAAAATAAAAATCTATGCTATAGTGTTATAATTCTTCAACAGTCTTAAACTATTAACTTTTTTAGTGGATATTTGACATACAGTAGAAAGTTAATATTTTACCTTAGTTTCTATCTGATAATCTCATATGTAGGAAAGAGTTGATGAATATCCAATTGTTTAAGATTTGGTATTTAACATAGTATAAATTTGTTAATTAGACATGTAGGAAATAAAATTTTTACTATCTAGCTCTCCAAATCATTAAGTGTATATTCGTTGGTCTCGTGGCTGAGTTACGTTGTACTTTTCTTTCTTTAATACACTACTTGTGCTTTTGGAAAAATGTTCACTTTACCAAAGCAGATATTCTTTCCACATAAAAAAGAACCGAACCATCCTTCAATCAAAATTATGCCTAAGCTTAGTTTTCAGGATTGGTGTCATTTAGTGAGAGATATTATTGTTGAAATATTTTATTTGTGTATTATGGATCTGAGCTTACAGTATATTCTAGACTACTTAAGGACTGAAATCCTCAGTTCAAAAGATAGATGCTATCTGCAGAAATATATAATTTACCCTTAAAAACAATGTACCTGAAAGAAGTCTGTCCTCTACGTAGTAGTGATAAAGGCAAATCTGAGTCTAAAACTTTAGCTCTTGGTTTGTGATTAAAGATTTTTAACAACATAATTTGAACCTAAGAGTATAACAAACATATCACTCTCTTGTACTATGTATTTAGAGAATATAGAGAGTAGAGCTCTCTCTATACTTTTAATTTCAGCTTTTATTTCAGGTACAGGAGGTACATACATAGGATTGTTAGATGGGTTTATTGGACCCAGGTAATGAGCATAGTACCTTGTAGATAACTTTGAAACCCACACTTCATTTCTCCCTCCCTCTCTAGTAGTGTTCAATGTTGGTTATTACCACGTTTATGTCCATGCATGCTCAATGTTTAGCTCCCACTTATAAGGAAGAAATGTGGTACTTGGTTTTCTTTTCCTTCATTAGTTCACTTAGAATTACATCCTCCGGCTTCACCCACATTACAGCAAAGAACATGATTCTATTATTTTTTATGGCTGCATGGTATTCCATGGTGTATATGTACCACATTTTCTTTATCTAGTCAATGGGAATGTAGGTTGATTCTATGTCTTTGCTATTGTAAATAACATGGCAATGTACATACAAGCATGTGTGTTTTTGATATAATGATCTATATTCCTTTGGGTATATATCCAATAATGGGTTTGCTCAGTCGAATGTTAGCTCTGTGTTAAACTCTTTGAGAAACTTCAAATTGCTTTCCATAGTGGCTGAACTAATTTACATTCTCACCAACAGTATATAAGTGCTCCCTTTTCTTCACAGTCTAGCCAGTATCTGCTATTTTTGACTTGTTCGTAATAGCTATTCTGACTGGTATGAGATGGTATCTCATTTTCGTTTTGACTTGCATTTTTCTGATGATTAGTGATGATTAGCACTTTTTAATGTATTTTGGCTGCTTATATGCCTTCTCCTGAGACATTTTGTTCATGTCTTTTGCCCACTTTTTAATGGAGTTGTATGTTGTTTGCTTGTTGATTTGTTTAAATTCATTATAGATTCTGGATATTAAACCTTTGTGGATGGATAGTTTGTGAATATTTTCTCCCATTTTGTAGGTTGTCTGTTTACTTTGTTGATGATTTCTTTTGTTGTTCAGAAGCTCTATAGTTAGGTAAGTAGAGAGGAAAGCAGATGGTGAGAAAAATTAAAAGGCTAAATCATTTTTAATTTTTTTTTATTTTTTGAATTGTTAACTACTTACACATAATTTTCTTCACAGTGCTTTATGTGATCTTCTGAGCCAACAACAATTTATCCACCCTTTGAACTATCTTACACTTTATTAAAAATCATTTGTCATAATTATCACCTTTTTTTTTTTTTGAGAAAGTGTCTCACTCTGTGCCCAGGCTGGAGTGCAGTGGCACAATCTCTGCTCACTGCAACCTCTGCCTCCTGGGCACAAGGGATCTTCCTACTTCAGTTTTCTGAGTAGCTGGGACTAAAGGTGTGTGCCACCACACAGAGACAAATTTTGTATTTTTTGTAGAGATAACAACATTATTTAAATTACTGTGATTATTTGCCCTTTAACAAAAAAGAATATTCTACACTCCTTCCTTGGACTATCTTAAGGTATCCTAAAAAAAATAATTTATTTGCATTTCATTTTATTTTATTCATTTTTTTTCATAAAATATATTGTGCTAGAATTTTTTTCTAGGTTATTAGGTATTACGTCTCAGGTATTTTGTTTGTTCATATATTACCAGCATAATGCATATTTAATATTAAAGAATGAGTGATCCTTTCTGAAAGGATAATCATGGAGAGTACCATGTTTTCTAAATACTGTTATTATTGTTCTTTTCAAGCTGTAGCTTGAAAGCATTTCCAGCTTCTTTTTTAGAAGGAATAATTTCTTGCTTAATTGAGTTTCTTGAATTATATTTTCAACAATTTCTATTCCAGAGTAAATAGCCTGAATATAGCTCTATTCAGATAGTCCTTGAATATAGCTATACAATTCTAGATAGACCACATGAAACAAATATTAGAAATGATAAGTAAATAGTCCTAAGTAAGTTGGGGAAGAAGACCAAAATTTTAAGTAACAACAGCTGGTAGTGAGTTCATCATATTTTTCCTCTGGTTCTCATGCTCCTGGCCCCAGAATAGAGCAAGGTCATATATTTTCACAGAGTAGAATAACTAAAGACCCACCTTTCTGGCCATATATTTGAAAAGGGGGCAGCAAGAAATAGGAAATTATCTTAGAGATCACTGAAAGGGAGGAGCTTAGAAAATAAATCCATTTGTTTAGTTTATTAGGTCTTTTTTGTTTGTTTGTTTTTTTGTTTTAGTAACTTTTGGATTTAGCCATGAGGTGCATATTTGTGAATCTCATCCTAATCAACACACCAAATATTTTAAGTACTGTGCTAACATATAAAAGAAACAGCTGGACGCTGTAATTCACGCATGTAATCCCAACACTTGATGAGGCTAAGGTGGGTGGATTGCCTGAGCTTAGGAGTTCGAGACCAGATCGGGGAACATGGTGAAACCTTGTCTCTACAAAAAAATACAAAAATTAGCCATAATGGTGTATGCCTTTAGTCCCAGCTACTCGAGAAGGAGGCTGAGGTGGATCATCTGAGCCCCAGAGGTCAAGGCTACTGTGAGCCATGGTGTGGCCACTGCACTCCAGCCTGGGTAATAGAATTGAGCCCTGTCTCCAAAAGAAAAAAATAAAATAAAAAGGAACCATCGGGTCAGTGAATCCTACATAAAACAAAATCAAAGAAATACCCACACATATACAACATAATCAGACTACTAAAAAAGTAGAGACAATGCAAAATCTTGAAAGCAGCCACAGAATTATTACACATTACTTACAGGGAACAGTGAGTGATTCAGATAACAGAAATTTTCCTATCAAAAACAAAGAAGGCCAGAAGAAGGCAACAAAACTCTTTTAAAATGCTACAAGAAAGAACAGTCAACGCGTAATTCCATATCCAGTGAAAGTATTCACCAGAAATGAAGGTATAAAAATTATTAGATAAATTTTTAAAAAGTTAATTTTTAGCAGAACTGTTCTAAAATAATTACAAAAAGGAGTTACGTAGAGGAAGCTGCATTTATGAGTGTTAATTTTCTTTCTCAATAAGGAAAAAAGTCCATTTTCTGTAGTTTTTTTTTTCTTTTACTAAACTAAGACATAAAACTTTTTTTTTATGTATATAAAGAACAGTGATACCATTAGTAGAAAGTTGAAACAATTTTTTTTTTTTTTTTTTGAGATGAAGTCTACTTCTGTCGCCCAGTCTGGAGTGCAATGGTTCAATCTCAGCTCACTGCAATTTCTGCCTCCCAGGTTCAAGAGATTCTCCTGCCTCAGCCTCCCGAATAGCTGTGATTACAGGTGCCTATGGTATATGCTCGGCTAATTTTTGTATTTTTAGTAGAGATAGGGTTTCATCACGTTAGTCAGGCGGGTCTTGAACTTCTGACCTCAGGTGATCCGGCTGCCTCAGACTCCCAAAGTGCTGGGATTACAGGTGTGAGCCACTGCGCCCAGTCAACAAATTTTATTAGTTAAAATAAATGTGCCTGTGTACAAGCAATTCAAAACCAATTTTTAAAACAATTTTTAAAACAATGGTTTAACGTTTCTTCTTTTTCTCTCCTTCTTTTTTGCCTTTTTTCTGTCTTTTAATCTTTTCTTATTTTTGTCTCTCTCCTCATTTTATTCTTTTCTTCCTCTGTTCCTTCTTTACATGTTTTAAGTTATTTATTAATTAGAAAATGTGTTATGCTTTTGGTATGCAAATTTCTTATTAAGAATAATCTCTGCAGTTTTAAAAACAATGCCCACAGGGAAAGGTATAAAATAATATGGTTTAATTACATGAAATTTTTATTGTAAAAATCAAGATAAATATAATGATAATGTTCATATGCCCAAGGTGATCTTTAGGACATCAGGTAAGTTTGTTCATGTTTTATATATTCCGATATTCTCTGTCTTTTAACTTGCATGTTTAGATGACTTAACATGCATGTAATTTTAGATACTTTGGTAATGTTCATTTTATTTGTTTTGTCTCCTCTGCCTCTGTTATTCATCTGTTTCTACTTTCCTGACTAGTCTTTGGTTAGTTTAACAAACAACATTCTATTTTAATTTATGTACTGTTTTGACTCCACATATTGTATTGTTTTCAGTTTTAGTTCTAGAGATTAAAATATACAAACAGAAGTGTTTATATTCTAGTTTGAATCAACATTTTACTGCTTCAACTGGCATGTAGAAACCTTACCACCCCCTAAGTGTCCTTTTATAGTCCCCTTTGATGTTATATTTTGTATATTATATTCTCATACATTGAAAACTCCATCATACAATGCAGTAATTTTTGCTTTAACTGACAAATATTTTTCAAAGATCTTGAAAGTATAAAGTAATCGATTATATTTACCAATTATTTATTATTTCTCGCATCTTTTCTTTATGACCCCAAAAGAAATCTCCAGACTCAGAGACTTTTACTGAAGAATTCTACCAAACACTTAGGAATAATGAACACCAGATACGCACCAGATGGAAGAGAAGGGCATGTGTTTTATTTTATTTTATTTTGTGTAAAGCTAGTATTACTCTAATACAAAGGACTGACAAATACACTGCAAAAAGGAAAACTACAGATGAACATGTGTTATTAACATAGACAGAAATATCCTTAACAAAATATTAGCAAATAGATACCAGCAATGTATATAAAGAATTATACAGCACACCAAGTGAAGTTTATATCAGGTATGCCAGACTGTTTCAACTTTTGAAATTTAATTAATTTAATCAATCATATTAAGGAACTAAAGAAGAAACATTGATAGGCATAGGAGGCCGAGAAATTCTAGGCAGAAAAGGGTGGGTCCCTAACGAAAACCACATGCCCCAAAGCCAAAAAGACTGAAACCACAGCCCAAAGTGAGAACTTCTATCCCTGTTTTCCTGCTCGAATGTTGCCTTTTCTTAAATTCCCTATGGCTCACCCCACCCCCACCCCATTCTGTGCCAATGAAAACCCCAGACTCCGTCGGCAGAGAGAAGAAATAGCTGGACGTTGGGGACTAAAGCTGGATGTCAGGGAGAAGTGTCTTGACTTCAAAGGGACAAATCGATGGTGTAACTTCACAGAAGAATCCAACTGGAGATGGCTGGACTTCAAGGAAGATTTCCCACCCACCCCATCCCCTTTACAGCTTCCCTTCTTTCTGAGATCCACTTTCTTTTTTTGAAAAAGAAAAAACAATATATATAAATATATATATAAAATATATACATATAAAAATATATATAATATATATATACACACACACACACACCCCCAACAGTTTTTCTTTTTTTTTTATTTTACTTTAAGTTCTAAGGTACATGTGCACAATGTGCAGGTTTGTTACATATGTGTACATGTGCCCTGTTGGTGTGCTGCACCCATTAACTCGTCATTTACATTAGGTATATCTCCTAATGCTATCCCTCCCCCTTCCTCCCACTCCACGACAGGCCCCGGTGTGTGATGTTCCCCTTCCTGTGTCCAGGTGTTCTCATTGTTCAGTTCCCACGTATGAGTGACAACATACAGTGCTTGGTTTTTTGTCCTTGTGATAGTTTGCTGAGAATGATGGTTTCCAGCGTCATCCACATCCCTACAAAGGACATGAACTCATCCTTTTTTATGACTGCACAGCATTCCATGGTGTATATGTGCCACATTTTCTTAATCCAGTCTGTTATTGATGGACATTTGGGTTGGTTCCAAGTCTTTGCTATCACATACACCACAGTTTCTTTATCCATTTGTTGATTAATGGGCATTTGTGTTTTTTCCATGATTTTGCAATTGCGAATTGTGCTGCTGTAAACATACATGTGCAAGTATCTTTTTCATATAATGATTTTTTTTTCCTCTGAGTAGATATCCAGTAGTGGGATTGATAGATCAAATAGTAGTTCTACTTTTAGTTCTTTAAGGAATCTCCACACTGTTTTCCCTAGTGGCTATACTAGTTTGCATTCCCACCAGCAGTGTAGAAGTGTTCCCTCGTCACCGCATCCAGGCCAGTATCTACTGTTTTTTGATTTTTTGATTATGGCCATTCTTGCAGGAGTAAGGTGGTATTGCATGGTAGTTTTGATCTGCATTTCCCTGATCATTAGTGATGTTGAGCATTTTTTTCATATGTTTGTTGGCCACTTGTATATCTTCTTTTGAGAATTATCTATGAATGAATGTCCTTAGCCCACTTTTTGATAGGATTGCTTGTTTTTCTTCTTGTTAATTTGAGTTCATTGTAGATTCTGGATATTAGTCCTTTGTCAGATGTGTAGACTGTAGAGATTTTCTCCCACTGTGTGGGTTGTCTGTTTACTCTGCTGACTGTTCCTTTTGCCATGTAAAGCTTTTTAGCTTAATAAAGTCCCAGCTATTTATCTTGGTTTTGAGTGCATTTGCTTTTGGGTTCTTGGTCATGAAATCCTTGCTTAAGCCAGTGTCTATAGGTGTTTTTCCTATGTTACCTTCTAGAGTTTTTGTAGTTTCAGGTCTTAGATTTAAGTCCTTAATCCATCTTGAGTTGATTTTTGTATAAGGTGAGAGATGAGGATCCAGGTTCATTCTCCTGCATGAGGCTAGCCAATTATCTAATCACCATTTGTTGGAAAAGGTGTCCTTTCCCTCCTGCTTTATGTTTTTGTTTGCTTTGTCGAAGATCTGTTGGCTGTAAATATTTGAGTTTATTTCTGGGTTCTCTATTCTGCTCCATTGGTCTATGTGCCTATTTTTATACCAGTACTATGATATTTTGATGACTATGGCCTTATAATGTAGTTTGAAATCAGATAGTGTGATATCTCCAGATTTGTTCTTTTTGCTTAGTCTTGCTTTGGCTATGCGCGCTTTTTTCTTTCTTTTTTTCTGTTTCATATTAATTTTAGAATTGTTTTTCCTAATTCAGTGAAGAATAATGGTGGTGCTTTGATGGAGATTGCACTGAATTTGTAGATTGCTTTTGGCAGTATGGTCATTTTCACAATATTGGTTCTACCCATCCGTGAGCATGGGATGTGTTTGCATTTGTTTGTGTCATGTATGATTTCTTTCGGCAGTGTTTTATAGTTTTCCTTGTAGAGGTCTTTCACCTCCTTGGTTTTTTGGTATTTATTCCTAAGGTTTTGTTTGTTTGTTTGTTTGTTTGTTTTTGCAGCTATTGTAAAGGAGTTTAGTTCTTGATTTAATCCTCTGCTTGGTTGCTGTTGGTGTATGGAAGAGCTACTGATTTGTGTAGATTAAAATAATATCCAGAAATTTTGCTGAATTCTTTGATCAGTTCTAGGAGCTTTCTGGAGAAGTCTTTCGGGGTTTTGACTTTCTGGGGGTCGTAAGGTGCCTTGTCTTGTCATATTACCAGAGTTGGTTTTCTGATTTCTTCTCATTTGGGTAGGCTCTGTCAGAGGGAATGTCTAGGCCTAAAGATTATTTTGTCCCATGGGTGTTCCCTTGATATAGTACTCTCCCTTTTTTCCTATGGCTATGGCTGAGAGTCGAGTTGTAGTGGTTGTTATTTCTTTTCTGGGTGTAGCCACCCAGCAAGTCTACCAGGCTCCAGGCCAGTACTGGGGGTTGTCTGCACAGAGTCCTGTGATGTGAGCTGTCTGTGGCTCTCTCAGCCATGGATACCAGCACCTGTTCTGTTGGACGTGGCAGGGGGGTGAAATGGACTCTGTGATGATTCTTAGCCTTAGTGGTTTAATGCTCTATTTTTATGCTGGTTGACTTCCTGCTGGGAAGTGGCAATTTCTAGAGAGCATCAACTGTGGTAGTTTGGAGAGGAACCAGCAGCATGCAGGACCCTAGAACTCCCAAGAGTATATGACCTTTGTCTTCAGCTACTAAGGTGGGTAGGGGAGGACCATCAGGTGGGGGCAGAGTTAGGTGTGTCTGAGCTCAGACTCTCCTTGGGCAGGTCTTGCTGTGGCTGCTGTGAGGAATGGCGTGAGGTTCCCAAGTCAATGGAGTTGTGTGCTTAGGAGGATTATGGCTGCTTCTGCTGAGTCAGGTGGGTTGTCAGTGGGGGAAAACCAACAGTCAAAGGCCTCATCCAGCTCCCAGGCAATCCAAAGGGCTGGTCTCACTCCCACTGTGCCCTCCCTGACAGCACCAACTCTGTTTCCAGGCGGTGGGCAAGGTGGGCTGAGAACTTGCCACAGGCTACCCACCTCCCAGCTCCAAAAGAAAAGGGCTTTAGTTTTTCTTCCATCTGTGGAGTCTGCATGCCAGATTCCTGCCTTCCCCCAAGTTCTGGCCAGGAGGCTTCTCGACCAGTTCAAATTGCTACAAAGTTCAACTGGAGACTTCCTTCT